>NW_028274808.1:166428940-166741440 GCF_037043125.1 Eumetopias jubatus
AGAGTTTCCAAATATTTTATGATTCTGTAACCATTTTCATAAAAAAAATCTGAATACACACCTCAAATACATGTGTACTTGTCTATTTATAAATATTATACATGTCCTATTAAAATAAATGTTATGTATTATAAAACAAAGTATCTATTTAACAGCTAATATTAAGTTACAGGCAGATATAAGAATCTGATAGTGAATAATTCTTAAATGAGTGAAATGTGAATATAGATATAAATTTATAAATGCATCTGTATGTTGCTTGCTACTCAGTTGTAAACCGATAGTCTAGGAAAGTGAAACAAGGCAATGGCAGTCAAACCTGGAGACATGTTAATAAAAATAAACATAGACTTGTTCATTGCTTACACGTTAGAAAGCAACAGCTACCTAATTCTAGGGGAAATAACCAAACCTTCTCTTCAAGAGCTTACACCTAAGGGTATTAAGTCAAGAACATAAGTATCTATCATAGGAATATAAGATAAGCGCATATGAAAGAATCAAACATCATGCTGTGGAGATATAAAGGAATCCCAGGCAGGAAGGGGATTCTCATTCTCTCCTTTTGCCATCTCAGGTGGTGATAAGGAAATTGCTCTTTTCTTGAGGGTGAAAATGCAAACTACATCAAAGACACACAAGGCTTCTTTAGAAGGAAAGGCTGTGTTGACAGCAATCATGGCCATTTCAAAATTAGAAAGGGAACTGGAGGATGAGCTAACCTGCAGAGGAAAATATTTCTCTACACTGACTTCTCAAAGTGTGTGCCAGGAGCCACGGAAGGAATGGGATTAAATGCATGCAACATCACTGTTTTCCCCCTTCATTTACCATACCTCTGTTAAAGCACACAACATGCACCTGACCCATGCTGTTGAGGGCACTTAGGGGTTTCAAAAACTCATGTATTTCTGACTTAAAGATGGATTTATATTTTTATGTAATAAATGAATGAATATTGACATTAAAATTTTTGTATGTCTTAAAAATGAGTGTTATATTCCCTGACACAGAGATTTTGACATTCTGGCCAGGTCTGTGGTGAAAGCCGTGAATTGCCAGATGTATGAATGCATAACATCTCGACTGACAGATAATCTTTACGATCTAGATAAAATTTAACATTGAGAAAGAGAACAAGGTGCTTCTAGTTTCCTATTGATCTGAAAAAACTATTAGAGAAATAAAATTGTGAAATACTTGTAAAGATCAGAAAAGGTCTGAAAAAGTCAGACGGCTGCTCATGGGAGGTTTCAACTACCTAAATATTGACTGTGCAGCAGCTATGCAAAAAATGTAACAATGTGTTTTTTAGAGAAAATTCCATTTGTTCATAATTTAATTTGATGAACAGCTAATCTGGCAGAAGAGAAAGAACCCGTTTGTTATACATTGTAAGGTTCACAGCCAGGAATTATTGATAAATAAATATGAAACCAGGGACTTCGATTGCATGATAATAACCATGATACAGTTTGCAAATAAAGAAAAAAAATCAGTTACAGACTTGCAGATTATAAGCGGTTTCATTTTCTCCTGTTCTTAGACAAATTTGCTGCCCAGGAAAGACTACATTCAACTAAGCTCCTCATTCAATAGTCTCTTTTTCCTAGTTTTGGGTGAAGTACAGTGTGGAGTGAGTTAGAAAGGAAGAGGAGACAGACAAAGAGAGATTTCAAATCAAGATCTTTAGGTATGAAGTCAGTTGAATATAAAATAGAGGCAGTCTTATTAATAATTTTCCTTGGGCAGAGGTTTCTCTTGGTTCTCTCAAGCATCTTTTCTATGTTCTTCTTTCCATCTTCTCTCCAGATGCAAGCCTGATGCTCCTGGCTTTTCACATTTAAAATCTTACTAGAAAAGATACCAATGGATTGATTTATTTTGTACAAAACTGATTTGTTATAAAGTACCCCCTGTAAGGACATTTATATTCTAGTTTGTCAACAAAGCATTAAGCCAAAGGAAGAAAAATGCAGAAATAGACATTAGAAATTAGAACCAGAGAGTGGAACTTAGAATAATAGCAACAAATGAAAGAAAGGAGAAATTGAATTGGAACAGAGCTTGATTCAGGGCTGACTTGCTTAGCAGGTATCCTGGGCATGAACAAACAAAAAGGGTTTACTACATTGTGGGGAGTCATAAACAACCTTTCTTCTGATAAGAATGATGTAAATTGAAGCCATGCTGAGATGCCATTATTCACTTACCAGATTTGTAAATATTCCTAAATTTGGTAATACACTTTTGTCAAGGCAGTGAGGGAATCAATGATGTCAATATATTGCTGGTGGGAGCATAAATTACAATAATCTCTGTGATCAGAAATGTAGGAATACCTATTAAAATTTCAAATACACGTTTTTGACCAGGCAATTCTTTTTCTGGGAATTTAGTCTACACATGTGGTTGTACGTATGCAAAATGACATAAATACAAGTTTCTTTGTTGCAGCATTGTTTGTAATAGCCAAAGAATCAAACCGCCCAAAACACCATCAAAAGCAAAGGGTTTAAATGAATTATGATACATCCATCTAATGGATGATATGTGGATAAAAACCAAGTAAGCTACCTGTACACTGATGAGAGCCATCCTCCAAGATATATTTTAAGTGAAAAATCATGTGCAGAACCTCGTGCATAATTTACCACCTTTTGTGTACCCTGAGAGAAAATCAGGATCTGTATCTATGTTTCTTTGGCTATAAAGAAACTGAAAAGATACATAATAATCTATGACAGTGATTTCCATGCTGAGAGGGGGGAGGGATAGAGAGAGGAGCAAGCAGGAAGGGAGATGAGTTTTTCAGTGTGCACCATTTTATACTTACATATGCATATTACCTGTTGGAAAGTTAAATAATAAAGCTTTTACCAAATATTACTGGAATAAAATTGGAAATGTAGAACCACTTAACTTTTGCATATGCACAAAATGTAAATTGATACAACTCCCACTGACTAAACAGTACATTTTAGTTTAAAAAAAAAAAAGTGTCCAAAGAACAAGATACACTGTATTAGTCAGGGTCCAGCCAGAATAGACTAGGTTATGTTGCAGTAATTAACAACCACAAAATCTTATTATTTTACAAAATATGTTTGTATTGAGGGTCTGCTTAAGTTTTTCCCCATATTGTCTGCATCCCAGCCCAATGTCGATGAAACTGCTCCCACTAGGAGTCTCATGCCAGAAGCAAAAGAGTGAGAAGGTGAACCAGAAACTCCTAAAGCTTTCTTAAAAGTGATACATATTACTTATTACTTAGCAATATTTTATTGGTCAGTGCAAGTCATACAGCCTCTCTTAAATTCAACAAGACAGGAACTATCATCTTCCCAGGAAGGAGGGGTGCATCTCAAGTCACATAATCAAGCCAAAATTTAATGGCATAAGGAACTATAAATCCCCACACAGGAAATATTTTCAAAAATAATAGTAATTACTATATGTCCTTTGTTATTAAAAGATCTTCATTTTCTCTTTGTCCCCATTCAATGCATACTGAACCAATCCTAACACTAATGTTAATTCTAACCTTGTGTAATAGATGTAACTTTAAGGAATCTGCCTAAAGTTCCTACATATCCCATTGCTCTCTAGACAGGAACAGACCTTGGAATTGTCAAAATTGTCAGGAAAGGGTTTACTTTGATGGTAAGTGAATTGGTCCTGTTTTTAAAGCCAGTTTCTAATGTTTTCTAATAGATCACATCACATAGTTAAGTCCTCCAAAGTACAGAAGCATCAGCAGGAATTTATGCCTTTGAAGAAAGTGAGATTTATGCAAAAGATTATTTTTAATTGTGGATGAGCAGAGATTTCTTTGAATGAATGAATAAAAGAAACTTGCATTTTAATAATCATTCCCAAATATGCAACTTTTTCTCATACTGAAATAGCTGAGTGAATATAATCTACAGAATATAGCTCATTAAAATTTTAAACTCCATTACTTAATTCTCTTTAGTCCCTCTTCGGTTATTATCAGACACTCTGTACCTTATTCGGATAAGTAGCATATAACATCTGGTGTAAAAATTGAATATCATTTGAATTCTGGATCTTCCTACAAAATTATATTATCTCTGACTCTGTTAATCAGGTAGCATCTATGTGGATTTTATTACCAATAAAAAGCAGAAACCATTTTGACTCAGATAAAACCTTCTTGGGGACCAAAAAAAAAAAAATCCTAAACAAAAAGAATATTTTTCATTTAAAATCATCATCTAGGAAGGGCTACTTGATCATGATTTGAAAGTGGCTGAAGACTTGAATTTCATTTTAATGCCACTTCTTAAGTTGTCTATGCTGCTGTGATTGAAAGTGAGAAGTGAATGAAATTACATGACTGATGGAGAATAAAGGTAGGGAAATGGTATGAGTTTAGGCTTAGAGGGCAGATCTAAGAAGGGATATTGAATAATGAGAAAAGCAATCTGGCTGAAATAGAGGGATTATGCTAGTAAGTTTGGAAAAGTAAATTAGGATAAATTATAGAGGACCTGGAAATCCAGCTAAGGATCCTGATGGAAAGGAGCAGATATGACAGGTTTTCAAATCAGAGGCTGGGAGAAGGAACGGAACAAAGCAGATTGGAAGCGCATGATTGGAAACAGAGAAACCGTTGCCTCAATGAGCAATACTCAGGGATGACAAGGAATCTGAGTTAGACAATGTCATTCTAAGGAGATATGAGAGAAGGATCAGAAGTAATGAAAACTACAAACTAACAGAACTTGCATAAATTAATATGAAATGAAAAGTAGAAAGGAATCTGACTGTGAAGCTGGGAAAATTGGAGGATGGGTGGCTAGGAGAAGCAGAATTCATAGGGGGAAGAAATTGAAGATCAGGCTTGAAGTAGAAAAGGTGTGTGTAAGGTATATGTTTTTGTGTAGAGAGAGACTTAGAAAGTTACTTTTACTAGTATTGAAATTAGATATGAGATAATACAAGTTAAAATGTCAACTAGATATTTCAAATGTGAAATTCAAATTTGAGAAAGAAGACCAAAGAAAAATTTCACCTCCTTCCTTCCTTCCCTCCTTCCTTCCTTCTTTCCTTCCTCTCTCCCTTCCTTCCTTCCTCCCCTCCCCTCCTTTCCCCCCTCCCTTCTCCCCTCCTTTATTTCCCCCCCCTTATTATTCTGGCTGTTCTGTGTACACTTGAAAATAGTGTCATACTGCTCTTGTTGGATGAAATATTCTATACATATAAATTAGGTTGACTTGGTTGATAGTGATGTTCATGCCCTGTATTTCTCTTGAATTGTGTGTGTGAGTGTGTGCATGCAAAAACAAATGTTATTAAGGATATTAGGTACAAAAATGGGTAGGTTTATAATACCTTGATTAATTCCTGCTTTATTAATATGAAATGACCTTGTTTATGCTGTTATATTCTTTGCCCTGAAATTTACTTTGTCTGATATTAATGTAACCACTTCTGCTTTTTAAAAAATTAGTATTAGCATAATTTATCTTTTTCCATCCTTTCCCTTTTAATTGATTTGTGTCTTTATTTTTGACATGAATTTTTTAAGGCAGCATATGGTTGAGTCTTGCCTTTTTTTTTTTAATTTATTTATTTGAGAGGGACAGGGGAGGGACAGAGGGAGACACAGAATCCTGGAGCAGACTTCCCGCTGATCATGGAGCTAGACAGGGGCTCTATCTCACCACCCTGAGCATGACCTGAGCCAAAACCAAGAGTTGGCTGCTTAATCTACAGATCCCAATTCTTGCCTTTTTTTATTCAGTCTGACAAACATAATTGGTATGTTTAGTTTACTTACTTTTAGTGTGGTTATTGATATTTTGATATTGTCAGATTGTCAGATTTAAATTTAGCACTTCAGTATTTGTTTTATATTTGTCTTTTCTGTTCATTTTTATTTTTCTTCTTTTTCATCCTTCTTTTAGATTATATTTTTATGATTCCAGAGGTTACTTAAGGGTTTAAAGTATATACTTTTAACTTATAATCTATTTTCCTTGTATACCATATCGCTTCAATTAACATCTACAAATTTCTAATAGTATACTATCATTTTTCTCATTCTAGTAATTATGGTATTTTTGTGTATATTATAAACCTCAGATTCTATTGTTAAAACCTGTTATTAAATAGTTAATTCTTTAAAGAGCGTTTTGAAAGAAAAAAATATATATGTTTACTCGCATACTTAACATTTCAAGTGCTCTTCATTGCCTTGTGTAGTTCCAGATTTCTATCTGCCACCATATTTCTTCTGCATTAAGTACTTATTTTAAGATTTCTTTTAGGGGCGCCTGGGTGGCTCAGTCGCTTAAGCCTTTGACTCTTGATTTTGGCTCAGGTCATGATCTCAGGGTTGTGAAATCAAACCCTGCGTCTGGGTCTGCGTTCAGCAGGGAGTCTGCTTATGATTCTCTTTCTCCTTGCCTGTCTTCTCCTCCCCACAACGTGCTCACACTCGCTCTCTCTGTAAAATGAATAAATAAATCTCTAAAAAATTTTCTTGTAATGTCCTCTGCTGGAGATGAATTATTTCAATTCTTGTATGTCTGAAAAAGTCTTGATATCACCTTCATTTTTAAGAATATTTTCTCCGGATGTAGAATTATTTGATTCCTTTTGTTTGTATTTAAAACTCTAAGGATGTTTTTCTCTCTTCTGTCCTACACTGTTTATCATGAGAAATCTTTTGTCATCTTTGCTTTCCTATATGTAACAATTTTTTTCTTGGTTGTTCTTCAGATTATTTTTCTTTGTGATTGGTTTTAAGCAATTTGATTAGAATGTGCCTTGGTGTATTTCATTGTTGTTCTTTTCATGTTCCTTGTATTTGGAGCCTGTTGACTCTCTTATAAAATTTGAGGCTATTGTTTCAACAAAGTTTTTATAATTTTCTTTCCCTCTTTTGGAGACTCAAATTCCCTGTAGATTAAGTTATGCAGAGTTGTACCATAGCTTCCTGATGCTCTGTTCATTGTTTTAAGTCTTTTCTTTTTGCCCCCTGTATTTCAATTTTGGTAGTTTCTATTGCTATGATGTCAAGTTAACTAACTAATTTTTGCAATATCTTATCCTTCTTTTATCCTATCCAGTGCACTTTTCATATCAGTTTTGTATACTTTCCATCTCTATTTGGCTCTTTTTAAAAAATATCTTCCATGTTTCTACTTAGGATATTTAATCCTTCTTCTGGCTTTTTGAATGTGTGGAGTATAGTTATAATAACTGTGTTATGATGCGTTCCTGATAATTCTAACATTTCTTTCAGTTCTGAGTTGGTTTGGATTGACCAATTATTCTCCTCATTATGAGTCATATTTTCCTGCTTCTTTCCATGCTTGGTAATTTTCTTTAGATGTAAGACATTGTTAATTTTGCCTTGTTGAGAGCAATACTGCCCGGATGCTAAGTATTTTTGTAGTTTTCTTGGTAATACTTGTCCAAGTATTTTCTTGGACATTTTTCTTGGACTTAAGTTATTTGTAAATAATTTAAGTCTCTTTGGTCTTCTTTCATTTATTTATTTTTTAGGTGGGACAAGAACAGTTATTAGCCTAGGGCTCATTCCCCTCCTTGACTGACAAAATGTCCTTCTGGGTATACAACCAGTTCTGCATGAGGTGTGATGCTGTACCACCTGAGCCTTAGGTACTGTCTTTTAATCCGTTTGGGTGGTTCTTTACGTGGCCTCTCATAGTTTCTCACACATGTGCTGAACCGTGCTCTGCATAATACTGCAAAAAGACTTGCTGTGGGTCTTCAGAGTTCTTTCTCTGTTCAGCTCTAAACTTACAAATATTCTTCCCTGCTGACTATAGTTGCCCATGTCTCCTTGACTATCAGTTCTGTCTCTTCACCTCAGGGGATCCACCAGTCTCTCCTCGGTTTTCCCTTTCCTGAACCACAGCCTGGAAATGTTCTCAGAGAAATATACCTAGTAATTGCTGAGCTTATTTTATTTGTTTCCTATGAGAGTAAGATGTCTTTATTGCCCAATGCCCAGGGTCCTGAACACAGTTGCTCTATACATCTTGTTTGGTTGTCTGTTTTCTTCAGGTAGATTGGTAAAATTCTTGTATGATAAGTCTCTTTTATCTAGAAGTAGAAGTCTCTTGGTTTTAAGTAATGGAAACTCACAGGAAACAATTAAAAACTGAATGCATAAGAACACAGCACAGACCTTGAGACTAGACTTCTTGATTTTAAATCTTAGCTCCACCCGTGTAACATCAGACAATTTACTTCAATCTCTATGATTCATTTACCTCAGGTGTAAAATAAGAGTGATAAAAGTAACCACTTCACTAATTTAGTATGAGGACTAAATCAGTTAGTATATATGAAGTGCTTAGAACACTGCCTGTCTCATGGCAAACCCTCAATAAGTACTTGTTATTATCATATTAGTTGTAGGAGTAAAGGAGCTCTTTTTATTAGTATTACTACAAGAAGAGTGTCCAATAAGGCTCTTCAAGGAATGGAGAGAGGAAATGGATATGCATCAGTAACCAAGGTTACGGTTCTTTGTTTCTCTCCAACAATGGGTGTACCTCAACTATGTTTTTCTCAGTTTCTTCTTCATTCTGATCTTTCCCTCTATAAACCCACTTTCTCTGCTTCTCTTAGTGATTCTGGTTAAATACTCCTTACCTGTATCGCTGAGTTTTTATGTAGTAATGTCAAGATATTGACTAGCATTGTTGACTCTATTGGAAAAATACACATGACTGATTAGGTAGGAAGAGAACTTTTTAGAAAATGCATATTTGGGTTACAGAGGTATTTACTATAGGGACAAGTTTCCATTGAGAATCAAAGAGCCCACTCGCATATCTGAGTTTGTGTGTAGGGGGGCTGAGACACTCATCTTCGGAGATTTTGGTTTCCTTCAGAGATATAGAGATGTCAAAGACATATGATTTAAGGGCTGTAAAAGAACAAGGCTTTGCAGGTGAATTGGGAATAATCTGGAAGCAAAGTTTCCAGAGGTGGGCTTTCTATCTAGTTAACAAATGCCTCCCTCCTTTTCATTATTCAGTAACTCTCACTTCAAATGAATAAGTGTCATTGCAGTAATGCTCTATTTCAAACTAGCTGTCTAATTTTTGAGAGAGATGAATGAAATAATTTCATGAGTAATAATTAACAAGTGACAGAAGTTAGCTATGACTTTTTTTAATTATGAAGAGATAAAATTTTCTTCCATTATTTGTTTAAAAAATTTTGTTGATTGCTCTTTTCAAAGAGAAATGAGCTGTCTTCAGTTAACATCTATAGAAATGATTTCAATGAGAGGATGTTAATATTAGTTCTCTCAATGATGTTTGTATTAAAGCCTACATTAAAAAAAAGCCTTTTTGGACAATTCGCTTATAAGTACACATCAAAGTATTATTATCATCTTTCTGTAAGGCAAAAAGAAGCCTCTAACAGATCAACTCAAATATTTCTTTTTTGGTAGAATTATTTATGGGAGAGAGTGTTCAGAAATAGAACTGTTAGAATAGATAGACAAAGCAAGAAATGTCTGGTTAAAAGTTACCAGGCTCTTGACTGATAGTCCTCTTGGTGGATGGTTTGTTGCTTTCTCAGAACAAGATTTAGACTCATTGTAGTTTAGAATAAACTCCTTACTCATTTTATCAAGACTACGATTTTCTTCCCATAAAAACTTAAGCATTTTCTCACCCAAGTAGCTCATTTTCCAAACCAAGTTTTAAAGTTTTTTTTTCCTTCTATTGATCCTACAGAAAGACATTACAGTTCCCCCAAAATCTAGCCTCTTATCCAATAAACACTGGTAAATTTTTGTTATGTGTAGATGAGAAATATGATGTATTTTGTAACATGGAAACTGAATCCAGTTTCAAATGCAAGAGAGGAAATTATTAAACAAACTGAGGGTGAATCCTTTTGAGAAAGCAAAATTCTTAGGTCATGTAAATAAACATTTTGGTAGGCCAGACAGGGTAGCCTACTGGGATGGCTTATAGGACAAGTTATAAAATATTTAAATAAATTAAGGTTTTGTTGTCATTGTTCATTTCTTTATTTTGTTGCTGCTTTTGTTTCAGTGGGTTTTTTTCAATCTATCACATCATGGGAACCATGGTGTGTTTGTTAATTTAAATTAAATTATTTAAATATGTGTGCTCATACTTTACAAATCAGAGAGACTGATTTCTTACAGATAAATAGTGAAAATAGTATTCTAAGTCAACTTATAGGGTCAGAAAGGAAACAGGAAAGCTATTATGCAAATGATCTCATACAAAGGCTTTCAGAGCTATTCTGTGGGAAGAGAAAATGTGAAATCTGGAGGAAAGGGGTGGGCCCAGATGGTTTTGGTTTGTCTAAGTTCAAATCTAATTTTTTGTTAATATTGCTTTTCTATTAGATATCTTTAATCACCCCTTCAATCATCTGTTTGTTGAATTTGTGTTTTTAGTCTTCTTTGCTATTTTTAAGCAAATAATTCTCTTTCTATGATAATATAAGTTCCATGAAGGCAGATATTTTTCACACTTGTGGTCACTGTTGTATCCCATTAAGTCCAGAACAACATCTGACTCATAATAGACTTCCAATAAAATATTTGTCACTGAATGTTGAATGACTTTATACTACTTGGAAAGTCATGGAAACAGTCTCTCTGCTACACTTATGGGAAAAGGCAGGAAAAGGAAAGAGAATGTCCAGTAAGCTCATAAATGTCTTAAGCATTGAAAATCTATATGGTGTCCCTTTGTATATTCATAACATAAAAAACTCTAGAAAAAATATAATAGTTTTGAACATAGAAAATAATCAATAACTGCCATTGATAGATTTTTCTTCCAGTAGTTTGTTCCCAAAGATGAAATAGAGAATTTTGAATGCTTTCATTTTTGGCATGTATCTAAAAGTCCAATTCAAGAGCTAACTCCCTCATACCATTTTTTCTTCACAGGTTTCTAAAAGAGAATAAAACCATCCAGGAACTAGTAGTTTCACAGTGTGGTTTTGAAGATAATTGGTGTGGCATTTCACAGCTTTTGAAGGAATAAAAACCACTTTGAGTTTACTCCATTATGAAATAAAACTTCCCTTCTCTTTTTGCATCACTCTCAGCACAGTTTTTGCAAAAATAAAATGCTTGAGGGGCACCTAGGTGGCTCAGTTGGTTGAGCGTCCAACTCTTGGTTTTGGCTCAGGTCATCATCTCAGGGTTGTGAGATTGAGCTCCACCTGGGGCTCCGCGCCCAGTGGGGAGTCTGCTTGAGATTCTGTCTCTCCCTTTACCCCTCCCCCACTTTCTCTCTCTCTCTAAAACAAATAAATAAATCCTTAAACTAAAATAAAATGCTTGAAAAATATTTATTGACTGAATGAATGGTAATGGTAATTATACAGCAAGATTCACCGTAATAGACTGGAGGAATGGGATAGAAGGATGCATTCTTCACAGCTATAGATAATCCAAGTGTCACTTTTACTTAACTTGAGGTTATCAGTTTTAGATCCCATTTAAGTATGAATAAACCTAAATTTTTGAGATAGTTTGACATAGTAGAAAGAGATCAGGAATCACTCTCTTTCATTGCCTGATATATAATACCCTGAAAATAATTTTTTTCTCTTTTTTCTTTTTTTTTTTAATTATTTTCAGGAGGAAGGTTTTATCTGACCCCTATTACTTCATGTTGGCAAGAAGCAGAAGTTGGAATGTCTTTTTGAAGACTCGGTTATGCACCAGATGGTAGAAACACCTTGCAAAGCTCGCATAATGTCCTCCAACATATCAGCTACCAATATGGTGCTCTTTCTTCTGTAGCCAGGATTCATAAGTCAGGAAATCAAAATTTTGAAAGACAAGTGGTTCTTCTCACTATTATCTACACTGATGTTCTAACAAACTTTTTACTTCCTCTCTCTGCAACTCTAGGTTCTACATGTACCAGAAAGGAAGGCTCCCACCAAATGAAACATCAATGGTTTCATTAAGCTGGATTTGAGACAGCCACCGGGACATTTTGAACTCTTCATGCTAGTGAATAAAGAAGCAAAGAAGGTGGATTAATGTACTGGATTTGATGATTGATCTTTATAGCCATGGGGAAGGTTTGTTTCTTCTACAACACAGTGGTAAGAAGGAACATGTCCATAAAGCAAAAGATCCCCTGGGGTGTTTCCTAGTACGCCCATGTCCCTGATTAAAGTCAAATGAGAAAACTACAATAACCCAATACAAACAGGTCTGGTGATGGTCCATACACTTCAACATTTGAAGAAGGAGGATTTGGATCACTCCTCGTGAGAAAAGGAACCTGGGTATTGTCTGGGAATTGAATAAAACCTGGCAAGCCAAGGTACCTGGGTAAAGCAGTTATAAATATCAACTATGACCATGGAATTAGTTGTATGAAGAAGGACTGTAGAAGATATGAATCTTACTTTTTCTGTCCATTCTCCTATGATCTGTCACAAGATATGTTAATAATAGTTACCCTTAGATCTCAAAATTAAAATTGCAAGATATGCAAGGAGTTGTATGTCAGCTAGATGAAGAATGAACATCACCCACAAACAGATAAAAGGACCTTATGTCCTTTAGGGGGAGATAGTTGGTATATTTTCAGTTATACAAGGGAGAGCTGCTAAAGTGTGCTTTAAAGTTTGCTTAATTTATTTGTCTTTATTTGAACGCTACCTAGTGGTAAAGAAGATGCATATGAATTCATGTTGACCAAGGATGGACTATGGTGGATTTGTATTGTGTCAATTTAGCGAAGCTGGAAATCTGCTTCTCAGAATTTTCTTGTTCCCTGTCAGTGTGTGCCAGAAGCAACATTCGGCACAGATTAGGAAGGCAGAAGGAGCCAACAGTCATCTTCCTGTTAACGTGCAAGAGGTCAGGGAATGCACAAGGAGTTGTTGAAGCTTACACAATGGGTTCACTACGTGGTGGTTCCCTTGTTGGTGTGGGGTAGTAGCCAGGCCTGCAGTGACTTCAGATCATGGCAGATTTTCTTCATTAGTTTCTTTGAGTCTTGGCTGAGGCATGTGGTTAATTAGGTGATGAAGGGTGCCATCTTCTCCAGTTAAACACTGTCATCTTTCAACTTGGAGATTTGGAGATAGTGAACAAGTTGCAATTTGTCTTCATTCTAGATCATCTTGTACTTTCCAGCCCATCTCCACAGGTTCCAATTTGTTCTTGTTTCCTACACTTCACATCCATCCTTCCTTCCTAACTTCGGAATGTAACACCAGACACAGGAGCCAAAGCCCCATATGAATTTTTTAACCAGTTGTGTAAGGCCAAATCTCCATAAAAATCATTTTGTTATAGAGATGTGTATGTATGTGCGTGCGTGCGTGCGTGCGTGTGTGTGTCCTACTAGTGATTTTGTTTCTCTGAATAAACCATGCCTGAAACATGCGGCTGTCTTATTTAAGGTGACTAGAGAAGACTTCTCCAATACCATGAAATACGAGTAAAGTAAGGAAATGAAGAATGGATACAATATACCATTTAATGCAGTTGTGTGTGATTTGAGGAACTCCAAGGAAGCCAAAATGGCATAGTATACTGATCAAGGAACAATAGATAAGGTCAAAATGTGAACAGGGGAAAATTTATTTATTTACTTGTTGGACGTGTTCAGTAGTTTGGCTTTAACTGTAAGTGAAATTGGAAGTTATTGAATGATGCTGAGCAAAAGGATGGCATTATCAGATACATTTAAAAAGATCACACAAGGGAGATGTGGTATATATATACAATGGAATACTACTCAGCCACCAAAAAAATGAAATCATGCCATTTGCAACAATGTCAATGGAACTAGAGGTTATTATGCTAAGCGAAATAAGTAAATCAGAGAAAGACAATTATGGTATGATCTCACTAGTATGTGGAATTTAAGAAACAAAACAGAGGATCATAGGGGAAGGGAGGGAAAAAGAAAACAAGATGAAATCAGAGAGGGAGACAAACCATAAGAGACAATCATAGGAAACAAACTGAGGGTTGCTGGAGGGGAGGGGGAAGGGGGTAACTGGATGATGGACATTAAGGAGGACACGTGATGTAACAAGCACTGGGTGTTACATGAGACTGATGAATCACTCAACTCAACCTCTGAAACTAATAGTACACTGTATGGTAATTAAGTGAATTTAAAGAAAAAATAAAAAACTTCTATTACCTATAAAAAATTTGAATGAGGGGTGCCTGGGTGGCTCCGCTGCTAAGCATCTGCCTTCGGCTCAGGTCATGATCCCAGGGTCCTGGGATTGAGCCCCACATTGGGCTCCCTGCTCCACAGGAAGCCTGCTTCTCCCTCTCCCACTCCCCCTGCTTGTGTTCCTGCTCTTGCTGTCTTTCTCGCTGTCAAATAAATAGATAAAATCTTAAAAAAAATTTTTTTGAATGAAAACTGCAAAAGAAAAAAACCACCATAATTAAAAATTAAGTTTCCAGTGAAGAGTTCAACAGAAAATTAGGCACGGTGTGAGAGGGTTAATGATCAGGATTGTAAGACAAAGTAACGGTCCAGTTGGAAGTTTGAATAACTAAGAGGATAGAAAATATTGAAAAGAGTGTAAGAGACCTTTCAGACAAAGTGAAAACTTCTAACACATATATTTTGGAGTCAAAGAATTAAAGGATAGAAGCAATATTTGAAAAATATTGGCTCTGGGAGAATACTTCCCAAACTGATTATAACCATCAAACCACAGATTAAAAGGATCATGTTCACAGTTATGTGTGGATTAGATTATGAAAGCAGGGAGACCAGTTGTCTATTACAAAGGTCTAGATGAAAGATTATGTAACTAGGTCAGTTGTAATAGTGTGAAGGTGATGAAAAGTAGGCTGGATTGGGATATATTTCAAAGGAGAGCAGGAAGGAAGTGCTGATAGATTAGAGCTTCGGTGTAGGGAAAAGGATGACACCAGTCTGAACAACTGGGAAATTGAACTGCTTTTACTAAGATGGAGACAAAATTACAGAGTGATCATGTTGGAATTGGAGAGGATGTGAGAATTTGTTACAAAATAGTCACAGATAAAAGGTAGGAACTCTATTAACAATAGGCAGCACTAATCAGAACACACAGCCATACAGTATAACCATATTGAATAAAGGTTCAATTGTAACCGCATTGAATAGTTTCAAACACCTGTGGCCACAGAAACGTATCACGGAGATAGAGGGTTCAAAACGGCCTGGGCGGCTCAGTCGTTGGGCGTCTGCCTTGGGCTCAGGTCATGATCCCAGGGTCCTGGGATCGAGCGCCGGATCGGGCTCCCTGCTCGGCGGGGAGCCTGCTTCTCCCTCTCCCACTCCCCCTGCTTGTGTTCCCTCTCTCGCTGTGTCTCTCTCTGTCAAATAAATAAATAAAATCTTTAAAAAATCCCAAAAAACTATATTCTAAAGCAATGAATTAAAAGCTGGCTGAAGAACCCTAATCCCTCATCTTCTAGAGGTCTATAAGTTTTAAATTGCGTTTGTTTAAAATTGCCATTGATTCTCCCTCATTCTTAGCTAGTCAGAGAATTTAGCCCATTGAAATTTATTTGGTAATAGAATTCTAGATTGGAAACTATTTACCCTTACCATTATTAAATACTGTTTCATTGTCTTCTGACATTCACAATGGATGGGAAATTTGCTACTAGTCTAATTGACATTTCTTGGTTGGGAATCTACTTCTTGTTTATTCTTTTTGTTAAATTTTACAATTTTATTAAAATGTGCCCATGTTGAATATGTTTTATTTTTCTGCTTTGGGCTTGGAATAATTCTTAAATCCTTTTTCAATTCCTGAAAATTCTTAGCCATTATCTTATCCTGTTTCTCTATGTTATCCTTCTGAAAATACTACTAGCTACATGCTACAATATTTCATTCTACCTACCAAATCTGCTGGGCATTTTATTACATTTTGTATTTTTAAAAATTACTTGGTTATTTAATTCATAAATTCTCATGATTTTCTTTTCTGATATCTAATCCATTTATTGTTTTTATTTTAATAATTACATATTTTTACTTCTAGATCCTTTCCAAATCCTTATGTTTAAAATTATTTTTTTAGACTGTTCAATCTTTTCCCTGTTCTAGGGATATTAACCCTTTCCTCTTTGCATATTTTGACTCTTACTTATAGGGTTTTTGCTGCTTTTACGATTTTAATTTTTTATTGTGATTTTATCTTCTATGTTGTGTTTTTTTTTTAAGTAGTGGGAGTACTATGGCCTGAATTTGACAATAGTCTTTAAAGAATTATTTTGTGATCATAGAATTTAAGATGAAACTGATGAGCAAGCTCAGAAAGGATAAGAATTAAATGGCTATCTCTTCATTGTCCTGAAGAATTAACTTTTCTTTTTGTCATATTTACTACTCATGATTTAAATCCCAGGAAATAACAACAATATGAACCTAGCATAAGTCACATGGTCACCCCTAAGGTAGAAGAACATAAAGGTTCAATTGATATTCCAAGTAAGACTAAATGACACTAGAGAAGAGCAGAGTGTGGTAACCAAAAATTATCTTTAAAAAAACAAAACAAGATCTTTACATTGTTTACCAAGCATAGTTTAAGTAATGATGTCATTGTGAACTACGATTTAAGAAAAAAGAAAATTATGCTTCATCCTTTTGATTCATAGTAGACAAGGGAATCATTATAATTTATATTCTTTAAAGAATGGATTTTGGCTAGGGAAAACAACAAATATCTATCAACATGAAAGAAAGTTCAATATGTTAATAGTATAAATAGGGGTGAGGATGTCCTGAATAAGAATTGATCAGAGAAACTGGGCAGATACCAAAAGTTTACCCCAAGTATAAGGTAGAGGAAGACATCATTTGGGGAGGGTGATTATAATTTAATATAGTTAGTGTCTGAGGAACAGGGACTGGCTGAAGTTGCCTAGGTGTCAAACCAGGATGGAGGAGTGACTGTGTAAGCTATAAGACCTAAAAGAAAAAAAGAGTTTTGTCTTTTCTGTGTGTGTACACATGTGCGGTGTCTATGAAAATGAAAGTAACAGAGAGAGAGAAACAGATCAAAAGACAGAAATTAGTAAGTATATGTATAGATTTTGAATTGAGGGGATACTGGTACTTTGGCCAGAGAATAAATATTTATATTTGGATGCATTAGTATTGAAATTAATATTCGTAAGAAATCTAACAGACATTTCAGAATGAAAGTCTAGAACTGTGCCATCCAATACAGTATCCAATAGCTACAAATAACTATTTAAATTTAAATTTCGGTTTCTCATTCTTAAGAGAATGAATCCAGCCACATCAAAAGGGCTCAATAGCCACATATGTCTAGTGGCTGCTGTTTGGGCAGTGTGGATAGAGAACATTTCCATCACTGTAGAAAGTTCATAGGATTGGAGATAGAATTCAGGAGAAAAGATTTACAATAGGATATCATTGACTGAAATCTGGGAACATTGAGAGAGAAATGAACAAACTGAGAATAGAGCAAAAGAAAAGAAAGTAAAGAACAAAATTTTACAGGATGCCTTATTTTATAGGAGTTAGAAAAAAATGCTTTGTAAAATAGTTAAAAAGCAATTCATATACTCATTATTTCTGTTACTCATGTTTAAAGGTTGTTAGAGGTAGAGGAGTCAGGAGGAGAAGAATCATGTATCTTTATCAATTTAGATCCAAAGAAAATAGACATGATTTGATTTAAAAATGGAATTAAAATGTTATTCTTAGAAGTCTAATTTTTAAAAGTTCAAATTCTGTACTTTTATTAAGGATATTCAGGGTAAACTCTGAACTCTCCTTTGGAAAAAAAAATCTGAAATTTAACAGAGATGAGGGGTCTGTCTATGCTTTCAGAGTCTTCCTCTTTGTATATCCTTCTCTGCAATGTTAATAGAGATTTGAAACAAAATCTTGTGTAGATGTATAAATTTAGTGATTAAGAGGTTACAACAATGCAATGAAGTTGATTTTCATGATTTTGTAACATTTTTTCTACTGGGTGGTTATAAAAACACCAGTATGGATTTCAAAAATCTATTTTAAAATTATTGTTTTAGAATTTACTAAGAAATTTTTATTTTTAAAAAAAATTTAAAGATTTTATTTATTTATTTATTTGAAAGAGCAAGAGAAGGAGAGAGCATAAGCAGGGGCAAGTGGCAGAGGCAGAGGGAGAAGCAGACTCTCCACTGAGCAGGGAGCCCAACATGGGGCTTGATTCCAGGACCATGAAATCATGACCTGAGCTGAAGGCAGATGCTTAACCAACTGAGTCACCCAGGCACCACAGAATTTACTAAGAAATTTTTAAAAAAATATTTAGAGTTCATCAGCTGATAATTTCTTACTTTATTAAAGCATGTAAATATGACCAAAATGTACGTGTGTGTGTGTGTGTGTGTGTGCGCCTGTGTGTGTGTGTGTGTGTGCGCGCTGTTTTAGTTAGGAAATGAATTTGTATTGCTAAACCATATTTTAAACATAAATACTCAAAAAACATTAGATACAACAGAAATTATAATACGTGTTATCTCTGATGCCAAGATGAGAAATTGATATGCTCTCAATGGCATTTATTTTTCCTTCTCTGTCCTCCATCAGTTTTAAGTGTACAAAATGGTTTTGGCTATTTTTTAAAAATTCTATTTATTTATTTATTTATTTATTTATTTATTTATTTATTATTTATTTAAGAGAACGTGAGAAAGAGAGAAAGTGCAGAAAAGTTTAGGAGGAGCAGAGGGGGAGGGAGAGGGACAAGCAGACTCAGCCTGAGTTCAGAGACCAAAGCAAAGCTGATCTCCTGACTCTTCCTGACCTAAGCCAAAATCAACAGTTGGACGCTTAACCAACTGAGCCACCCAGGTGTCCCTTCTGCTATTTTTTTGATTGCCAAATTGGTTATGTAAGCCTTTTTTTTCTTTTTTTTGCACTGAATTCTTTTAATGCTGATCCTAGATCTTTTTTTCTTTTTTCTTTTCTTCTCTTTCTTTTCTTTCTCTTTCTTTCTTTCTTTCTTTCTTTCTTTTTCTTTCTCTTTCTTTTTTTTCCTTTCTTTCTTTCTCTTTCTTTCTTTCTTTCTTTCTTTCTTTCTTTCTTTCTCTTTCTTTCTTTCTCTTTCTCTTTTTCTTTCTTTCTTTCTTTCTTTCTTTCTTTCTTTCTTTCTTTCTTTCTTTCTTTCTTTCTCTATCTATCTTTCTTTCTTGTTTCTTTCAAGAGAATGAATCCTGGAAACTTGGACCTCCTTAGGTAAATTCATTCCTTGACCTTCTTATATAAAGTTCTTTCCATTTGGTAACTGAGGCTGCTGAAATCCTGCACAAGATGTAGCATGGTTATTGCTGTCAGCCCCATCTATATAAAGATTAGCTGAAATATTCATGCTTCATCAACTGTCATACTCCCTTACAAAAGACTGCCTCAAAGCAAAGTCCACATATTATATGTGGCCTAATGATCCAGTCATCTCAATTACCCATTAGGGTCTTGAACTAAAATAGAGAATATAGAGTACCTTTTCCAACTATTCATTCATGTTTTGTATAGAATTAGAACTCTATTTTAAATGAGCAGAACACATAAGAGACCCTTAACCTCAGGAAACAAACTGAGGGCTGCTGGAGTGGAGGGGGGTGGGAGGGATGGGGTGGCTGAGTGATGGACATTGGGAAGGGTACGTGCTATGGTGAGCGCTGTGAATTGTGCAAGACTGATGAATCACAGACCTGTACCCCTGAAACAAATAATACATTATATGTTAATAAAAAATAAATATCTAGTCAACCCCTCCAAAAATAATAAATAAATGAGCAGCACATACACTTCACAGAGTCCTTATGATTTGAACAAAAATTAGGATATAAAATATCTTGATAATTTTTTGAAGTGATCTTTGTATTTTCTTATTCTAACTCTGATTTTATCCTGTGTAATTAAATCAAATTCTTTTTTTTTTGGTAGGGGGAGTTTATTGGTGATAGTTCATGGTTCTGGGATCATAGCCTTTAACTTCTGGCATGAAAGAAGTTTAGGCTTCTCCTTATGGTAACAGATGTAAAATAGACCACAGCTGTACTCAAGAAACATGAATTTCCCTGAGTAGCTTTTTCCATTACCTGAGACTTTCATGAACTCTTGAGTACTTCTCTTAAATTTAGTTTGTTGACCCTTGAAGCTAGGCTTAATATTACTCCTAATTTATTTTCAATAATGAAGTTTACTTAAGACAATCAATGCTCCAACAAATTTTTATAGCTAGTATTTGATGTAATCTGCACTTTAGAAAAGAAATCATGGCTCTTTCCAGAGACATTAGTTTTTAAATTTATTTTAACCAAACATATCTACTTTAAATGAAAATATTAATTTCCACAATATTCAAAGTGCAACAAGAGTGATAAGGAAATTCTATTGTAGATGTTTAAGAAAAGGGCATTTCTTGCTAGCAGAAGTATTAAGTACCTTGTCGACTGGTAGGTTAACAAAATAGCAAAGTATTTAGATTCCTCCAAAACTATTCCTAAAAATATTCCCTTCTAACCAATAAAAATGATAGGCCTTATTTCCTTTGCCTAAATATTCCTATTTACCATTAACTAAAATAATTTAAATTTCTAGGTTTTCCAACCAGTATGTACCACTTATTACCTAAGTGACCTTACACAATCCTTATTAGGAAAATGGGGATAATTATACCCAACCTGCAGAATGATAGCTGAGAGGATTAAAAACGGCAAGTTTATAAGCTGTTTAACAAAATCTCTGAGGATATGAAGAGGGACATAATAAATGTCATCTCCCTGTCCTCACCATTAACACTCCAAATTCAGGGTGGATGTAAAGTTATACAGAAGCTTACTAGGAAACATGAAAAAGCTGCTACGTGGAACCATCCCACTCAAGTGAGCTCACTGAAGTTTGAAGTCATCTCTTGGTCATTTAATAGATGTAGGCTGCTTGATGACAGATGGAGTGACTTACTTGTATTGTAGTCAGGACCCACTTCCTAGCCCAGAGCCTTACACATATAAAGGGAATAAAATATGTTGTCAGAATTAATCAAAGTGAACTCTCATGCTCAAAATGCTTTTGGTCAATAGTTTATATATTTAAAATTGCTGGGGCACCTGGGTGGCTCAGTCTGTTAAGCATCTGCCTTTGGCTCAGGTCATGATCCCAGGGTCCTGGGATCAAGTCCCGCATTGGGCTCCCGGCTCAGTGGGGAGTCTGCTTCTCCCTCTTCCTCTGCTGTTCCCCCTGCTTGTGCTCTCTCTCTCGCTGTCAAATAAATAAATAAAATCTTTAGAAAAAAATGGCAATAACAAACAAGGCTATGGATAAACACATGAATTAAGGGCTTCTCTTCCTCCAGAATAATTGTCTTAAATATCCCTCTCTAGCTTAATTGTTTTCCCAAAGCCCCAGGAGTGTTGTCTGAGGCATAGCTCTTATGCAAAAGCTTTAGGACTGGGAAAGTAGGTGCAGTGCAGGTGCCTCTGCTACTGTCCTACCGCACTCCTACCTGAACTGGTGAGACTTCACGATCCTTCTTACCTCAGCACTTCAAGGAATCACTGGCGATTGTTTGGATCTGTCTCCTGTCTTAAAGGATCAAAATTTGAGGTGCGATTCATGTATCTCTAAACTATTATCTCTCAGGGAACTAGAAGCTGTATAATTAAATATCAAGGGACACATTATTATGTACTAAAAAGGCAACCTGATCAGGTTATCAAGAGACCTACATTTCTGCACCATTTTCATCATCTTTAAGATGAAAACAGTTTCTACCATTAGTTTCCTTCCAGTTCTAACATCTATGATTCCTCAACTGAATCCCTGAAACACACCTTCCATCTGACTGAAATGCACGCGTTTATCCAAAGCAGTCTCTGTAAGGCATTGACCATGGAATAAATAAGAACAACTGAAGTAGTTCTTGGGTCAAATTCTAGCTAAATAACCCAGCTGGTATTTGCTTACCTTAAGAGTTTATTGTATTAGTGAAGTATCTCCAGAAAAAAGTGAACTAAGATAAGTATATATATATATATATATATATATATATATATATAGGAAGTATGTCCAATATCTATATATAAATATAACATCTATAAATAAAATGCCTATAGATATAGGATACATATTACAGGATATATACATATATTTATATATATATATATACATAAATTTATTACGAGAAGAATAATTGAGAATCCGCATGATCTGCCAATCTGCAAGCTAGAGACCCCAGAGAAGCAGTGGTATAATTTCAGTCCAAATCCAAAAGCTTGAGAACCATGGGAGCTGATGATGTAGATTCCAGTCCAAGGGCAGGAGAAGACTGATGTCCCAGCTCAAACATGTAGGCAGGAAAAGAGAGAGTTCTCTCTTCCTCCATTTTTTGTTCTATTCAGGCCCCCAACCGACTACATGATGCCCACCCACACTGGGGAGGGCAATCCATTTTCCTGAATCTACCAGTTCTAATGCTAATCTCACCTGGAAACACCCAGAAATAATGTTTAATTGGAGCACCCCATGGCCCAATTAAGTTTGCACATAAAATTAACCTTTACACTTATTAAGAGTCCATATTCCTGAATACTAGGACATGTTTCATTGGTAGCTACATTCAGGAACACAAAGGCAAATTAGTGGAAATTGGACCAGATCACTGAATATGTTTTCTCAATTATTCTCTAATTGAGGAATTAAATCAGCTAGTACATACATTTAACACTTTGTGAGTTTCTGTGAGCTACAAAATCTGCACAAGACACTTCCCCTGCCCCTGTAGAGACCAGATACTTTAATGGGAACATAAATCATATGTACATGAAATATCTAGTGGAAAGAGTTAAAACAAAGGATAATATGTTATGCCTATATTCTTGAGTATCCTATCTAATGAAAATAAATAGAAGATTGCATAAGTCTTACTGAAAATTTTCTAAGATCTAAACTATCAGACAAAATGTTTTCTTTACTGAACTCATTTTGTGATAGTAATAACTATTTCATGTACAATCCTCAGAAAATATTATTTATCTTGTCCTCCTAGGCATGGAAAAACTCACCAGCTTGTGGTTATTTAATAGGAGTTAATCTTTATGTTAATTGCTATGAATTCTGCCCATAGCCACATCTTCAGAAGTTAGTGAAAAGGCAGGGGTCAGGAAGATGCTACCTGAAGAGATGCCAGAAAGACATTTTGTCAACAGGGCCTTTGTTTTTGCTCCCCTTGTAACTAGTATGATTGTCTTGGGGTAAGTTTCTAAGTGTTTTGCTATTCTATGTATACTCCAGATAACAACCCTTATAACTTCTCTTGGGCTTTTTGATCATTGCCTTCTTGACAGCTCAACAGTTTTAATTCTCCCAAATTTCATATTTAAAAAAAGTCAGAAATTTCTCCTGTCTTTTGCCACCTGTATTGATTTTTCACAAAGGAGCAAAATGAGAATGAGTTTCTTTCATCTGCCGCCATGACCTGCTAGTCTGCAAGTTCAAGTACAAGTTGACTCTGCAAGCAACAGTCTTCAAGGGAATAGTGCAATATTTACTAACATCTTCAAAAAGCAGGAATCCTTTTTAATTTGGGGGCCACTCATTTCATTTCTTAAACATGTCTTGAGTCCCTTCTCAATGCTTGGAATAGAAGTAGGCAATAAAACCACAGAATTGAGTAAGATGTGGTATGATCTCATACCCAAGGATTTTACATTTTACTCTGTGGGCTATGAGACGTCCACTGAAAAGAGCTCTTTATGAAATGTTAAAACAAATTTAGACAACTTGGATAGAAGTCTAAATACTAAATTGGAGTTTGGACTGGGAACAGTGCTAAAGGCTGATTGTCAAGGCAGCAGAATAATAAATAGTCGAGGTAAAAAATAAGTAAGACTGAACAGAGGCAGTGGGCTTGGAGAGAGAAAAGAGCTAGAAATTTGAGACATATTTCAGAGTTGAATCAACCAGAATATGGTGATTTCTTGAATGTATGGATATTGATTATGAATTTGTAAAACTGTCTAGGTTTTCAAGAGTAAACAAATATTATACATCCAAGAACAATAGACCAATTAATTAGCAATCATATAGAAAACAAGTTTAGCCTTCTATTTCAGTTGGTGATAGTGAGCAGTTTACAGTGTTTTCATATAAAAGTTTTGTCTCCAAAAACTTCACAGCTCACAGCTTGCTGAAATCTCTACTATTGCGACCATCTCAATGAATATTAAGGAGATATTTATGTTAAAGTTTTCTTATGGGCAGCATAATGTGCAGAGATTAGGGTATCTGGAATTATGACCACTAGCTAGACAAAAAGTGAGCTGGATGCAAAGGTAGAATATGAATATGAAGAATATGAAGTGCACTAAGGAAATATTGGGGCGGAAGTGAGGCAAGAGGGTTGGTAATGTCTGC
The DNA here is from genome assembly GCF_037043125.1 of Eumetopias jubatus. Classification (NCBI taxonomy): domain Eukaryota; kingdom Metazoa; phylum Chordata; class Mammalia; order Carnivora; family Otariidae; genus Eumetopias; species Eumetopias jubatus. The sequence continues at coordinate 166,453,396 of NW_028274808.1, forward strand.
TAAAGCATTTGACTAAACTAAATTTTAACAGGATTGTTCTGAATGTAACTACCTCTTTAAGAAGTTAGCATAAGATATGGACTTTGACAGCAAATAAACTAGAGTACACTTTTAAAAACCATTAAGCTTTGGGGCGCCTGGGTGGCTCAGTTGGTTAAGCAACTGCCTTCGGCTCAGGTCATGATCCCGGAGTCCCGAGATCGAGTCCCGAGATCGAGTCCCGCATCGGGCTCCCTGCTCAGCAGGGAGTCTGCTTCTCCCTCTGACCCTCTTCCCTCTTGTGCTCTCTATCTCTCATTCTCTCTCTCTCAAATAAATAAATAAAATCTTTAAAAAAAATAAATAAAAACCATTAAGCTTTCAACTAATTTTGATGGTAGATTTTTTTGAAACCTAGTGCTATCTATTTGTGTGTGTGGGGGGGTGCTTTCTCCATGACCATTTTTTTCTCTGTGCTCAATACATGTTTACTGTTATTATTCACTGAGGTAATGTTAATAAAAACAACCTGTCAATTGATGGGTTTATCTGATGGTTTTGCTGACATGGATTTAAAAGGGGATTGATTTTGTGGGATGGACTGGATAAATACCTTTCTTTCCTCCCCCTCTCCCACATTTTAATGTGTTCTCAGATCAACTGCAGACAGGAAATATGAGCTCCTTCACAGGAATTTTAACTTGGATAAATAACAGTGGTTAATAAATAAAATCAACTGACATTTATTACCGAACCCCACTCTTATTTATGATTTTTGGCTTTAGTTCAAAAAACACATGACTCACTCCTCCTGGGAAGATGCTGTGTCCTCTACACTGCAGCTCTTATCTTTCTTTACCTGGTGTGGGAGAAATTTTCTGTGCTTCGATTCATTGCAAAATGTGCATCTCTCTCCCATTAACATCTGTTTGAGCCTTTCCTTGCCCTGCTGCTTATCAGAGCCGCCTGGTGTGTTTCCAAGATGAAGAATTCTGGTTTCCTCTTGCCGTTTACTACAGACAGTGAATTTAGGTAACAACACCTCTACGGTGCCAAGAGTCCTGAAATTTTGCCTTTAAAAGTTTTAAATGTTGGCTTCAGCAGAATATGATATACAGCAGGACTTCTCAAGGTGAAAAATAATCACAGTTACAGACCCAATCCCCTGGTTATATACTATGAGGCTTATGTACAATTTTATACTTTTAATCTACTTTGGTGAATTGATTATATTCATAGTTCTGTCAATGGTCTCCATCCATCTAACATTTTCCTTGCAACTTTTAATTGCCTCTGATTCAGAACACACTACCCTAAAATATGGCATCTTAGCATATTAACTATTCAAAATGAGGATATTTGAGAAATGACGGGTGCAGAACAGACTCTCTGGCCTCACCCTCCTCTCCTGAAGCAAGACAGAAGACCCTTTTGTGAGAGATGCTCTCCCTCTACAAACTGGAGAGAAGCATACTCACCTCTGAAGATGGAGGGACACCAAGAGAAATCTGAATAAATAGGACTTGCTAAGGTTTCTCCAGTTTATTACCCTTTTGTTCTAACACATTTTTCTACGACTTTCCATTTTTCATCAAACCCAGTATAAAAACATTCAAGTTTAACTATTTCATCAGGTATTCATCTCCTTATGAGGTCTCCCGTGTCATATAAAACTTACATTAAATCAATCCATATGTTAGTCCAGTTAACAGGGCCCCAGCCAGAGGACCTAGGAGAGTAATGGGAAAAATAATTATTTCCTCCCCTACAGCTCATACTTGGAATCTGGAATAGCTATTACTTTGACCAACAGATAGAACATTTCTGAGATGGGGCCTCAGAAGGGCTCACATATATCCAGTTTCTCTTTTCAACCCTTGTCTGTGACATGATGAAAACCTAGGGCTAAATTTAGAGGATAGACCCCATGGAGCATAGATGGGAAATCCATGTCAGGATCATCCTAGATTAACACATCCTTAACTGATCTGCAAGGTACCCACAGACAAATGAATAAGCTAGTCAAGGTAAACTAAGTCTGGACCGTATCAGTAGCACCACCCAGCTAACACATTGACTCATAAACAAAATTAACATTTATTGCCTATGCCATTGAGGTTTTCTGGGAGTTGTTACACAACATTGTTGTGCAAAAGATAGCTTATAAAGAAACTTAATATTAATAATGAATCCTAAATATTACATAAGTCCTATGATGTTATGGACCTTAAGAAAGCTGGCATTACATTTTATTTTCCCTTATAATTTCCCTTAATATTAACAAATATTAATAATGTGATAGCTAAGACCTAAATCTTCATCTGTCCTCTATTTTATGTTTCTTTAAAAATCCTAAAGTAAATATGGGTGTGGGGGTATGGAGAACCCAACATCTAATTAGAGTCCCTATGAGACTCTAGAGTCTCATATCCCAGTGGAAGTCCCTGGTATTTATTGAAGCATTTGATTTCTGATTTCCAGGGCTTTAATGACACTACAAATGCCCTGCTTTTCCTATTTTCCTTTCAAAATATTTATTCCAATAGATTATTTTAGAGTCATCTATTTTTTTAATTTTTTATTGTTATGTTAATCACCATACATATTACATCATTAGTTTTTGATGTAGTATTCCATGATTCATTGTTTGTGCATAACACCCAGTGCTCCACGTAGAATGTGCCCTCTTTAATACCCATCACCAGGCTAACCCATCCCCCCACCCCCTCCCCTCTAGAACCCTCAGTTTGTTTTTCAGAGTCCATCGTCTCTCATGGTTCATCTCCCCCTCCGACTTACTCCCCTTCATTCTTCCCCTCCTGCTATCTTCTTCTTTTTCTTTTTTCTTAACATATGTTGCATTATTTGTTTCAGAAGTACAGATCTGTGATTCAACAGTCTTGCACAATTCACAGCGCTCACCATAGCACATACCCTACCCAATGTCTAGCACCCAGCCACCCCATCCCTCCCACCCCCCACCACTCCAGCAACCCTCAGTTTGTTTCCTGAGATTAAGAATTCCTCATATCAGTGAGGTCATATGATACATGGCTTTCTCTGATTGACTTATTTCACTCAGCATAACACCCTCCAGTTCCATCCATGTCGTTGCAAATGGAAGATCTCATTCCTTTCGATGGCTGCATAATATTCCATTGTGTATATATACCACTACTTCTTTATCCATTCATCTGTCGATGGACATCTTGGCTCTTTCCACAGTTTGGCTATTGTGGACATTGTTGCTATAAACATCGGGGTGCACGTACCCCTTTGGATCCCTACATGTGTATCTTTGTGGTAAATACCCAGTAGTGCAATTGCTGGATCGTATGGTAGCTCTATTTTTCAACTGTTTGAGGAACCACCATACTGTTTTCCAGAGTGGTTGCACCAGCTTGCATTCCCACCAAAAGTGTAGGAGGGTTCCCCTTTCTCCGCATCCCCGCCAACATCTGTCGTTTCCTGACTTGTTAATTTTAGCCATTCTGACTAGTGTGAGGTGGTATCTCATTGAGGTTTTATTTGGATTTCCCTGATGCCAAGTGATGTTGAGCACTTTTTCATGTTTCTGTTGGCCATTTGGATGTCTTTGGAAAAATGTCTGTTCATGTCTTCTGCCCATTTCTTGATTGGATTATTTGTTCTTTGGGTGTTGAGTTTGATAAGTTCTTCATAGATTTTGGATACTAGCCCTTTATCTGATATGTCATTTGCAAATATCTTCTCCCATTCTGTCGGTTGTCTTTTGATTTTGTGGACTGTTTCTTTTGCTGTGCAAAAGCTTTTTATCTTGGTGAAATCCCAATAGTTCATTTTTGCCCTTGCTTCCCTTGCCTTTGGCGATGTTTCTAGGAAGAAGTTGCTGCGGCTGAGGTCGAAGAGGTTGCTACCTGTGTTCTCCTTTAGGATTTTGATGGACTCCCGTCTCACATTTAGGTCTTTCAACCATTTGGAGTCTATTTTTGTGTGTGGTGTAAGGAAATGGTCCAGTTTCATTCTTCTGCATGTGGCTGTCCAATTTTCCCAACGCCATTTGTTGAAGAGACTGTCTTTTTTTTCCATTGGACATTCTTTCCTGCTTTGTCAAAGATTAGTTGACCATCGAGTTGAGGGTACATTTCTGGGCTCTCTAGTCTGTTCCACTGATTGATGTGTCTCTTTTTGTGCCAGTACCATACTGTCTTGATGATGACAGCTTTGTAATAGAGATGGAAGTCCGGAATTGTGATGCCGCCAGCTTTGCTTTTCTTTTTCAATATTCCTCTGGCTATTCGGGGTCTCTTCTGGTTCCATACAAATTTTAGGATTATTTGTTCCATTTCTTTGAAAACAGTGGATGGTATTTTGATGGGGATTGCATTGAATGTGTAGATTGCTCTAGGTAGCATTGACATCTTTACAATGTTTGTTCTTCCAGTGCTCGCTTTGGCAGCACATATACTAAAAATGTTTGTTCTTCCAATCCATGAACATGGAACGTTTTTCCAATTCTTTGTGTCTTCTTCAATTTCTTTCATGAGTATTTTATAGTTTTCTGAGTACAGATCCTTTGCCTCTTTGGTTAAATTTATTCCTAGGTATCTTATGGTTTTGGGTGCAATTGTAAATGGGATCGACTCCTTGATTTCTCTCTCTTCTGTCTTATTGTTGGTGTATAGGAATGCCACTGATTTCTGTGCATTGATTTTATATCCTGCTACTTGACTGAATTCCTGTATGAGTTCTAGCAGTTTTGGGGTGGAGTCTTTTGGGTTTTCCACATACAGTATCATATCATCTGCAAAGAGGGAGAGTTTGACTTCCTCCTTGCCGATTTGGATGCATTTGATTTCTTTTTGTTGTCTGATTGCTGTGTCTAGGACTTCTAATACTATGTTGAATAGCAGTGGTGATAATGGACATCCTTGCCGCGTTCCTGACCTTAGGGGAAAAGCTCTCAGTTTTTCCCCATTGAGAATGATATTCGCTGTAGGTTTTTCATAGATGGCTTTTATGATATTGAGGTATGTGCCCTCTATCCCTATACTCTGAAGAGTTTTGATAAAGAAAGGATGCTGTACTTGGCAAATGCTTTTTGTGCATCTATTGAGAGGATCATATGATTCTTGTTCTTTCTTTTGTTAATGTATTGTATCACGTTGATTGATTTGTGGATGTTGAACCAACCTTGCAGCCCAGGGATAAATCCCACTTCGTCATGGTGAATAATCCTTTTAATGTACTGTTGGATCCTATTGGCTAGTATTTTGGTGAGAATTTTTGCATCCATGTTCATCAAGGATATTGGTCTGTAATTCTCCTTTTTGATGGGGTTTTTGTCTGGTTTGGGGATCAACGTAATGGTGGCCTCATAAAATGAGTTTGGAAGTTTTCTTTCCATTTCTACTTTTTGGAACAGTTTCAGGAGAATAGGTATTAGTTCTTCTTTAAATATCTGATAGAATTGCCCTGGGAAGCCATCTGGCCCTGGGCTTTTGTTTCTTGGGAGATTTTTGATGACTGCTTCAATTTCCTTCGTGGTTATAGGTCTGTTCAGGTTTTCTATTTCTTCCTGGTTCAATTTTGGTAGTTGAATACATCTCTAGGAATTCACCCATTTCTTCCAGGTTATCTAATTTGCTGGCATGGAGTTGCGCATAATATGTTCTTATAATTGTTTGTATTTCTTTGGTGTTGGTTGTGATCTCTCCTCTTTCATTCATGATTTTGTTGATTTGGGTCATTTCTCTTTTCTTTTTGATAAGTCTGGCCAGGGGTTAATCAATCTTGTTAATTCTTTCAAAGAACAAGCTCCTAGTTTCGTTGATCTGTTCTACTGTTCTTTTGGTTTCTATTTCATTGATTTCTGCTCCGATCTTTATTATTTCTCTTCTCCTGCTGGGTTTAGGCTTTATTTGCTGTTCTTTCTCCAGCTCCTTCAGGTGTAGGGTTAGGTTGTGTATTTGAGACCTTTCTTGTTTCTTGAGAAAGGCTTGTATTGCTATATACTTTCCTCTCAGGACTGCCTTTGCTGTATCCCAAAGATTTTGAACAGTTGTATTTTCATTTTCATTGGTTTCCCTGTAATTCTTCTTTAATTTCCTGGTTGACCCATTCATTCTTTAGTAGGATGCTCTTTAGCCTCCATGTATTTGAGTTCTTTCCGACTTTCCTCTTGTGACTGAATTCTAGTTTCAAAGCATTGTGGTCTGAAAATATGCAGGGAATAATCCCTATCTTTTGGTACTGGTTGAGACCTGATTTGTGACCCAGTATGTGATCAATTCTGGAGAGTGTTCCATGGGCACTAGAGAAGAATGTGTATTCCGTTGCTTTGGGATGGAATGTTCTGAATATGTCTGTAAAGTCCATTTGGTCCAGTGTTTCATTTAAAGTCTTTATTTCCTTGTTGATCTTTTGCTTAGATGATCTGTCCATTTCAGTCAGGGGGGTGTTAAAGTCCCCCACTATTATTGTATTGTTGTCAATGTGTTTCTTTGCTTTTGTTATTAATTGCCTTATATAATTGGCTGCTCCCACGTTAGGGGCATAGATATTTACAATTGTTAGATCTTCTTGTTGGGTAGACCCTTTAAGTCGGATATAGTGTCCTTCTTCATCTCTTATTACAGTCTTTGTTTTAAAATCTAATTTCTCTGATGGAAGGATTGCCACCCCAGCTTTCTTTTGGTGTCCATTAGCATGGTAAATGGTTTTCCACCCCCTCACTTTCAATATGGGGGTGTCTTTGGGTCTAAAATGAGTCTCTTGCAGACAGCATATTGATGGGTCTTGTTTTTTAATCCAATCTGATAGCCTGTGTCTTTTGATTGGGGCATTGAGCCCATTTACATTCAGGGTAACTATTGAAAGGTATGAATTTAGTGCCATTGTATGGCCTGTAAGGTGTTGTGCTTGTATATTGTCTGTGTTCCTTTCTGATCTATGCTGCTTTTAGGCTCTCTCTTTGCTTAGAGGACCCCTTTCAATATTTCTTGTAGGGCTGGTTTCGTGTTTGCAAATTCCTTTAGTTTTTGTTTGTCCTGGAAGCTTTTAATCTCTCCTTCAATTTTCAATGAGAGCCTAGCTGGATATAGTATTCTTGGCTGCATATTTTTCTCATTTAGTGCTCTGAAGATATCATGCCAGTCCTTTCTGGCCTGCCAGGTCTCGGTGGATAGGTCTGTTGCCAATCTAATGTTTCTACCATTGTAGGTTACATATGTCTTCTCCTGAGTTGCTTTCAGGATTTTCTCTTTGTCTCTGAGACTCGTAAGTTTTACTATTAGATGTCAGGGTGTTGACCTATTTTTATTGATTTTGAGAGGGGCTCTCTGTGCCTCCTGGATTTTGATGCCTGTTTCCTTCCTCACATTAGGGAAGTTCTCTGCTGTAATTTGCTCCAATATACCTTCTGCCCCTCTCTCTCTTTCTTCTTCTTCTAGGATCCCAATTATTCTAATGTTGTTTTGTCTTATGGTATTGCTTATCTCTCGAATTCTGCCCTCATAATCCTGTAGTTGTTTCTCTCTCTTTTTCTCAGCCTCTTTACTTTCCATCATTTGGTCTTCTATATCACTGATTCTCTCTTCTGCCTCATTTTTCCTAGCAGTTAGTGCCCCCATTTTTGATTGCACCTCATTAATAGCCTTTTTGATTTCAACTTGGTTAGATTTTAGTTCTTTTATTTCTCCAGAAAGGGTTTCTCTAATAACTTCCACGCTTTTTTCAAGCCCAGCTAGTATCTTTAAAGTCATGATTCTGAACTCTAGGTCCAACATCGTACTAATGTCCGTATCGAGTAGGTCCCTGGCTGACGGTACTACCTCTTGTTCTTTTTGCTGAGGTGATTTTTTTCGTCCTGTCATTTTGTCCAGAGGAGAATAGATGAATGAGAGAACAAAATCCTAACAGGTTAAGAATGTCCCCAGCAAATATACTCTATACAAATCAGAAAAGACCTGAAACCAGGGGAAAAGAAAGGGAAAGAAAGAAAAAAGAAAGAGGAAAAAAAAAAAAAGAAAAAGATAAAAACAAAAACAGAACAATATAAAAAAACCCAGAATATGATCAAATATGATCAGGCTAGTGCATAGATCAGTGCCACACACTAGATTTTGGGCGTATTTTGGTCTGTTAGAAAAAAGTGCCTCCTAAAATTTTAAAGGAAGACTTATATATGTACAAAATAAGGGTTGATACAGTGAAGGGATGGAAGATGAGTGTAAAGATGAAAATTATAAAAGATTTTAAAAAAGGAACTGATAAGATAAGTTGTTTGAAAAAAGAAAGAAGAAGATTTTAAAAAAGAGAAAAAAAAAAGGGAGAGAATGTGATCAGGCAGTAGACTAGAACAAAGCCATACACTGGTGATTTAGGGTATATTTGATCTGTTAGAAGAAACTGTATCTCAAAATTTTAAAGAGAGAATAACTTATATATATATGCCAAAAATAAGGTTAACTACTATGAAGTGATAAAATATGACTCTAAAAATGAAAAATAATTTTTTTTTAAAAAGGGATTGATAAGATGTTGGTTGAAAAAGGGAAAAAGAAAAATTAAAAAAAAAAACAGTTAAAAAATTAACTTTGAAAAACTAATGAATCATGGTAAAAAAAAAAAAAGCCATGAATTCTATGTGCAGTATTCCCCTAGCGCTGGAGTTCTCCCCTTCTCCTTGATCGGTAAACTTGGTCTTGGCTTGCTGGCTGTTCATGCTGATCTTCTGGGGGAGGGGCCTGTTGCCATGGTTCCCAAATGTCTTTGCTGGAGGCGGAATTGCCCCGCCCTTGTCCGTCAGGGCTAAGTAAGCTGCTCGGGTTTGCTCTCAGGAGCTTTTGTTCCCTGCAAGCTCTCGGTACAGCTTTGGAGGACCAGGGTGAAAATGGTGGCCTCCCAATCTCCACCCGGAGGAGCTGAGAACTCAGGGCCCGCTCCTCAGTGCACCCCCAGAGAAAAACTGTCACTCCTGTCTGCCTGGTCTCCAGCCGCACTCTGTGCTTACCCGGCCTGTGACCGAATGTTTCTATCTCTGGCACCCGACCCCGTGTGGAGTCTCCAAACCCAGCAGATCCCTGCGGTGCACTCCCGCGCCGCTCCTCCCCAGGAAGGAAGGGGAGTCTCCTCGGCTCTGCCGCTTGTTGGGTCCCTGCTGGAGGAGCAGTGGCCCGACTGGGCCGCGGATCAGAGTTTATGGCACCCCGAGCTGAGAGCCTGCACCTCAGCTCCATCTCTGCAGCCAGCTTCCCTGCTCTGATACCTGGGAGCTCTGCTGCACTCAGGCACCCCCGGTTTTTTTTGTGACCCCAAGGGTCCTGAGATCACACTGTCCCGCGAGAGTTCCACCCCCTGCTTAGCCACTGGAGCGATGTCCCTCAGCGGAGCCGACTTCTAAAAGTTCCGATTTTGCACTCCGCGGCTCTATCACTTGCCAGAAGTGGCCAACGGAGGCCCCCTCCCCCGCTGTCTTTCTCTGGAATATCGCCTCGGATTCACTTCTCCGCACGTCTTACCTTCCAGTAAGTGGTCGCTTCTCTGTTCAGAGAGTTGTTGCCACTCTCTTCTTCGATCTCCTGTTGAGTTCGTAGGTGTTCAGAATGGTTTGATCCCTATTCAGCTGAATTCCTGAGACCAGACAAAATCCAGGTCTCCTACTCCTCCCTAGAGTGATCTATTTTTAAACAAATTACTACTAGCTAAATTTAGCCTAGGGGAGCCCAGGTACTCTTTCTAAACTTTCTTGTTTATTCTACATTACCTACACATAGAAAGCCCCCAATATTATTTAATTTATAATTTATATTTGTAAAAGTAACACTAGATATATTTGAAAAATTGAATTTAAGTTATCTTCATTACATTATTTTTAAGCAATGTATTTGAGAGATACGTCATTATATTTTTAAAATTATTTTATCTTATTATTTATTTACTTAGAGAGAGTGTGCAAGTGGAGGGGGTGCATATGAAGAGGCAGAGAGAGAATCTTAAGCAGGCTTCTCATCCAATGCAGAGCCCTATGCCATGACCTGAACCAAAATTAAGAGTCAAGTGCTTAACTGACTGAGCCACCCAAGCACCCCATACCATTATACTTTTGGGTCAATAAAATTTTAATGAAGAATCATATGTGAGATACTATGTCATTGTGGTAATTAAAAATTAAGTACAGGTGTATATTTTTCTTTTCTTTTTTTCTTTATTATTATTGTTATTTTTATTTGACAGAGAGTGAGCACAAGCAAGGGGAGTGGGAGAGGAAGAAGGAGACTCCCTCCCATCAGGCAGGGAGCCTGATGTGGGGCTTGATCCCAGGATCCTGGGATCATGACCTGAGCAGAAGGCAGAAGTCTAACCAACCAAGCCACCCAGGTGCCCTTATTTTTCTTTTAGAACAAGGAAATCTAGCCTTCTTAAAAGTTATGGACTGAAAGATTCTGAAAAACTTTATTTCCTTTTTTTTTTAAGATTTTAATTTTTTTTTAAAGTAGTCTCTATAGCCAAGGTGGGACTTAAACACATAACCCGAAGATCAAGAGTCCCATTCTCCACTGATCAAGCCAGGCAGGTGCCCCTGAAATACTTTATTTCTAATAATATATTTATTCTGAAGTGTTTTATGAATGGAAAAATACCACTTGTTAATGGAATAATACAACTTCTACTCCTTTTAGTCATATAGCAATGGATATTTCTGTACCTGGATTGCTATACCCCATGTGGATACTCAATAAAACACTTGAGGGAATGACTTCAGTAAAAGTTTTATTCTACTAAGCATCATTAGGCTTAACTCTAGGTTATAGGAACACCACTACTAATGAAATCTTAGTGGTTACATTCTCCTCTCTCTGTTCCACATAGGAAAGGAAAGTTAAAAAGACAGGTGTTACGATGTTTGTAACCAGTTTTTCATCCACAGGTCAAGTTTTCTTACCTTAGGGTACACACCAATGCCCATCTGATGATTTTTGTGCAAAAAGGAATCACCATCATACAATGTAAATATAGTAGACTGTGTATTGAGGAAAAATTTACAACAGACAAGCCACACATAATTCCCAAGCTTTAATCATCCAACAGAAATATGTGCTTAGCTTGATAATATTTGAACTGTATGTACCATGGAAGAGATTCCAGCAAAGGAGCTTCACCTCCATAATGTAGATATTTACAGCAAAAGATGATTAAGAAACATATAAGCAATTATAGAATAATAGAGCTTCCCAGGACAGGAAATGACCTTGCAAGAAAGAAATCTTCCTTGCTCAGCCTGTTCTTCCATTAACCTACATAAGGCCAGTTGAATCACCTCTTAAACTACAGGACAGGGGGAGAAAACTAAGCCTTTAGGACCAACTGAATTACTCTCTTCTCTATGACCATGGAATAAAGTTCCTCCTTCGTTTTGTAAATATAACCTTGAGCATCTTATATGAAGTTAAGAAGACACATTAGTTAAGATTTTAGGTAATTGCCCTGACAGATGTGTGTTATAAAGTATTGAAATTGGGTGAGGGGGGAATAAGAGGAAAGGTAATAAGGAGGAAGGCATTAAGCAATGGGTTTGTGATCTACAGCCCTCCTATTACTGGACAGATGCTCCTGAAAAAGAAAAAAGAAAGCAGGTAATCCAACCTAATCTATTTGTAAGCTTTCTGAAAATGGACCTTATTAAGCAGACTAATGCTATTTGTCAGAAATAAAGTACTCCTCTATGGAATGTTTATAGCAGAATATCCTTGGTTTAGGATTGCTTATAAATTCTAGAATTTATGATGTGTGAGGTATGGCTTCCTGGGAAAACATCATATAAGCGGCAATACTACCTGGTATAAAAATGGTGATGTTTCAGAGCTAAATCCTCCCTGAAGTATGATGTAATTCACATACTCAATTTCTTCATCTATCATTCTGAGCCAAATCGTGTGAGTCCGACATAGAAAGGGAAAAAGTGGGGAGCTACATTCATTTGTCTCTGACCTCTCCCTGCTTAGTTCTGTGCCTTTTGATTGCTTATAACTTAGAAAGTCTTAGTGAACTCGATCCTGGGTAAGATCTACAATTCACATGAGTCTATTTTTATAATTTGATGCTTTGTCCTGGCTCACACAGGAAATAAGGTGTTTACCTCTTATTCTATCTTATAGATAGGAAATTATTTTCACCTTGCATAAATCTTCAAAATGTGAGGGTACCCTTGATTCCTAATGACCCCCATTCCTCTTCCACTCACCTCTCAAGACGCTGCCTTCAAGGGGTTACATGTTTCTCTTGTTGGGGCAATACAATCCATACACTTAAAATCATCACATAGCAGTCCTTTTGGCTACCCCCAATGTCTTATCTATTCAGGAGGCTGAGACGTACAATTCATTAATGATTTTATCTTCTAGACAGTTCTTCTCTGTAGTGAGCATAAATGAGTTGCAAACTGTGGCTTTATTGGTTTCACTTCGGGTGGCAGGGAAGGGAGAGAAGGAGCCCTATGTGTGTGTGTGTATACTCACTGACATACGTAAGGAACAAGGGAGTTTTCATTCTAGGCTGCAGCTGGATTCTTTTCAACAAACGAAGTCAAACATAGATTGTTACCAAAAGGATCAATTTCCTTCTAAAGAACTTCCTGTTTAATCTAAATAAGAAATTCATTTATTGTTAACATAACTTCAAAACCTATATTTTTTAAAAAACAATATACTCAATTTTTTTCTCCTAAGGCACATATTCCTTTCTCTCCTTTGGTTTCATAAAAGATGTCCTTTACTTAAACTAAAATGAACAGTTACCAGATCCAAAGCACTTTTCTCCAGTCTGTACCTTCCTATCCTCGACAGAGAAGAAGAAACTGGAATATTTCAGCTCTCTTTGCTCTACGAGCTGCCTTTACTTTAGATAAAGGAACAACGTTTCTCTACTCATAAAACTTCTGATATCAACTGTGTGGGTTTTCCACACCAAAGAACTCTCCAATCATCTGCAGGCACAAATTGAGTATTCTAGAATTTAATTCGATTTTGGCTACCTTGAGTTAGCACAGACCCCACAGGTTAAGGGCTCAGTCCCACAAGACTGCCCCTCCAATTTGTATGGCAGTTGCAAATAGTGGGTCCTCAAATTATTCACATTTCTTTCTGATTTGACTACAAATCAAGGGTTTCCATGACCAACTCAGACTTAATAATTTGTTATAATGGCTCACAGAACTGAGGGAAACATTGGTTTACTATCGGCAGTTTATTATAAAGAATAGAGATGAAAAGATAGAACAAGGTCTGGAAGGATGCTGAGTGTGGGAGCTTCTGTCCCTGTGGACTTTAGGGTTTACCCCCCTCCTGACATGTGTATGTGTTTACCAACCCAGGTCTCCAGACCCTGCTCCTTGTGGTTTTTATGAAGTTTCCGTTATGTGGACATGACTGATTAAATCATTGACCTTAGGTGATTAACTCAATCTCCAGTGCCTCTCCCCTCCCAGGAGGTCAAGAAGGTGGGACTCAAAGTTCCAACACTTATTTTTTATTTATTCATTTGATACACAGAGATACAGAGAGAGAGAGAACACGAGCTGAGGGAGAGGCAGAGGGAGAGGGAGAAACAGGCTCCCTGCCGAGTCAGGAGCCCGATGTGGGGCTCGATCCCAGGACCCCGGGATCATGATCTGAGCCGAAGGCAGATGCCCAACCATCTGAGCCACCCAGGTGCCCTGAAAGTTCTAACACCTTAATCACACGGTTGGTTACCAGCTTCCATCCTGAAGCTATCCAGAGACTGCTCAAAAGTCACATTATTAACATAAGTGCAGGTGTGGGGGAAAGGGACTCATAAATAAGAAAAGATGCTTTTCCCAACCATATTGCTCTGGAAATGACTAGGGTTTTAGGAACTCTGTGTCAGCAACCAGTGATAAAGACCAACCATACATTTCTTCTTATATCACAATATCACAACGAACATGTTACTTAATCTTCTCAGACTCTTTCCCAATCTTCCCAATCTTCCAGGTGAAAAGAATGCCTGTCCTGCCTGCCTCATTGAACTCTGAAGAACAAGTGAGAAAACCTATAAAAATACTCCTTGAAAATGATACACTGTTTTAAAGATGTAATGGTTATGGCTACATGCTTAAAGTCAATATCAATGCAGTATGGCCTACCCCTTCATATATATCTATGTGTGTATATATATATATATATATATATATATATGATTTTCTGGTACTGTATTTCATGGAAATCCAAAGCAGTTTCTAGGATTTTCCAGTATCTGGAGACTCACTACTTCTTTGATCCTTCCTCTGCAAGAGCAGTCCATTTTTTCACATCACAAAATTTTGGCCTTCTTCCACTTTTCACAAAGCAAAATAGTAAACCAAGTCACACAAAGCATTAATGAGTAGAGTAGACTTTAGTGAATATTTGGTTGTCATGATCTCCTACATAGTTAAAGGTTTACACTATAGCAATGAAATCATTTAAAATTTAGTACCATCCATCCCTGGTCCTTAAGTAGTGTTCTGCGTACACAATACCGAGGAAACTCCGCTGGTTCTTCCTCCATGTAGTCCTGTATCTCATACATTTCTTTTTCTTTTCTCCTTGTTTTCTCTGATGGTCTCTATTGTTTCCTCCAACATTTGAGGGGCAGAATAAATTGATGTCCTACTGTCATGAAGAACACCTTGCTCATATTTTACAACTTAGTTTATCAATGTATTTTCCAAACACATTTCCAATTCTCAAAAATAATCATTACACGAGCTGTTAATAAAATATTCATTGAATTTATATATTCAATAGGAATTGAAAACTACAACCTTTCTGACATATTTTCTAATCCTCACGATAACCCTGCTAGCTGAATGATCATCCTCATTTTCCCTTTGAGGACACTGAGTCACAAAGATGCTAAATTACTTGCCATACATCCGACAACTAGTAAGTGAGAGAGAACATTTCAATGTTAAGCTGTCTGATTTCTACTCTTTTCTCCTAATAATTATACTAAATATTTGTACAGAATTTATTGGACTTTGAAGGGATTTTAGAATGAAAATAAAATTTTGATCACAAAGGAGAATAAAATACAATATTTATGGAGCAGAGGACAATGTATTAGGTTCATCTTAGAAGTAGAACATGTGTACTACCTACTAGAAATATTTCTTAGTGCCTCTTTAGACTTAAAAATTTATTTTTTCCGGTTGATTTTGATGGAATTCAGATATGGGATTTAGTACTTGTGCTCCATTTCAACCAGCAAATATGAGAGTTCCTTCAATCCTATACATTGCTCACTTGTAAGAAAGATTGTCCAGTTGACTTGGATTTTTATAAGAATATTAAGGATTGGGGCTCAGTTGGTTAAGCATCTCACTCTTGGTTTCAGGTCAGGTCATGGTCTCAGGGTTGTGAGATCGAGCCTTGCATCTCCATGCTGAGCACAGAATCTGCTTGAGAGTCTCTCTCTCCCTCTCCTTCTGCCCTTTCCCACACTTGCACTTTCTCTCTCAAATAAATAAATAAAATCTTAAAAAAAAAGAATGTTAAGGATATTTAAGAGTATTAAAATAAAATTAATATTTTATTTTAAAATTGTCTCAAGTATATTAAGTTTAAAAAATAACAAATAAATTTAAAACAACTTCCTTTTTTGTTTTATTTAGAGGAAATTAAGTTATCCTCATGAATGGTAGACATAGCTGATCCAGAAAATTATGGTCCTTAGGTTTTAAAATGCTTATCCACTAAACTTCCATGTTATGTTATATACTTATGAAGGATTTACATGAAAATTTAAAGGCCAGAAAAGCTGAGGTCTTCAGTTGCATAATTGCTTTAAGGTTTAATTTGCTCCATAACTTATCTTTTTCTAATTGATCTAAGCTGCATACTCAACTACAATAAGCATAAAACTCTCCTTGTAGGTATGTGTGCTAGAATCAATGATGCTGAAGGACAAACATATAGATTTTATCATTTGCTTCATCTGAGAGTAAAAAGATGCATTAAAACATTTTAAAATAAAAACTCTCATGTATATTTGTTATTTTTGGGGGGGTTAAGAAAGTTTATAGAAGTTAAATAGTTCATCTGAATTTTTTTTTTAGGTTATTTTTTCTTTTTTTTTTTCTTTTGTTATGTTATGTTAATCACCATACATTACATCATTAGTTGTTGATGTAGTGTTCCATGGTTCATTTTTTGAGTGTAACACCCAGTGTTCCATTCAATACCTGCCTTCCTTAATACCCATCACGAGGCTAACCCATCCCCCCACCCCCTCCCCTCTAGAACCCTCAGTTTGTTTTCAGAGTCCATAGTCTCTCATGGTTCGTCTCCCCCTCCGATTCCCCCCCCTTCATTTTTCCCTTCCTACTATCTTTTTTTTTTTTTTTTTAGTATATAATGCATTATTTGTTTCAGAGATACAGGTCTGTGATTCAACAGTCTTGCACAATTCACAGTGCTCACCATAGCACATACCCTCCCCAGTGTCTATCACCCAGCCACCCCATCCCTCCCACCCCCCACCACTCCAGCATCTGAATTTTAATATTATAGAAATAATGGTGTTTCAGCAGAAAAATCTATAATGACGACTGACTTTTCAACCACCAGCTGTACAACACTGTCATGCAACTGAACCCTGGCTTTTATCGTTTTTGTGGAGAGGCTAGAGAATGCATACAGTAAATGGTAGATACATGTTTTAAAAGGAATGGAAGTTTACTACTAACTAATGAATTTTCAAAGTAGTAAATATTGGTGCATGATGAATAGTACTGAGGTAAGGAAGGGTATGCTTCACAATGGGAACCCAGAGAAGTTGTGTATTTTTTAGCTCACAACAGTCATTTCAGATATTAACAAACTTAGTCCTGCCTTGAATATTTTACATGGCTAACATTTGTGATCACAAATTTTCTACAAAATAACAGACTCTTTCTCTATAATAAAGGAAGAGCTTACAGAAAAAAAAAAACTTGCTAAATCTAATGAAATAATTGAATTCTAGGACTATTAAGGAGAGAAAGTGTTCATATCTGTCAGAATTTTATCATGTTCTATTTCTAGATTTTGAGAGAAATCAATGAATTTTCACTGGGAAAATTATTGACAAAGTAAAGAAATTTCATCAATAAAAATTGCATAACTTTCATTAGAATTTTTATCACTAACATTTCCATTAAGCTTGCTTGTTTTATACACTCTAGATTTTAAATTAATACAGATAATTAGAAGGAAAAGACTAATTATTTTAGATTATCATGGAATAGAAATTGGCTTTCCTTTACAGTTGTTCTATGTTCTAATTTCTATTTATTTATATAAGTAATAGATAACTAAATGGATATACAGGTTAAATAAGAATAGAAGTTTTCTGATTCATAACATTATTTCAACTATATATATGTATACTTTATATTTGTGTGTTGTAAAATAATCTTCATTTGTTTTACTGGATTTTTCAATGTAAACATTTCTTCAAACTATAAAGATATAAGTTATGGAGATAAAGTAGCACTCTATACTACTATAAATTGGGATTCAAAGTAATTAATTTACTCTGGATGATTTTCCCTTTTAGATTACTTGTATTTTTAAACTATTGTTTCATTTCATTAGTGGGAGTGGAATCACTTTTATGCCTCATTGACAGAAATGCATCTCAACCAGATTGATACAGTTATGAATTGGGTTTTCTTATCTAACAGATGCTTTAAGTAAGTAAATTTGATATCACTTGAAAGAGTAGCTGTAGGATTCTGGTTCTTGATCAGTTCAGCTAACGATCTCAATAAGTCGGTATTTCACAAACATTTGTTCTGTGAATAAATGGATGTAATTAGGCTACAGTGTTTCATAAGCAAACAGAAATACAGTGGTATGACTGAAGTCACCCGACTCAGTTGAAATGTTACAGTTCTTTATGGTATTTGGATGGATTCTACCTTTAGAGAGACCAGTCAGCATTTTGGAGCAAACTAGATGCCTATAATCTTTGTGATCTCATAGGAGACTTAGTTGTTTGTCAGTTGTAAGAATTGAGCCTTAAACAGAGAATGGGAATATTAATTCCTACCCCACAGGGGTACATGAGAATTAAATAAGACTGTCTTATTTAATACAGCATGTGGTATTCACACTTCTTCATGCACATCATGTACCTATTGTTTCTGGCATAAAATGAATATTCAGGATTTTTATAGCTACATTCATTCAACATTATCAATTAATAACCAGATGTCTGAAAATTCAAAATGTAGGCAGTATGGTTCTATATTGCTCACTAAAGCAAGAAAGCTAGCTCAGTACTGCTCACTTCTGCAGACCTTTAGAAAGTATGATATTTTCATTGTTTTTTATCATCCAGTAGAAGTTTTCAGCTTCCTCTGGTTTGAAGCTTTGGAGTACTGGTCTCTTTTTAGGAGACTCAAAAGTTACTAAATTTAGGTGATTCTTCTCTTGGCAGTTTGTGGTCAAGAATGATGATATAATTCTCTGTCACTACCTATTTGAGAATAAGATTTGTTTGTTTTGAGGGGATGGTGGTGTTGGGGATTGCATTTGAATCTATTTTGTCTTGGGTTTTACATTGGCAGTGCAGTGTATGAGTAAAGCAAAAGGATCGGTCCGTCATTTACAGTTTGAACTTAGGCAAATGACAACTCTTTAGTTCCTCTCTTCTTCTCTTAAAATAGGAATAATATACCTTACAGTGTTGCTGTAAAGATCACAACGGGGAAATGTAGTTTGTGTACAGGGCTAAAAATAATGCCTGACACTAGTAAACAATTTACAAGTATTAATTATTAATACTTTAAATTTTATTCTAAATTAAGTAATAGTTTTTATTGTAATTTTTGTACTAACAACTGTTAAAATGGCAATTTTGACATTAAAATTATAATATATTTTAAAACAGTACATAGAGTATAGGTTTGTCTGCTCCTGAAAGTAAAGCATTCCCATGAAACTTTTCAAAAACCAAAATGGCGAAATGAGAAGAATATCCCCTGGTTTTTGAAAGTTTGTATTATGCCACTTCACATTTACTGAAGACTTCCATTAATACCTGCTTTTGGTAACCAAAAGAAATCTGAACAGGATTTTTGCTTTTGTGAAAAAAGTTGTTATAATACTAATGTAGGTCTTTCATAAAAGCAAAGTGGTATAACTTTTAGAAAGGGGGTCATACCTGCATAATCCTATTTTTACAGAAGATAGTACTTATATACACTATATATGCAAGGAAAGTCTGAAATTATATCATCCAAATAATAATAGTGATCATATGTAAGTGGGTAGGATACGTTTTTATATGCAATATATTTTTAATAAAAAGTATAATTTTTATATTAGGAACCAGTTAATGGAAAGAACTTTAAGCAGCTTTCTAAAGGATTTACATATATGTGAGTTTTTCATTCAAGATCCCCCATTGGCAATCACAGGAGATGTCAGGAACTGCAGTTGAAAATAATTCCAAAAAAAGTGTTGAAATCCTCTGGCAAAATTATCTTTAGCCTTCCCCATTTAGTACATGGTGAATCTCCAGTATGAGGGCAAGGTGATTTATTATCAGCTCAAGGAACAACCATTTTGATTTGCATTTCAAAACCTTACTTGATGGCTTCCTGGTTTGCATTAAGCTTGATAATTTCTTGTAGGTCTTGGGCCAATCGATTTGTGTTGATATGCCGAAATGAATTAAATACATTGCACAGATGATAGGCATCAGAATATTGTTTTGGGTAAAACCCTTTTGTAGCAGGTGAGGAGGAATCAAGGAGAAATGCCTTGCTGTCTATTCCAAAATATCAATTGAAAGACGTTAAGACATTTGATGAAATAAAAAGCGAAGGTATTATACGTTGTACCAAACTACACATTGTATGACACCTCTTTGACTAAGAATACTTTTAAGGCATATATTGATGCCTAGAGACAATTTATTCTGGAAAAAGGGTAAATCTCAGATAGCAAATCTGTAGTTGGAAATTAGAATGCAATAGGTAGGCCTTTTTTGGTTTGTTTCTCCTGTCAGTCTCTTTCCTGGCGGGTTTGCCTGAGATCTATGGTATGATGCAGATATATTTTAATGCTTAGTTGGACTTCAGACTAAATCATTTCTGTTCATTTTTTTTCTTTGCACTTGTTGACCCCCTTCAAACTGTGGTGTTGGTTCACAACGCTCTCAGGCCAGGTATGATCCGAAACCAGCCCCAGCAAGTGAAGAGCAAGGAGAGACTGAAGGAAAAGAAGAGGTCAATTCAGGCTGGTAGGTGGCGGGAGTTTTGTTTTGTTTTAAAGATTTTATTTATTTAAGAGAGAGAGAGAGAGAGCATGAGCTGGGGGGAGGGGAAGAGGGAGAGAATTCCAAGCAGATTCCTGCTGAGCAGGGAGCCTGATGTGGAGCTCGACACAGAGCTTGACCTGGGGCTCTATCCCAGGGCCCCGAGATCATGACCTGAGCCAAAGTCAGACGCATAACCAACTGAACCACCCAGGTGCCCTGGTAGGTGGTAGTTTTAATAAGCAAAAGGAACTTACATACGAGGCTTGTCTTGAGCAGCAGCAAGGCAAATTAATCTGTGTATCCACCTGCTAAATCTTAAAAGTTTATAAAGAGGTCTTAACTGGGTTTAGTCACTTACACCGTGCAGATGTTCTTCACATCCTATCACTATGTCAAGGCTATGTCCTCAGAGCAGCTTCTGAGAGCATGAAAGGAAAACAGAACCTGCATTCCAAAGACTGGGGAAGTATTGAGGAGTCTCCCAGTGCCCAGGTGATGCTCACAGGTCAAAGGTCAAATTGGCAGTCCCGTCTTTTCCACGACTTTCTCCAGCATCTGGGAACCAATCTTTCCTCATTGTCACAAACTGAGCTAACTTTACAAAGAAGTCACAGCCTCTAGATAATGAGGAATTTAGATACCATTAGCAAGATGCCACTTCTCAAATATCCACATATTGTAATGCTTCCTCTATTTACCATACTGTTGTGCCACCATATTTTGTTCATGTGGAGCAGCAACTGGTTTTGATAATAAATACAGTTTTGTAGATTACTCATTTGGAAGGGCAAATATCCATGTAATTACTTAGTGCTGCCACTTCACTCATCTAAACTAGGAAATATAGTAAGACCAAAGAGCAAAATGTTGATTTCTGGTTGCCAATTGTTTAGGCATGACTTCAACAGGAATTTTTTCTGAGATTTCTCACCAAATTATTTTTTCTTTTTTTCTTCAGGCAATATAATGCAGTGGATTGGCAATCATTGCAAAACTGGCCATAGAGATGATGTATTTTTACTTTTTTTGATCACATTTTATAAATATATGTAAAATATTTATATAATATTTAAATATACAATATTTATATGCAACATATATTATTATATATACTATTCTTATAATACATAATATGTATAAAAGGTATGAAAGATAAATATGAAGGAATCATTTTCTATTAATTCTTGCTTTTCCATACCATTATTAGGCTAACTTTACATATTAGTTAAGAATTAATTCGTTCAATAATACCAGAGAATGCATATAAATAATATGTGTGTTGTATTCTTAATTTAGAAATATTATTTATTTCCATGTAACTCCACTCTTTCTCTTTCTCGAGAAAGATTAATTGCTTAGTATGAATGAGGCATTGTCTAGCCATTGAGAAAGAAAGATGAAAACAATAAGATGCCTAAATTATAGGAGTTCAAAGTCTGAATAGAAAGTCAATCATGTACAATTAATGACATTATAATTTCATAAAGGCTAGAGTAGAAATGTTAATAGCACATTGTGTAAGCACATGTAATAGAGCAAATAACTCTGCTTGTAGAGTAATCGAAACCTTCATAGAAAAGGTGATACTAATAATACAAATAATTTTGGCTCTACCTTAGAACATACTATTCCTCACTATCTGCATTGCTATCATCATCATCCTAGATACCATCAGGTGCTGACTAGGATCTCAAAAGTGCCTCAACTGGTCTCCCTGCTTCATTCTTGTCTCTAGAGTTTTCCTCACACAGCAAAATGACCCTCTTACAAAAGTAAGCCATGCATTAGTTTCCCAAATGGGTAAAATAGTACATGTCTCATAGGTGCTTAACATTTGTTGAATGAATGAATGAATGAGTGAATAATGAATCAGTGAGTGGGAATTTGCCACTGAAATGGATAAGGACATACTAGACTGATGGAAACACTTGAAACAAATCAGAGTTGTAAAAGCTGAAAGTGATATTTAAAATAATAAGAACAACATGACATGAGCATTGACCTAGCAGTCAGACTGGACATTGACCAAACCATTATATCACTGAACACCAGCTGAATATCAGCCGAGCTGAGAGGAATTATGTCTTTAGTGATGAGGACAAGTTATTTTAGTGGAAGTTTAAGTAAATAATAGGGAATAGAAGAAGATGAAATGGAAAAGTAGATCCAAAGTTTGGAGGTCTTTGTAGGGAATTCTAAGAGATCTGATTAGAATCTGGAAAGAAGGTTTCTTTCCAGAAGGCTAATAGATTTTGACTTTTTTCAAAAAGAATTTGCTCTATTCTCTCACATATTTAAAATGTGCCTATCAGAAACACAAACTGGGTAAAATCCTTCTCAGTGGTACAGGTGATTATGGTTTGAAAAGTCATGTTTTCTCTGCTGTTTTAGTTAGAAATTTTTGGATTGACAGTTATAGAAACCCAACTTGAACTGGCTTAAGCAAAAAAAAAAAAAACATTTTTATAGGATATAAGGGTGCTTCATAGAACTCAAGGACAGAGATGCAGCTGGGTCCCAGAAACAATTGAAAATAAACCACCAAGCCTCTCTATGTTTCATATTGCTTCTCGTTGCTGGTCAGCTTCATCTTTCATCTTCAGACAAGCTATTTTTCAGAATAAAAACATAAAAATAGTGCCACCAAGGTCTCTTGAATCTATATGTAATCCCCTTGAGCAAAGAGTCAGAACCCCAACTCTAAATTTACATTCCTAGAAAATGTCACTGATTGGCTCAGATATGTTAGCTTTCTGACCCTGGACTAATTAGATATAGCCAGGCAGAAGTAATGCAAGGCAGATTGGAATAAATATCCTATTTGGCTGGAAATTAAATATGTCTAAGAAGCAAGGTCACATTTTATGAGCCTATAATATGGAAGTTATAATTGTAACTTGGGTTATGGTTTGAAAGATGAAATGGGTTGACATTGATATAATTGGACAGGAAACATCTAAGTTTTATCATTAACATCTGGTAAAATTTTTTGCATTTAGGTAAAAGTTCAGTAAATCTTTACTGCGTTGATACAGTTTATCATTGCTCCTCCACCAACTGCAGATAGGGAGAGTACTGGCTGATATCACAAATCTAGTGGGCAGCAATATATTGTAATGCTTCATAATGGAAACTCTTTGTCATATTCCCCAGGTTTTTTTAAATTTTATTTATTTATTTATTTATTTATTTTTAAAGATTTTATTTATTTATTTGAGAGAGAGAAAGAGAGAGAGAGCACATGAGAGGAGGGAGAGTCAGAGGGAGAAGCAGACTCCCTGCTGAGCAGGGAGCCCGATGTGGGACTTGATCCTGGAACTCCAGGATCATGACCTGAGCTGAAGGCAGTCACTTAACCAACTGAGCCACCCAGGCGCCCTAATTTTATTTATTTATTTGAAAGAGAGAGAGAGCACGAATGGAGTGGGGAGAGGTAGAATCAGACTCCCCGTAAAGCAGGGAGCTGGATGTGGGGCTAGATCTCAGGGACTCCAGAATCAAGGCAGACGCTTAACTGACTGAGCCATCCAGGTGCCCCCATATTCCCTAGTTTTTAATACTGCATTTTCTTAATCAATGTGTGATCCTGAGCAAGTACTTCACCTCTCTATGTCTCAGTTTTCTCGGCTGTGAAATGGTCATTAAATTATTTGTGCTTCACAGGTCTGCCATGAGTATTACATGAGATGAATCATGTGAAACCCCTGGAAGGCTGCAGGTGTCCAATAAATGTCAGCTGGAATAATTGCCACTGGTTATTTTAGAAAAAAGAAAGAAAGAGAAAGAAAGAAAGAAAAAAGAAAGAAAAAGAAAAAGAAAGAAAGAAAGAAAGAAAGAAAGAAAGAAAGAAAGAAAGAAAGAAAGAACGAACAAACCAATGGAGTTTTAGTTTTTTTAAAACTGTTTTGACTCTTATAATGTCTTAATACAAATTTTGCTTTTATGAAACAAAATGAATATAGATAACTTTGACTATACCAAGTTGGATTTTTTTTTAAATAACTTCAGAATTTGGGGCCTAACTTTACTGGTTAATTTTTTAAATTAATTAATTTATTATTTAGAGAGTGTGAGCAGGAAGAAAGGCAGAGGCAGAGGGAGAGAGAATCTCAAGCAGATTTCGCATCCAGTGCACTGGGGCTTGATCTCATGACCCTGAGATCATCACTTGAGCCGAAATGAGGTGTTGGACATTCAACTGACTGAGCCACTCAGGCACCCCTAACTTTACTGGTTAATTTTTTAAAAAATCTACTAAGTAGGAAAGTGCAATTTGAACTTATAAATGGAGATACTTGAAAAATGATCAGGTACTAATATTTTGATGAGAGGAATAAGATCTCTGAACACATTTTATTTTCGAGTGCTGCTAGGGTTCTTTTGTTGGTATTTTTTAGTAGTGTTTTGGTTTGTTTCATCTTTACACAAATGTCTGTTTGGGGACAGTTTATGCTGGGGTGCACTACATCTTTCCAGAACTCATTTTCAACGCCTTACACTTCTTAGTTGAAAATACTCAGAAAGATCAATAGGAAAAACTGTAACTTTTACAAGGAAGAGGATTGTATGATTCATATCTCCCTTTTCTTTTAGAAGAGCCTATTCTGAAAAGCTATTTTGGGATTTCTATTCTCAGTGCACCGTGATAAAGTAAACTTGGGGAAAGTAACAAAACCACCTTTTTCAGGATCAGTAACTCAAATGGTGCTTCAACTTTTCAGTGACAGAAATCATACCCAAATCCTATAATGCTAATGCATTATTCCTTTTGTGCACCGGATTAGGTAATGAGATCCTGGATATCTACATTTAAATGTCTCTGCATTTTGTTGGAAACTATATAGACCCATGGTCATTGACGTTTTGTGTGGATACTGGACATGAATCTGTCTAATCTATCAAATGCAGTATGCAGCACTGTGTTACATATGACCAGGCAATTAAAGGCTCTGGGTCATTAGGAATAGACAGTTTAAATGAGCACCTTGCTTAACAAACTCTAGGCTTTGAATGAGACTACAGATAAACTTCAAATAAGTATTATAATTCAGACTTGAATAGCTTCTAGCATTAAAAGGAAGCCTGGGAGCCAGGTAGGGCCCAGGCAAGGACTCATTGATTTGTAAAAATGATGGCACATAAGAAATGTCCTTTGACAACTTTCATTCAATATCTCACTATATATATTTGGAAGGATTTCTCAGAAAAATAATCAGCTGGAGATATTTCAAAAAGGAAGTGATTTTAAAATAAAATAAGTGCTTACACAATTATTGAAGAGAGGGGAAAATCTGCAGCTAGCTTTTCAGTTTGCTGCTAGTTTTCAAGGAACCAGAAAACTGTAGACACTTTGGAACACCTCAACTGCCTACATACCGGAGCAGGTTAATTGCCAGAAAAAAGCCCACAAGTGTTGCAGGGTCTCATGTTTTCTGGAGTTCGCGTACTGCCTGAAGAATGGTTCCTGTTTTCCTCTCTCTTTTCACATCTCACCTGAGTCTTTTCATGACCAAACATAATTAGGAATCTTTCTGGCAAGACAGTCTGAAAATGTAGTCCCTGTATGGCAGAGGAGAACAGAGAAGGCTGTGGAAATGATGTTGAGATGCCAACAGACATCTAACCACAGTTGAGTTCAATTTCTTTTTATCTTCATGAAGAATTCCCAACAAAGTTGTAATGGGCATTGAATAGATACCATTTTGAAGACTGTATCTAGGAGAAATTATTATTTTCTTTACTTGCTTCTCCCCCATCTCTGTCTGCAACAGCCTTGGTTATTTGTGCCATTTTTATGATGATCAAACCACTGATTTTAAGTTCATTACTTATATGGTCTCATGTCCATATTTCATCTTTCTGCATTTCTATAATTTCATCTTTAAAATGCAAAAAAATAATGTTAATTTCATTGGCACGTGGTGAAGATAGATCCTATCAATGCCTAGGAGGTACCACATTGTGGATGAATAATTTTCCAATTGTTTCTGCAAATATCCTCATGCT
Source organism: Eumetopias jubatus (assembly GCF_037043125.1). Lineage (NCBI taxonomy): Eukaryota > Metazoa > Chordata > Mammalia > Carnivora > Otariidae > Eumetopias > Eumetopias jubatus. The sequence continues at coordinate 166,479,670 of NW_028274808.1, forward strand.
ACTTCTTCCACTTACATGTAAGAAATGTGCAATGTAGATATTCAGAACACAATTAAAGTAAAAACCTGGTGTGTGGAGTGTTTCTGATTTTAATGTCTCTTATTTGAATGAGAAAGTTTTAAGAGAATGAATAGAAGAGTAATGTTTAGTTGCAGAAATGTAGATGATGTGATTTAAATCACTAATAAAATACTGAGATGAGGCTTCAGCTCATTTTCTGCATGTTTCCTCTAAACATGAATTCTGTTCTCTGGAATCATAACAAAAAAATTCAGTCATACCAGAAAAACACGATGCTTGTTTAAAATAAAAGTCTTGCAGTAGGCAAAGCAAGGGTTATTATTAATGCAGGAAGTACATCTCTATCCTAGCTCAATAAATGGCTGCCAATGGAGGAGATTAAGAGATTGCTATAGAAAATGCAATTTTGATCTACTTGTGGGTCCATCACTAAACAAACTAATAAGGACTCAAAAATTAACAACTCCCCAGATTTTCTGGATGATAATGATCTACAACTTTCTACAAGACAGTGGATACAACATAAGATAACAGTAGGAGGTATTGTAATGCAAACTGCATTATATTCCTAGCACATAAATAGGCAGTCAGATTCGAGGTATATTTACACACTGACAGGATTCCTGTACATATCTGGGAAATAGATTATTAGAATCAGATAATTGCCTCTGGAAGAATAATAGCTTAAGCATTTGGATTAGTGTCATGATAGTTGTTATAACATTTATCATCATTAGTTTATTTTATGAATAGTATAAGTCTAAGGCATTAGGTTTTCTTGATCTCAGTTCTAAATTGGACTATGAAATTGCAGACTATTCTCTGTTTTTACTTGTTTGCATTAGCCTTCTTAAAAAATGTGTATCTGCCTGCCAAATCTTAAAAGTTTATAAAGAGGTCTTAACTGGGTTTTATGTGTGCCTATTCTAAAATATTTAATTAGATTGATATGGATCTTTTTTGTTTTGTTTTGTTTTAATGAGATAAACAAGCAGATATTTAATGACATTATTGGACATATTTGGCATTCTTTAAACTAGAACAAAACTAGAACAAAAAATAATTCAGTTATTAAGAATTTATTCAACAAGTATTTATAACAATTGAACTAAACAACTCTGAAGTATATAGAAGTTAGAAAACCTGGAACTTTTTATCTCAAAAGTGTACATATATTTGTGAGTTCCACTAAATGGAAGGTCCCACTTTTGGTGCTTCTAACTCAACTTTTCAAATAGATTCCTGAATAATAAATTTGACAGAATCATGATTGTTTATAAGAATTGACAGTGAATAGTGTTTGAAATATAATTGCCTCTCAAGCCCCTTATTTAATTAATATTTCAACAAAGTTTCTAAAATGTGCATTAGTCCCCTTCTTTGATACTTCATTTCACCAATAATTTACCAATTTCCTCATACTTAAAAGAACAACTCCAACTGTTACTTTGAATTAATCTTCTTTAAATTCATTACTATCACTTCCTTCATGAGGAATTTATTTTAGAGTTGTCTATCTTGTTTATTAACCTATTCTAGTCATCAAGGTTATTTTTAAGAGGAAATGTGGTATGGTGACTAAGAGCTAGTGTGATGATTAAAACAGTTGCATTGGGGAACCGTTTGTCTTAGAATTCACCAGCTGGGTGACCCTGGACAAATTACCAAATACTCTCCCACCTACATAATAAAGAAAATAACAATATCTGTCTTGCATGATTATTGTTAGGATTAAATGGGAAAAATGCATACAAAGTATTCAAAATAGTATCTGACACAAGTAAGTGTTCAACAAGTGTAATTCGATTAATATAACATTACATACTTGAATAGTCTTGAAACAGAGCAAAGCAGAACTACATTTCAAATACACATTGAATTTTGTCAAAGAAATATTTATCATAGAGTTAAAAGATCAGTGATGCATTGACCTAAGGGCTCAAGTATCAGAATCAGTGGAAGAGAAGAGGTAAAGTTAAGCAAATTCTCCAAGAGTGTGCAACCCACTGTTCCATGATAAATGTGACCTAAATGCATCTCAGCAAGGGTAATACAAAGATTGAAATCACTGGTTTCAGCACACTTTTTAGACTTGATGACTACTTGTATCTCTGATTTTCTGAATTAGTATAAAGGAGAAACTTGCTAGAATTTTTCTGAACTTAAAGGTTCATAGAATGTGTTGTCTCTGCATCCTTTTTCACACACGAGATTCCTCCATCAGTATTTTCTATACATTAGAATATGGCTATCATTTCATATTACAGTGTGCTCACTCATCAGTGAGCATCTTATGGGATGCTGCATGATATTGAGAATCAACCTCCATTAGAGTAATTCAACTTAATTGTACTTTTCTTGTCTTTTCCAATACCACTTGGGTTTCTTATCTATAACTGAATTGAAAAGAAAACCAAACAAATTAAAATCATGGATATTTATATACGTATTTCAAAATTCTATTTGCTGATTCTAAATGCAAAGTGTTTTTATCTGGGAACTATTATAAATTACTCTGATCTCTTTGAATTGTCACCAAACAATTGAGAAGATACAAATGCATCATCTTCCATATAGCAAATATATGGATTTATTGCAACATTTTTTTTCTAAAGAGTCAAATTGACCTTTTCAACACAGAAATTTTTTTTACCTGAGCTGTTCTAAGTTTACAGCAAAACCATGTGGAAAGAACAGAAGTTCCCACATACAACACTCCCTGCACCTCCACCCCACCTCCTTCCACCATCAGCATCCCCCACCAGCGTGGTATGTTTGTTAGGATCAGTGACCAACACTGACACATCATTATTACCCAGAGTCCACAGTTCACTTTAAGATTCATTCTTGGTGTTACACATTCTAAGGGTCTGGACAAATGTATAATGACATGCATTCATCATTATAGTATCACACAGAAGAGTTTCATTGCCCTATAAATCCCCTGTTCTCCATTAATTCATCCCTTCCTCCCCCAATCCCTGACAACCACTAATCTTTTTTTACTGTCTCCACAGCTTTACTTTTTCCAAAATAAATAAATAAATAAATAAAATTGGATTGTATGTTGGGATCATACAATATGTAGACTTTTCATATTGGCTTCTTTCACAAAGTAATATGCACTTAAGCTTTTTCCAGGCCTCCTTGTTTTTTGATAGTGATGTGGGAAACAAAAGTGAAAGAATGTAGCTTAAATTGAAATCTCCTTACGGTTTGCAGACCACTGACAGATACCTGAAGCATGCAGAGCGTGACCTTCCTCAAGGAACTCGTGTCTGCCTTTAGTGCCTTAATGTTTAAAAGTAACCCTATCTTGGCAGCAGCTGGCCCCTCAAGGTCCTGAAAGCCTTGCTTCCAGATTCCTTGGAGACTTGCGCTATCCCTAACCCCCACCAATTGAAAAGTATACAATCAGTCACTCCTCACAATCCCAGTACAGCTCTTTCTGGCCACAGGTCCTGTCCCGTGAGTAAGGAAGGGGTTAAGGTATGGACAGGAGAGATCAGAGCCCCCCACTCTACTCTAGGCTCCCAAACTATTCCTGGCAGGTGGAGACGCTGAGACAGAGCTGAACAAGAGATAAAGGAACAAACCAAGACGGCACAAGAATCTCAAGGCCACAAGCTTCCCAGTCAGTTCTCAACAAAAGACTGCCCCTAAAAGCCCTCAGTGGCCACCCATTCACCTCCCCTCTCACTGTAGAGAGAAGAGAGCTTTTCTCTTTCCTATCTGCTTTCACCTTCACTTAATAAACTTTCACTTCACTTCACCCTTTTCTGTCCATTAGATTCGTTCTTCGACTCCGTGAGATAAGAACCCTGCAATCCTGCAACAATAGGTCATTTCTTTTTATTGCAGAATAATATTTCATTTTATGAATGCACCACGGTTTTTCTATTCACCTACTGAAATACTTCTTGGTTGCTTCCAAGTTTGGGCAATTATGAATAAAACTGCTGTAAACATCCACATGCAGATTTTTGTGAGAACATGTTATCAACTCATTTGGGTAAATACTAAAGAGTGTGGGGGCACCTGGGTGGCTCAGTTGGTTAAGCGTTTGCTTTCGGCTCAGGTCATGATCTTGGGGTCCTGGATGGAGTCCCATGTCAGGCTCCCTGCTCAGTGGGAGTCTGCTTCTCCCTCTTCCCCCGCTTATGCTCTCTCTCTCTCTCTCACTCACTCTCTCTCTTAAATAAATAAATAAAATATTTTAAAAAAGAGTGTGAATGCTGCATCATATGGTAAGAAGATGCTTAATTTTGTAATAAATTCCCAAGAGTTCTTCCAAAGTGGCTGTACCATTTTGCAGTCCTATCAGCAATGATTGAGAGCTCTGCTGCTTCATATTCTCATCAGTATTTGGTATTGTCAGTGTTTTGGATTTTTGCCATTCTGATAGGTATGTAGTGACATCTCATTGCTATTTAATTACACTTAATTTTAGTTAATTTTAACTGAATTTAATTTCAATTTTAACTGAATCTAATTTTCAGTTAATAATGGATATACAGTCAGAACATAATTGCTATAATTTTGTTCCCATCCCCATTTTTCAGTTGACATGCATGTAGCAGGTATTGGACAAAACTGTGTTTAGAGATTGAAGCAAAGACAATTGACCCTTGAGCAATGTGGAGGTTAGGGGCACCAACCCCACACACAGTCAAAAATGTGCATATAACTTTTAATTCCCCCAAACGTAACTACTAATAGCCTATTATTAACCAGAAGCCTTACAGACGACATAAACAGTAGGTTAACACCTATTTTATATCTCCTATGTGTTATATTCTATATTCACACAATTAAGTAAACTAGAGAAAAGAAAATGTTACTTAAAAAATCATAAGAAGGAGAAAATACATCTATAGTAGTGTATTTATTGAAAAAAAAAATCCATGTATAAGTGGACCCATGCAGTTCAAACTTATGTTGTTATTCAAGGGTCAACTGTAATACCAGTTGCAAGAGAGTTTAGGTTTTTCTATTTGCCTGAACTTGGCATAAACTTTAATATTCAGAATGAAATCCAATAATCTTGGATGACACGGTAATAAAACATTTTAGCATAAACACTTTAGTATCTCCTCTGAAAGAATTTAGCCAAAAGACCCGAATCATTAGAGATAAAATGGTGGAGTAGTTTATTTGCTCAAATATTTATATAACAATAAAACATCAGATATGCAGAAAGTTTACACCCCTATGTAATATGCATTAAATAATTACAACTACTCTTCAACATCAAAATGTAAAAATCATCATATAAATAATGAAAGGGTTATGTTTAACCAGCAAAATTAATATATTAACGATATTTGGGGATATTTATGTCTTTATCATAACTACAAATATATTTATTTTTCCATGTTACTCCTCAATTTCACCCTAGCCCTTCCATCTATAGGGACAGTTTGCCTTACTTGCCTAAAATTTTCTTTTGTGGGTTTGTGGAGGTAGGACATTAACTTCTTGTTTTCTTCCTCCACTCTACAAAGTGAACTTAAAGTTTCTTATAACCTTCCTTGGAATAGAAATAGCCATAAGAAAGTTGTAACAAGCAAGTGATACAGTACTGTAAATCAAAATGCAATTGGTAATAAGGCCATACATAGTTACAAATTGATTTTCCCTTGCTAATTGATTTTATGTCAATCTTGAGCTTAAATACTATGGATCGGGGACTGAAAATTAATTTAAATCATATCTGTACAGGAGCACCTGTGTGGCTGTCAGTTAAGTGACCGACTCTTGGTTTCTGCTCAGGTCAGAATCCCATGGGTCATAAGATCCAGCCCCACATGGGGCTCCAACACACAGTGAGGAGTTGGCTTGAAAGATTCTCCCTTTATCCCCCTCCCCCAACTTGCATGCTCTGTCTCAAATAAACAAATAAACTCTTAAAAAATAAAATAAATAAAATTTATTTATCTATTTGACAGAGAGAGAGAGTGACAGGGAGTGTGAGAGACAATCTGAAGCAGACTCCACACTGAGCACAGAGCCCTAAGGGGGTTCAGTCCCACAACCATGAGACCATGACCTGGACCAAAACCAAGAGTTGGAAGCTTAACCAACTGAGCTACCAGGCACACAATAAAAAAATCTTTAAGTGATATCTTTACAATATATACAATATAATAGTTCTTACTACTCTGTTCCTAATGCAAAGCATTAAATGTTGTTCTCAAGTTTAGCATTATTGGTGTCATAGGAAACATAATTAAAACTGATCAATGAGGAACTATGAAATAGTATTGTACATATATGAGGTCAAACTATTTGTTCTTGGTTGATTGTTGAAGAATACAGTTCTGTGTTTAAGTAATTGAATAAAATATTGTGTTTTTAGATTCTGATAAGAAAATAAAACCTTGAGCTCTTGGTTACCTAACTCATCAAAATTCTCATTGTGAGAATTGATTTAATGGCAGAACACCTGAAGGAATTCATTTCTATAGGTATCCAAAATTTAATCCTAAAATCAAGCTAGAATATGAAAAACCTGACCCTCATATCTTGGTCCTTAATTAATATTACTTTCACTATTTAAGTTAAGTCTGTATCTTTGACTTACAATGAAAGATGTTATGGATAAAGACTCTGTTCATATATACTGTTGCCAAGAACATCATACATACTTATGAGAACCTAACATAAACATAATGTCTTAGAACTTAACTTTAGGAAAAGCCGTTTTTCTTCTAAGCAGCCATTTTTATTTTTTTCTTTATACCGCTGTAAATAATAACAACAAAATTAAGAGTCATCATTTTCTTCATTTTCTATGTATTAGGCACTATTCTTTGCTTTATTATATGTGTAATAATACATTACATTTTCACACAAAGCCTATGAAATAAGTACTATTCTCATCTTTTTAAAATTTTTTTAAAGATTTTATTTATTTATTTGAGGGAGGGAGGGAGAGAGAAAGAGAGAGAGAGCATGAGCAGGGGGAGAGGAAGGGGGAGAAGCTGACTCCCCAGTGAGCGGGGAGCCCAATGTGGGGCTCCATCCCAGGACCCTGGGATCATGACCTGAGCCGAAGGCAGACGCTTAACTGACTGAGCCGCCCAAGTGCCCCTCTCATTTTCTAAACTACACAGTTTGATGTTTGATTCATATCATACTTCATTCAAAAAAAGTTAAAGCAACTTAAAAACTATACATAATACAACCAGGTGAAATAAGATAAAATTAAGAAAATTAAAAATATATATATATTTGAGTGAGAAAAAACAAAACAAAGCCATACTGTGCTCATTTCAATACATAAACAGAGACTGGTTAATTATCAAACTCATTTTCTTTTTCTCTTTACTCATGGGGTACAAAGCAAACTTCACTTCTCAGCTGCTCTTACAGTAAGGTATCAGTGCAGGACTGAGGTCTGACCAATAAATGTGAGCAGAAATGAGGTATGGCAGTCAAGACTGGGCCCTAAAACCTCCTTTCTCATCTTTCATGCTCCATTTTCCCCAACTTGTAGGCTATATTTTGATGCCCAAGGCAGCCTTGAAAGACAAAAATTGCAGATGGACAAACTTCTGTCAACACAGGTCCTTGAAAGTTGATGTACAGAGAATAAAAGAAAAAAAAAGATACTGAAATTGTCCTGGTGTTAAACCAACTGGAGGCAAAAGCACAGTTTATTACAAGTATTTCTTGACTGTGGAGGTTAAAAATTATGTAGTCAGGCTATTTTGTGAATGAATGTTAAGCTTAATTTGGGGGCTCCTTAAAAGCATCCGGAAGGAGAGATGGATGGTCAAGAGTTCAGGCAATCCTCAGGAGTACTGTTTCTTTCAATTTACTGTTTGTTGAGTGTTGGGAGTCAGAAGTTTTTGTGTTTTTCTCCCTGAAAAGTCCCTAAATATAGATATACCATGCTTGTATTTAAAGGCAGAACTATGTGCACATAAGAGTTAACATCCTCTCTGGAAAGTTGAAGAATCTAAGGGGAGACATGTCCAACTTGGGATGCATGTGAGATAAAGAAAACCCAGGAAATAAGATTTTGTTTTAGTTTTGTTTTTTGTGTGTGTTTTGTTTGTTTATTTGTTGCCAAAAACAATTATATGTACATTGCACTACAAGAACAAGTGGGGGCCTGTGCTTTGAAAGTTGTACAGGGTATTTGCTTTTTACTTCTGTGAAACAAATTAACCAAAAATTAGCAGTTTAAAGCAATATTTATGCATTAGCTCCTGGTAGTGGAGGTCAGAAGTCCTGCATAGCATAGACAGGTTCTCTGCTCAGAGTATCACAAAACTGAAATCAGGTGTTGAGGGGGCTGAGTTCTTCTTGCCTGGAGGACCCAGGGAAATTTATGCTATTCAGTTCATTCAGGTTGTTGGCAGAATTCTTTTCCTTGTAGTGGTAAGATTGAGGTCCCCATTTCCTTGCTGGCTGTCTGCCAGAGGCCATTTTGAGTTCCTACAAACTGTCTACATCTCTTGACCATATAATCCCTTCCATATTCAGAGCTAGCTACAGAGAATCTCCCTCGTATTGAATCCACTTCACACTTTGAATCTCTGACTTCTTTTTTTCTAAGCTTTAGATTCAGATTTAAAGGGCTTATGTGATTAGGTTAGGTTCACCCACTAAGATAATCTACCTACCTTAAAGTTAACTGATTTGGGACCTTAATTTCATCCGGGAAACCTTTTCATAGCAACATCTAGATTAATGTTGGATTGAATAAACAAGAGAAGTTGTGAATACATGGGGGTCCGAGAATTTTGCCTTAGAATTCTGCCTACCGCATTCCATAGAGATGGCCAGAATTGTGGGGAACTGGAAAGACAAAAAGTTTTTCCTAATGACAATCTGTGAAGTATGGGGCATATTTGGGACCTACTTTAAGCAATTGTTGAGAGGATCTCTGGATATGAATTCTCTAATTCACTATGCTAATCTGATTCTCAGCCATATTATATTCTTAAACTTATCTTCCTTTTAACCTAAATTGCATCCTGATTCATTTTATCTTTTGTATTATTTGTAAGCAATATTATATCTTTTTTAAAGATTGTATTTATTTATTTATTTATTTATTTATTCATCAGAGAGAGAGAGAGAGAGCACAGGCAGGGGGAGCGGCAGAGGGAGAGGGAGAAGCAGGCTTCCCGCTGAGCAGGGAGCCCGACGCGGGGCTCGATCCCAGGACCCCGGGATCATGACCTGAGCTGAAGGCAGACGCTTAACGACTGAGCCACCCAGGCATCCACAATATCATGTCTTTAGTGGAGACAGGTTGGGAAATAAATACATTTCAAAAGAGGACCCTATTTCTATTACTTCTTTTTGTTCTGAGATTATACAAAAATGTTATGATCTTACCAAGTGGAAAACAAGTGATATAAAAAAAGATGAAAAGGAGTATTAGGTAGCTTCTCTTGGAGAAAAAAATACACAAAGCCTGTTTGGTGAATGGTATAGACTGGGCTTCTTTCCCAAAGCCCCTTAACTGTTGGCTTTATTGGAGGATGGGATTATACCAGAAAATTATTTTACTTCTATAGTCCTAGAATTCTATTAAAATAATTACTAACTATTGGGTAAAAGTTATCAAAGCTGTAATAAAATATAGTAAATTAAAATATTTGAAACTTCATATATAGTAGTTTTTCAGTGCCTGGAAATTATGTGGATTTTAATAAAATAATAATGAAATAAATATGATGTCTTTTTAAAAATGTACTAGACATATACCATGCAATTTTCAAGGGAAGGGCAGAAGAAATGCTATCTTTGAGACTTTGAAATGCTCACTTATTCCAGAAAAACACTGAAATTATATATTGGCTTAGAATGTCTAGTGACTTTTTCAGTTTAAAAATCACAAAACTGCATGCCTCAGTAACACTGCTCTATTAAAATTAGATCCTATGAAATTTTCAAGTTGAAGAAGACTTTGTGATGGATGTGCAAAGTATCATCTTTCTATAATCTTCAATCTTTCTTCATTTGGGAGTGGAATCATCTTAGCAAGCATTATGCTCTATTGGTAACTTTAAGGAAAAACAAACAAACAAACAAACACAACACTGAACTTAGGATCCCTGAAAGTTATTCATACATTTTAAAAAATAAACACCTTGCAGGAAAAAAAAGATCAATTAGTCTTTCCAGCACCTCTATAAACAAAGGGGGCATGTACATCCCCTAATAATGGTGTGTGTGTGTGTGTGCGCATGTGTGCGCGCACGTGTGTGTATGTGTGTGTGAATGAGAGCAAGGGGTGGGGAGAAACACATGCTAAACATATTGGTTTATGTGTCTGTAAATGAGGTGAATACTAAGAGGACAACTTCTATAGTATTTCTTTTTGATTAAGCCATTTGTCAAAATGATGGCCTTCTTATGTGGGTGATATATTGCTTTTCTTGGGAAGAAGAATTTGACTACTGGGAAAAATTTAGGCTTTGATATGCTACATAACACTATTTGGATATCATTGGAAAGATAAGTAGAAAAATTATAAAGTATGAAGAAAATACCTATTCTTAAAAAAAACTCTCTCTTTAATTGAAATGTATCAATTTGAGAAAAAAACTTTTTGGGAAATATCAAACCTTCAGAGAGGTATTCATTATTTCTACTTCAAAGTAAATAATCACTGTCAATACAATTTCCTTAAGGTAGTGACAGACAATGTGTCAACTCCAAGTCCAGGGAGATATACATATATATATATTTGATAATTATATATTTGATAAAATATATATATATTTGATAATTACATTATATTACATTACATTACAAAGTTAAAAAATAGAATGAGCCACATGTGAACAAGCGTTTATTCTAAGGATGTTTTCAGGACTTAGAAACATTTAGTGTAATATATACTAGACGCTAGAGGCAAAGAAAAACTAAAGACAAGCATGGTAATCAGGAAAGGGGCCTGACTGTGAAGTCTGTAACCAGTTCTAGGGCTTTCATCAAATTTCTAAAACTCATTAAGACTCATTAAGACTCAGGGAGCAAGTAATGCTTCATATATGGGATTTTGTGAGAATTCAATACACATGGTCAACAAATAATTATTGAGTGCCAACTGACTCAATGACTATGACAGGTACTAGGGAGAAAGAAATGAACAAAACCGTCACTATTTTTTTAAGTTTTCATTTTAATTCCAGTTACTTAATATACAGTGTTATATAATTTCAGGTATACACTATAATGATTCAACAATTGCATACATCACCTGGTGCTCATCATGCCAAGTGCATTCCTTAATCCCCATTACCTATTTAACCCATTTTTCCCACCCCTCTCTTTTCAGGTAACCATCAGTTTGTTCTCTATAATTAAGAGTCCATTTGTTGATTTGTAGATGACATATTATCTCTAAGGACTCCACCAAAAAACTATTAGAACCAATAAATGAATTAGTAAAGTTGCAGTTTATATAATCAATATAAAGAAATCTCTTGTTTTTCTATACACTAATGACAAAACATCAAAAAATAAATTAAGAAAACAGTTCCATTTACAAGTTCATTAAAAAAGAATACCTGAGAATACCTAGGAATAAATTTAACTGAGGAGGTGAAAGATCTGTACACTGAAAACTATGACATTGATAAAAGAAATTGAAGAAGACACATACATATAGAAAGTATTACATGTTCATGGATTGAAAGAATTAATAATGTTAAAATGTTCATACTACCCAAAGCAATCTACAGATTCAATTCCAATCCTTAATCAAAATTCCCCTGGAATTTTTTTCATAGAAATAGAAAAAACAATCCCAGACTTTGTATGAACTACAAAAGACCCCTAATAGCCAAACCAATCTTGAGGAAAAACAAAGATGGAATTATCATGCTCCCTGATTTCAAACTATATTTGCAAACCTATAGTAATCAAAATAATATAGTGCTGATGTAATACAAACACAATGATCAATGGAACAGAATAGAAACCCAGAAATAAATTCATGCATATATGGTAAATTTATTTATGACAAAGGAGCCAAGGACATATGATGGGAAAAGGACAGTCTCTTTTTTTAAAATTTTTTTATTGTTATGTTAATCACCATACATTACATCATTAGTTTTTGATGTACTGTTCCATGATTCATTGTTTGTGCATAACACCCAGTGCTCCAGGCAGAACGTGCCCTCCTTAATACCCATCACCAGGCTAACCCATCCCCCCACCTCCCTCCCCTCTAGAACCCTCAGTTTGTTTTTCAGAGTCCATCGTCTCTCATGGTTCCTCTCCCCTTCCGACTTACTCCCCTTCATTCTTCCCCTCTTGATATCTTCTTCTTCTTCTTTTTTCTTAACATATCTTGCATTATTTGTTTCAGAAGTACAGATCTGTGATTCAACAGTCTTGCACAATTCACAGCACTCACCATAGCACATACCCTACCCAATGTCTAGCACCCAGCCACCCCATCCCTCCCACCCCCCACCTCTCAGCAACAGTCAGTTTGTTTCCTGAGATTAAGAATTCCTCATATCAGTGAGGTCATATGATACATGTCTTTCTCTCATTGACTTATTTCACTCAGCATAACACCCTCCAGTTCCATCCACGTCGTTGCAAATGGCAAGATCTCATTCCTTTTGATGGCTGCATAATATTCCTCCACAATAAACCTGTTCAGGTTTTCTATTTCTTCCTGGTTCAATTTTGGTTGTTGATACATCTCTAGGAATGCACCCATTTCTTCCAGGTTATCTAATTGCTGGCATAGAGTTGCTCATACTATGTTCTTAGAATTGTTTGTATTTCTTTGGTGTTGGTTGTGATCTCTCCTCTTTCATTCATGATTTTGTTGATTTGGGTCGTTTCTCTTTTCTTTTTGATAAGTCTGGCCAGGGGTTTATCAATCTTGTGAATTCTTTCAAAGAACCAGCTCCTAGTTTCGTTGATCTGTTCTACTGTTCTTTTGGTTTCTATTTCATTGATTTCTGCTCTGATCTTTATTATTTCTCGCGTCCTGCTGGGTTTAGGCTTTATTTGCTGTTTTTTCTCCAGCTCCTTCAGGTGTAGGGTTAGGTTGTGTATTTGAGACCTTTCTTGTTTCTTGAGAAAGGCTTGTATTGCTATATACTTTCCTCTCAGGACTGCCTTTGCTGTATCCCAAAGATTTTGAACAGTTGTGTTTTCATTTTCATAGGTTTCCATGAATTTTTAAAATTCTTCTTTAATTTCCTGGTTGACCCATTCATTCTTTAGTAGGATGCTCTTTAGCCTCCATGTATTTGAGTTCTTTCCGACTTTCCTCTTGTGACTGAATTCTAGTTTCAAAGCATTGTGGTCTGAAAATATGCAGGGAATAATCCCTATCTTTTGGTACTGGTTGAGACCTGATTTGTGACCCAGTATGTGATCAATTCTGGAGAGGGTTCCATGGGCACTAGAGAAGAATGTGTATTCCGTTGCTTTGGGATGGAATGTTCTGAATATGTCTGTAAAGTCCATTTGGTCCAGTGTTTCATTTAAAGTCTTTATTTCCTTGTTGATCTTTTGCTTAGATGATCTGTCCATTTCAGTCAGGGGGGTGTTAAAGTCCCCCACTATTATTGTATTGTTGTCAATGTGTTTCTTTGCTTTTGTTATTAATTGCCTTATATAATTGGCTGCTCCCACGTTAGGGGCATAGATATTTACAATTGTTAGATCTTCTTGTTGGGTAGACCCTTTAAGTCGGATATAGTGTCCTTCTTCATCTCTTATTACAGTCTTTGTTTTAAAATCTAATTTCTCTGATGGAAGGATTGCCACCCCAGCTTTCTTTTGGTGTCCATTAGCATGGTAAATGGTTTTCCACCCCCTCACTTTCAATATGGGGGTGTCTTTGGGTCTAAAATGAGTCTCTTGCAGACAGCATATTGATGGGTCTTGTTTTTTAATCCAATCTGATAGCCTGTGTCTTTTGATTGGGGCATTGAGCCCATTTACATTCAGGGTAACTATCAAAAGGTATGAATTTAGTGCCATTGTATGGCCTGTAAGGTGACTGTGCCTGTCTATTGTCTGTGTTCCTTTCTGATCCATGCTGCTTTTAGGCTCTCTGCTTAGAGGACCCCTTTCAATATTTCTTGTAGGGCTGGTTTCGTGTTTGCAAATTCCTTTAGTTTTTGTTTGTCCTGGAAGCTTTTTATCTCTCCTTCAATTTTCAATGAGAACCTAGCTGGATATAGTATTCTTGGCTGCATATTTTTCTCGTTTAGTGCTCTGAAGATATCATGCCAGTCCTTTCTGGCCTGCCAGGTCTCGGTGGATAGGTCTGTTGCCAATCTAATGTTTCTACCATTGTAGGTTACATATGTCTTCTCCTGAGTTGCTTTCAGGATTTTCTCTTTGTCTCTGAGACTCATAAGTTTTACTATTAGATGTCGGGGTGTTGACCTATTTTTATTGATTTTGAGAGGGGCTCTCTGTGCCTCCTGGATTTTGATGCCTGTTTCCTTCCTCACATTAGGGAAGTTCTCTGCTGTAATTTGCTCCAATATACCTTCTGCCCCTCTCTCTCTTTCTTCTTCTTCTACGATCCCAATTATTCTAATGTTGTTGTCTTATATCGCTTATCTCTCGAATTCTGCCCTCGTGATCCTGTAGTTGTTTATCTCTCTTTTTCTCAGCCTCTTTATTTTCCATCATTTGGTCTTCTATATTGCTGATTCTTTCTTCTGCCTCATTTATCCTAGCAGTTAGTGCCCCCATTTTTGATTGCACCTCATTAATAGCCTTTTTGATTTCAACTTGGTTAGATTTTAGTTCTTTTATTTCTCCAGAAAGGGATTCTCTAATAACTTCCATGCTTTTTTCAAGCCCAGCTAGTATCTTTAAAGTCATGATTCTGAACTCTAGGTCCAACATCGTACTAATGTCCGTATTGAGTAGGTCCCTGGCTGACGGTACTACCTCTTGTTCTTTTTGCTGAGGTGATTTTTTTCATCTTGTCATTTTGTCCAGAGGAGAACAGATGAATGAGAGAACAGAATGCTAACAGGTTAACAACGTCTCCAGCAAATATACTCTATACAAATCAGAAAAGACCTGAAACCAGGGAACAAGTAAGGGAAAGAAAGAAGAGAAAAAAAAAAGGAAAAACAAAAAGATAAAAACAAACAAAAACAGAACAAAACAAAAAAAAACAGAATATGATCAAATATGATCAGGCTAGTGCATAGATCAGTGCCACACACTAGCTTTTAGGCATATTTTGGTCTGTTAGAAGAAAATGCCTGCTAAAATTTTAAAGGAAAAAAGACTTATATATGTACAAAATAAGGGTTGATACAATGAAGGGATGACAGATGACTATAAAGATGAAAATTATAAAAGATTTTATAAAAGGAATTGATAAGAAGTTGTTTTTAAAAAGGAAGATTTAAAAAGAAAAAGAAAAAAGAAAAAAAAAAGGAGAGAATATGATCAGGCAGAAGAATAGAACAAAACCATACACTAGTGATTTAGGGTATATTTTGATCTGTTAGAAGAAATTGTATCTCAAAATTTTAAAGAGAGAACAACTTATATATATATATGCCAAAAATAAGGGTAACTACTATGAAGGGATAAAAATACGACTCTAAAAATGAAAAATAAAAAATGTTTTTTTTTTAAAAAGGGATTGATAAGATGTTGGTTGAAAAAGGGAAAAAGAAAAATTAAAAAAAACAGTTAAAAAATTAACTTTGAAAAACTAATGAATTATGGTGAAAAAGCCATGAATTCTATGTGCAGTATTCCCCTAGCGCTGGAGTTCTCCCCTTCTCCTTGATGGGTAAACTTGGTCTTGGCTTGCTGGCTGTTCATGCTGATCTTTTGGGGGAGGAGCCTGTTGCCATGGTTCCCAAATGTCTTTGCTGGAGGTGGAATTGCCCCGCCCTTGTGAGTCCGGGCTAAGTAAGCTGCTCGGGTTTGCTCTCAGGAGCTTTTGTTCCCTGCAAGCTCTCGGTACAGCTTTGGAGGACCAGGGTGAAAATGGTGGCCTCCCAATCTCCGCCCGGAGGAGCTGAGAACTCGGGGCCCCGCTCCTCAGTGCGCCCCCAGAGAAAAGCAGTCAGTCACTCCCATCTCCCCGGTTTCCGGCTGCACTCCGTGCTCACCCGGCCTGTGACCGAGCATCTCTATGTCTGGCACCCGACCCCGTGTGGAGTCTCCAAACCCAGCAGATCCCTGCGGTGCACTCCCGTGCCGCTCCTCCCGGGGGAGGAAGGGGAGTCTCCCCGGATCTGCCGCTTATTGGGTCCCTGCTGGAGGAGCAGTGGCCCGACTGGGCCGCGGATCATAGTTTATGGCAACCCCGAGCTCAGAGCCCGCGCCTCGGCTCCGTCTCTGCAGCCGGCTTCCCTGCTCTGATACCTGGGAGCTCTGCCGCACTCAGGCACCCTCAGTCTTTCTGTGACCCCTAGGGTCCTGAGACCACACTGTCCCGCGAGGGTTCCACCCCCACCTTAGCCACTGGAGCGACGTCCCTCAGCGGAGCCGGCTTCTAAAAGTTCCGATTTTGTGCTCCGCGGCTCTAGCACTTGCCAGAAGCGGTCAATGGAGGCCCCCTCCCCCGCCGTCTATCCTCCCGAATATCGCCTCGGATTCACTTCTCCGCACGTCCTACCTTCCAGTAAGTGGTCGCTTTTCTGTTCAGAGTGTTGTTACTCTTCTTATCTTCGATCTCCTGTTGAGTTCGTAGGTGTTCAGAATGGTTTGATCCCTATTCAGCTGAATTCCTGAGACCAGACGCAATCCAGGTCTCCTACTCCTCCGCCATCTTGCTCCGCCCCCCCGGACACTCTCTTTAATAAATAAATGGTGCTGGGAAAACTGGGCAGCCATATGCCAATGAATGAAACGGGACCATCTGACACAAAAATTAACTCAAAATGGATGGAAGGCTTGAATGTAAGACCTGAAATCACAAAACTCCTAGAAGAAAACATAGGCAGTAAGCTCTGTGACATAATTCTTGGTAATATTTTTTTTTAATTTGACACGAAAAGCAAAACAACAAAAACAAAAACAGGTGGGACTACATTGAAATGTAAAGCTTCTTCACAGCAAAGGAAATCATCAAAAAAATGAAAAGGCAACCTACTGAATGGCAGAAAATATGGGCAAATCATACATTTGATGAGGAGTTAATATCAAAAATATATATAAAATTCATATAATTCAATAGCAAAGAACCAAAACACTCATATAATTCAATAGCAAAGAACCAAACAATCCAATTAAAAAACAGATAAAGGATCTGAATAGACTTTTTCTCAGAGAAGACAGAAAGCCAACAGGATATGAAAAGATGCTCAACATCACTAATCATAAGGGAAATACAAATCAACACCATAATGAAATCACCTCACAGCTATTAAAATGATGATTATCAAAAGACAATAAATAACAAGTGTTGGTGAGGATGGGGAGAAAAGGGATTCCTCCTGCACTGTTGGTGGGAATGTAAACGGGTGCAGCCACTCTGGAAAACAGTATGGAGGTTCCTCAAAAAATTAAAAACAGAACTACCATATATTCCAGTAATTCCACTTCTAGTATATATATGAAGAAAACAAAATATTCATCAAAATGATATGTTCACCGTTCATCAAAATGTTCACCGTTATGTTCATTACTTATAATTCACAAGATATAGAAACAACTTAAGTGTCCAATGATGGATAAATGGATTAAAAACGTGGCATATATATATATATATATAATGAAATCTTATTTAACCAAATAATAATAACGAAATTTTATCATTTGGGACAACATGGATAGACCTCGAGGGCATTATGCTAAGTGAAATGAGTCAGAGAAAGACAAATCGCATACTACTTCACTTATATGCAGAATCTTAAACAAGCTCATAGATACAGAGACCAGATTGGTGGTTGCCAGCAGGGTAGGTGGTAGGCAAAATGGGTGAAGATAGTCAAAAGGTACAAACTTGCAGGCATAAAATAAAGAAATCATGGATAAGGATCTAATGTATAGCAGAGCAACTATGGTTAATAATACATTATTTCAAATTTAAAAGTTTCTAAGAGTAAATCATGAAAGTTGTCATCACAAGAAAAAATAATTTATAACTGTATATGGTGATGGATGTTAACTAGACATATTATCATTATCATTTCACAATTTATCCAAATATCGAATCATTACAATGGACACCTGAAACTAATGTAATAATGTCAATTATACTCAATAAAAATATTAAAAATAATAAATATGCAGAAACGATATGATACAGAGTTATACAAGACAGGGAAAAAAACACGTCATGCTTGTGGTAACACTCAAAAAATACAAATCTATGCAAAGTTGTGAAAAAAAAATTTCGTCGAGACAGAAAGACTTTTTGTTCAGTGCGGAACAAGTTTCAAGATTTTAGTTCCTATTCCAAGTCAAGACTCTCAAAAATCATTAAAGTGTGGGTTCCTCATTTCTTTCCAGTTACAATAGTTTCACCTGAAACCACCTAAATGAGAAGCACCACATGAAGTGACCGCAGTAAACAAATGGGATTGCAAATCATCTTCTACATCCGTGTCATATCTGCATCAAAGTCACGCTTTGATGTCCTTCTAAACACTGGAGGGAAGTACCCCTATTAATTCAGAACAAGGCAAGGAAGATGCCCCATTTGCTACCACAAGAAGGTTAACAGTTTAACATAACTCTGACTCTCCTGTGAGAATTAGCTTAGAAAGGTAGAGTATAATTATTCATCATTATGGATTACAAGCCTGGCCTCATTAATCAAGTTGAGATGAAGCAGATCACTTATTATTACTGTAAGTCTTGGGTTTAAAATAACTAGCACTTTAAATATGCTTTATGTTTGGTCAAGTAGGAAAAGCCCATTTGAAATTTAAAAGGCTGCACTAGTTGTAAATTATTATCCTTCTTAAAAAGCACTTCAGAGGGGAACATGTTCACTGTAGATCAAGAAATTTTCAAGGAGCTAGTGCTGAGTTTTTCATTTAAGAGACCAGAGCAAACACAACGTGTAAAGCCCTTGGATCCGTAATCAAGATAGGAAGGATCATCTAGGCATTTAAGTATAGCTAAGCAAATCCATAATAATTTCTTCTGACTGAGAGCACAATATCACACACTCTGCGGAAGCAATGTTAAGGTTGAACAGATGCAGACAGCAAGAAAGACAGATTTTAGGATGTGGCCTGCTAACAAAGGTCCTTAAGTTGGCCTGCCTGTAAGTTCGCTGGGTGCCTCTTGTGCTTATTTGTATTAAGCAAGGATAGTGAAATAAACTTTTGGGTAAGCCTAAGTTATATGCTCTTCATTGTTGGTGTCCTTTACTGGTAGTAATTTGGATTTTAGAAGGAAGCATTACTTTTTCAAGTCCCCACAGCCAGATTTGCCATTTCCTTTTTGATGTCAATAAAACAACAAAAGAGCATATCAAGTGACTTATTGTTCAAGTAGAGCTTAAGATCCGTGAATGCAAGGACATATTTATATTGGTTACCACTCTATCTTTAGCAGGCAGTATAGTGCCTGGTATGGTTAGCCACTCATTTAGTGGTTGTTCAATAAATGAATAAACAAATCATTTCTTAAAAAATAGTTACTATTATCCTAATAATAACTGTCACTTATTAAGTAATTATGATGTGCCAGGCAGTCTATAAACGTATTATGCAATACATTATTAACAAAATTCTTATAAAGTAGACACAGTTATTATCCTCATTTTATAAGTAAAGATACAGTAGTCCCAAGGAGTCAAATACTTTACCAGTTATACATAGTAAGTGGTGGTGCAACAATTCAAACCCAAGTAATCTGGTTCTAGATTCTGTGCTCCTAACCACTGCACTATCCACTCTAACCAGTTTCATAGGAGTTCACACATTATTGTTATCTTCCAGCCAATCTTGAAATCTTCATATTCCACAAGCTGTGGTTCAAGTCCTCTTCAAGCCTTAGCTTTCTTATCCAGCATCTTCTCTGCTATAGAACATCATACTGGTGGCCATCAAATTTGTATCCCCCATCACGATCTCAGCTTGGGTATCTCAAACCCAGTAACACAAAAAACTTCTGGATACCTTGTCTCAGTAAAAGGCGCCAACGTCCAGGAAAATAACCTGGAATTGATTGGAAATGCCACAATACCTCCCTGCCTTATCAGCCAATCTATTATAAAGTCTTTTTAATTCTCCACTCTACATATTCTTCAGCATCTCTCATCTTCCCTGCACTCTAATCAAAGCCGCCATTGCCTCCCATCTTATTCTGAAAAACCTCCTCTAGTGGTTTTGAGCATTTTCTCTTGTCTCTTTTAACCCACTATCCATAGTGGAGCAGCCCCAATTGTTAAAAAACCAAGTAAACAAACCAACAGACACGAGACCCGGTTTTAACATTTTCCTACATAAAACCCTTGAATGGCTTCTCCATGTATTTCAAGTAAAGGGCAGGATCCTTAACGGAGACTAAATATCCCTGCATGTCCTGGTCCTCCTCTCTCTCTAGCCTCGTGTGTCACCTTTTCGCCTGGCTTCCTATCTCACAGTCCTCTTGGAACATTTTCAGTTCCTTAAATGTGCCATGCTTGCTTCCACTGAAAGACCTTTGCACGTGCCCTTCCCTTGCACTGAAATTCTTCTGGTCCTCTTCTCAACCTGACCCTGTGAACACCTACTGATCCCTTTTGTCCCTAATTATATGTCACTATCATAAAAAAAAAAAGTCCCTCCAAACTTCAATTTAGGTTATGGCACCCCGTTACACACTCTACTAGAACCCAGTCTTTTCTTCCAAATGCAAATCATACTTTTATTTATTTATTTATTTATTTGATTTTTAGAGAGCCTGGGGGGTGCGGGGGCAGGGCAAACAGAGAATCTTAATCAGGCTCCACGCCCAGTGCAGAGCCCCACCCGGGGCTCTATCTCATGACCCTGAGATCCTAACCTGAGCCAAAATCAAGAGTCAGTCACTTAACCGACTGAGCCACCCAGGTGCCCCACAAATCATAATTTTAATTTAACTTTATATTTATCTTCTCCACTCAAATATCTGCCACAGGAGGTTAGGATCAGGTCTTCTATTTTTAAATAGTCTCTGCACTCAACGTGGGGCTTGGACTCACAACCCCCGAGATCAAGCATTTCATGCTTTACCTACTGAGCCAGCCAGGCACCCCAGGGTCGGGTCTTTCTGATCCATAACCATCTAACACAGTGCCTGAGTAACAAATGTGTCCAAAAATATTTACTAGCTATGTAATCCGTTTGTAACTGAGAACCAACTAGGACAGCAGCAAGTAAAATCTATGGTTTCTGAGTTAACTTCTGTTAATTTTCAAGTATGCCTCTTCGTTTAGTTTAGCTTTTCTACAGAGTTTAACTAAATTAAGTATTTATTTTTCAAACCACAGACATTGTAAAAGAAACAAAGAATGAGAGAGACCCACAATTTTGAGCTTGTGGACAAAAAAGAGGCAGAAGTGGCACCAGGTGCTCCTCCCGCTTAACTCCTCCTCCTGTTTCCAAAGTAAAACATGTCCTTGTTCTTGCTCCAGCTGGATGTGGGAGGTGAAAACTTTTCAAGACCCCTCGTAGACCGACTCTTGGCAGCAACCAGTTCTCTGCTGTTGCTTAGCTTATTCTAAAAGGAAATGTGTTTCATAGAGTCACGTCTCAGAGTGTCAAGGAAAAAGTTAAGCTGTGACCCTCCACAGCCTCACCCAATGGCTCAGAACACTTAACACATAACATATATAACAGATTTTCTGCCCATGTTCCCATTGTTGCATTTTGCAAAGAGACAAGATCATATTGAAGGTGAACAGGAAGGGATGAGAGATACTGTTGCCGTTGTATTAGAAAGTACAATCTGCCGTAGGCCTCAGAAGTTTCTTCCAATTTAATTCTCCTTCTAATTAAGGAATAAAGAAGAGAAAAAAATTCAAAAATCATCAGGCTTGTGCTATGAAGGAAACTAGAAATGTTTCTAATTTATGGAGGAGTAAATCCACATCTACTTAAAATTCTGAGGGGTAAGACGCTCAGCTTAGAACAATTTCAGGCCCAAAGTGACTTTGTTTCTTCACTCCGTAGTATTCTAATATATCTTTTCTAATAAATGATTGTTTTAGCAGTGATGTCCACGGGCCTCAGTGAGCCGAGTGGACATGTAGGCTGACTCTGCCAAATCACATAACTGAGTGTTATAACCCTGTTTGCAGTTTAAAGTCCATATCCTGTATTTTGGGCACAGAGAGAGAACTTTCACCAAGTTAGACACAACTATTGCATCTTATAAACATAAACTAAGTTGTTTGCCACATATATACCATGTATCATCACTTTTCTTTAACAGACTCATACTGACATTCTTTATTATATTTATTTATAAATATATTTATAAATTTATAAAAACTATTTATAAACATATTATATTTATTATATTGAAAAGATTGTAGCATGATGATTAAAGACTTGAGCTTTAGAATCATCCTGGGTTTAAATCTCTGGTCTATGACTTTGATGATGTCATTAAACCTTCAAAATTCAGTTTCCCTAGTGTAAAGTGATACTAATAGTATCTTTCAGAGGATTTTTATAAAGATTAAATGAAGGGACACCTGGGTGGTACAGTCAGATAAGGGTCTGACTCTTAGTTTTGGCTCAGGTCTTGATCTCAGGGTCATGATGTTGAGACCCGTGTCGGGCTCCACACTCAGCACTGAGTCTGCTTAAGATTCTCTTCTCCCTTTGCCCCTCCCTACCCCCATGCACAGGCTCTCTCTCTCTAAAATAAATAATTTTTTTACAATTTTTAAAAAAAGGATTAAATGAGATAACACATATAGAGTATTAGTTTCCTGAAAAACATAGGGTCTCAGTGAATTTTAAATATTATTATTATTATTATTATAGAGAACGAACTATTATTATTGAGATATTTATCTACTATCTCCAAGAAATCTAGAATGAAAGTTGTCATTGTTAAAACATGTAATTTTAGCTAGAAGAGATTGTCATTTCCAGTTCCCTGCCATGACTGAGGTATTACCTTCTCATTTGCTTTTTACAAAAGAAATAAAGAGAACTCAGAGAATTAAGTGGCTTTTCCAAGGTCAACCAATTAATTAATTCAGAAGGCATAATTAGAACTCATGTCTTTTGTTTCTGGGTGTCATGCTTAACACTCCACCCAGATGGTCCTTATAATGTAGATTTTTATTATCTTTAGTATGGTAGCAAATAAGAGTAATATGCTCTTAAATGTTACATTCTTCTCAAGCACTTTTTTCTCCATAGCTCTAGGAAGAAGGTATGAGAGGTATTATTTTATTGCTGGATTAATGAGAAGTCAAAGCCTCAGGGAAAGCTGAGCATCCATTGAAGGTCACATAGTCACAAGGTGATAAAATTGAAATCAGAACCCAGTCAGCCATTGCTACAGGTTGCTCATGATAACATGAGACTTTGTCTAGAATTTTGTATTTTTCAAGACCCTAACATACATTTTCTCAAACAAGTTGTCAAAAAGGTTATAGATCTTT
The DNA here is from genome assembly GCF_037043125.1 of Eumetopias jubatus. Classification (NCBI taxonomy): domain Eukaryota; kingdom Metazoa; phylum Chordata; class Mammalia; order Carnivora; family Otariidae; genus Eumetopias; species Eumetopias jubatus. Next base: position 166,503,230 of record NW_028274808.1, read on the forward strand.
ATGGTGGGAACTTCCTTGCAAATCAAGTCCCAAATAGTTCAGAAACAAAAGATAAAAACTGCCATAGCATTTTTCAAATACAAATTTGAAATTGTTAAGCTCACTACTTTGCTGACCAAAAGTCATTAGAAAGACTGCATTAAATTTTCAATTTTTAAGTTACCTCATTATGTAGAAATCATTCAGAGCGAGTTATTTTTCATAGATTTAAATATAATCTTTAAGTATTTTGCATAAAATCCCTTAAACTATATCTGTTTCAACCTATAAAATAATTTTTTTAAACAAATTTCTCTATCAGTGTGATCATCCTTTGGCTCTGAGACTCTGGAATTTGATGGTAGAACTGAAAGAAAGATAGGAAACTTAATTTGGTTGTAAATTTATAAGAATTAATAGGTAAACATTTCACTATCATACACTTTCAGTAGACCAGCAGAGCTGAAATGAATGCTTAATTAATATCTTTCTGTAACCAGATTGTTCAGTGACATCATATATATGGAAGCAGATAAAATGTGTGTATGTGTTGTTTGTGTTGGGGTGGGGGATTGTTTTACACACACACACACACACACACACACACCACACAACCCAGATACACAATCACTATTCTCATAACCCCAAATTTGGGACATAAATGTTTAGGATTTGTTTTATTTTATTATGTTATGTTGATCACCATACATTACATCATTAGTTTTTGATGTAGTGTTCCATGATTCATTGTTTGTGCATAACACCCAGTGCTCCATGCAGAACGTGCCCTCTTTAATACCCATCACCAGGCTAACCCATCTCCACCCCTCTTCTCTCAAGAACCCCCAGTTTGTTTTCAGAGTCCATAGTCTCTCATGGTTCGTCTCTCCCTCTGATTTCCCCCCCTTCATTTTTCCCTTCCTGCTATCTTCTTCTTTTTTTTTTTAACATATAATGTATTATTTAAGGACACAAAAAATAACTGCTTATGTCTTCTAAATAAATTTCAACAGAGAATAAGATGTCTGCAATCATCATTGTTAATTTATTGATTTTTAGAAAGTACTTCATATTCAAATAGATTGCTGAAATATAGTTCAAATATAGTTTCTAATGGAAACAGAATCATAATTGCCAGTAGAATAAATTGATTTCTCAAAAAATAGAAACCTAAAAAAACTTTTTGAGATGAAGGGACCGATTTTTTTTTTTAGTGCCAATTGGCAAATTCTGTAAGCGATGCATAATATTCTATGATACAATTTAATAAAAAATAGTTTTTTAATTCATCCTTTAAGTTTAATCTACTAGAATTTTAAAATCTGGATCTCACCTTCTATAACAATGGCTTAAAAAGACCCACACAGCTCTTGATAATAATTATTTTTCTTTGACTTTCCTCTGCAATAATACCAGCACCACACGGTAATGATTCTACAATAGCCTACATTTTCAGTTCTTACATCACAGTATTTATTTTTTTAATTTGTCTTGGCCTATAGTTTATATGCCAATGTAAAACGTTTAGTAAATTTTGCTTCTCTTTTCCTTAGTTATATCTTCTAAATTCTGGTGGTTGTTAGTAACACCTCCACTAGATCCAAATTTTATGCAACTCTAGTTAATACTTTCTACACTTTATCAAGAGCCAACCTTTTTAGCGGTTTGTTATTTTTACTGCTTCTGCTTTGAGAAACTTCATCTTAATCTCATATTCACTTGATAAAACACTGACTGTGAGAAAATAATCACTTTTTTTTGTACTTAGAGATGTTTCTAAAAGATTTTCTTTAATCCATAGATTATTACAGTTCCTAAGATATTTTAGAAGCCATGAAGTCAAACCTATGGCAGATATATTTTTATATGCTATACCTCTTTCAATCCTGACCATAAACCCATGATGTGGTAATTACTAATCACTTTCATACCAGAGATAACTGGGATAATAGTGATCTAACTTAATAACTTAGCACACTCAGTAAATGACTTACTCCAAATTCTAGGTATTTCTCTTATATTTTCTTGCCTTCTTACTGATTGAAGGTGCACATGCCCATCAACATGATACTCCAAGACCAAAAGCGTCAAAGGACTTGATTAAGATTAAAGAGTTAGTTTAAAGACAAAGATAAGATTAGGTGCCAAGACAAAAATAGAGTCCAAGTCCAGCTCCTAACAAATATCAGGCAGCATGCAGGACATTGGAGAACCAAGATTAATGGCACACATTCCCTGCTCTTGACAGTATCTCCACCCGGTGGGAAATATAATCATACTATTAATAACAATATGTGAATGATGGCATCTATGGGATCAGGGAAGAATAGGGCTGCTGATGCTTAGGGACAGGTAGGAAAGCTTTTACACAAGAGGAGACAGTTTGAATTGGGTCTCAAAAGCATGAGCTTGAGTTTGCAGAGTGAAAGGGAAGAGTATGTTTCAGGAAGGGGCAATGGCCTGGGCAAGCAGGCAATAAGACCGCAGCATAGCCATGAAACATGACACTGGAAGAGGGAGTTACAAAATGCTTCCCATGCTGTAGTGCCTACCAGGGATTTTGTGCTTTAGGTAATGGGATAGGAAACCCTCACATCTCTTTTCTTTTTTCCCAGAGAAGTAACATTTTCCAATTCATGGCTTGAAAGGTAACACTGACAACATCATGAAAGAGATTTTTTGTTATTATTATTATGTTATGTTAGTCACCATACAATACGTCATTAGTTTTTGATGGAGTGTTCCGCGATTCATTGTTTGTGTATAACACCCAGCACTCCATGCAATACATGCCCTCCTTAATACCCATCACGGGGCCAACCCCTCCCCTACCCCCTCCCCTGTGAAACCCTCAGTTTGTTTCCAGGAGTCCATAGTCTCTCATGGTTCGTCTCCCCCTCCGATTCCCCCCCTTCATTTTTCCCTTCCTTCTCCTAATGTTCTCCCTGCTGTTCCTTATGTTCCACAAATAAGTGAAACCATATGATAATTGACTTTCTCTGCTTGACTTATTTCACTGAGCATAATCTCCTCCAGTCCAGTCCATGTTGATGCAAAAGTTGGGTATTCATCTTTTCTGATGGCTGAGTTTTATTCCATTGTAGATATGGACCACATCTTCTTTATCCATTTGTCTGTTGAAGGGCATCTCGGCTCTTTCCACAGTTTGGCTATTGTGAAAGAGGTCTTAAATGACACTGATATTCAGGGCGCCTGGGTGGCTCAGTCGGTTAAGCTGCTTCCTTCAGCTCAGGTCATGATCCCAGGGTCCTGGGATCGAGCCCCACATTGGGCTCTCTGCTCAGCAGGGAGTCTGCTTCTCCCTCTGCCCCTCCCTCTCCCCCTCCCCCTGCTTGTACTCTCTCTCTCACTCTCAAATAAATAAATAAATGACACTGATATTCATAAAATTTGAAAACCTTTACAGAAATAAACCCCTAAGGAATATATAACAAATAGTTGAATTTTTTTTTAACTCATATCCCAATAAAGACTGTAGGGATGAATGTGTGTGTGTGTGTGTGTGTGTAATTTAAAATATTAATAATATATATTTCTAAGTATATATTTTATATATAAATATATTTTTATATATTTAAAATATTTATTTTTTTAGTTAAATCTGCATTTTTATTTAATGGTAAGTTTATTTTCCTATGATATGTATATAAGCTCTTAAAATATATTTTCTATCTCTAGCACTAAAAATAAAAGTACTTTAAGGAATATTGAGTATCCTACATAACTATACATATATATATATATTATTTACATATTTCCTAAGTTTTAAACTCTTCCTTGTTTGATATGGAGAGTCTGGGCATATCTTTAAAATCATCTTGCTGTCTCAGTAACCATTGTTCTAACAACCAGATAATTCCTTTATGCCCAGAGACTGTGATGGACATAGCTGTCTCAGCAACTCTGTTAATAATTAAGCAATGCTGACACCTCCTTTAGGTTGAATTCTAGATCAGATGCCTGACTAATATTTTACATTAGCATATCTGTTTAAAGATAGGAGAATGGCTGTACTGAGCCAGACTAATGATTCACTCAGGCTAGAGTTTAGAATTCTGACCTCATCGCCTTATTTTTCTTCTTAACAGCAACAGGAGAGTCTCCTCCCCCAAAAAATAAACATTCAAGCTTCCCTTGTACCACTAATTAGTGATTTGCCTAGCAACTTCTTGAACATAAATGTAAAGTAGAACTTTCGTTGGGGAGACTTAGAGAACAGGTAATTGCTTTCAAGTGTAATGGCATTGTAATGCAAGTGGAATAAGTCATAGTCTATAGCTCCACATGATAGAACTAAAGCCAAAGACAGAGGAAGCAGAGAGAAAGATTTCAGTTAGCCACAGGGAAAATTTTTAGAGATGTTGAAATTTGGCTGGGTATATTTAGTGGATGGTTAATGAGAAGGAAGTTAAAATTTGGCAGGTGTTCTATAACGAGAATTAAATGTTAAACAGTTGGACTGGAAAATGTTGGCAAGTGGGGAGAAGCGGCTTAAGAAAAAAGAGTGTATGTGTGATTCAGAAAATGTTTGTTGGGTTTATTCTGATATTCCTAATTTCAATTCCTTTTCCAAGCAGCTGTGAACCACTAGAATTGATGTTTGAATTTTCTATTTCTCTTAGAATTATTTTATTCTCCAACTTGAAGTAAGGCATTGCATTAATTTGAAAGGTATTGCTTGACTTTCTTTCTCATATTTGGTTCAGATTAAACATTTTAACAGTAATATTTGAGATTTTAGGGAAAAAAAATAAAAGCTCTTCTCAAACCCTGAAACCACTTCTCAAATGTAACTTTTCTAAGTTAATGGTGCTCAATTTTATCCACTTCCAAGTCCTCATCTTCTCAACACAAAGTCTTAATTTTTCAGGTGTATTCATGTGGAAAGCTTACTAATAGGCATAATTATCATTTTAAGAATAGTCTTTAATTTTTAAAATTATTAACACAACAAAATTTCATTTTCCTTCTGGTACAGAAGACAGAAATTTTAAACTTAGGTCACATAGAGTGACTCCTTAATCATAAGCTGTCTAATTTGATATTTCTCCAGGTGACCAAAGCCAAGTACAAAGAGAATCATCATATTTGGAACAAATGTTTAATAATGACACTTGTATTCTGCTATTTGAATTTCCCATGAAGAAAAAGCAAAGTGGCTCTTTTAATTAAAGTCTCAAGTAATTAAGACTGCTTAATAGAATTAAATAAAAAAAACCTTAAAAAGGAACTGATTATAAGGAAAATATTCTTTTGTATTTGCAACATAAGTTCTGAATTAATCCAATATCATGAATACTGAGCTTTATTATTGTAATTCTTCAATTAAAGACTTATCATCCGTTAAAAAGTGTCAGTCTTAATATTCACCACTGCTTATTCTATCAAATACTACATGATGAAATTATTAAATTAAAATAATAGCAAATTAAAATAAACTCTACAAAGAAGCAAATATTTTATTTTCCTCAGAATTAACATGTAACTATTCCCTCTAAATTTTAATTTTATTAATAAGACTGAAGTTCCACTAATAGGTTTTAGAAAATATTTCTGCTAACTATAATGTTAGTTAAATTAAGTTAAATATAAACTATTTAAAAACCTCAGGTTGATTCTGTTACTTGTTTACATGTGTGGGTATCATGTCTATGACGTTATATGGCCTGCATGTTGGCACAGTTACTTAAAAAGCTGTGCAGATGGAAAAGCAAAGATAGAATAGTGCTCAGACTATTCTGCCAGGGCTAAGGAATTCCTCTATAACAGAGTTGAAGATTTCCTAGGACGTCAAATCACCTTTTTCTGCAAAGAATGTAAATTGCTGATACTACCTGTTCAGTTCCTCTCCCAATTCTATTTGAGCAATTTTTTTTGCATCAATTAAAATGGCACACTAATCCATAATTAGCTTCAAGAAATGAAGTCTGAGCTGACATAATTCTCTCCACAATTTTCAAAGACTATATATGTACTATATCCATAGACACTGAACTTGATGAAGGTTTTAATGTAGATTAAACTATCTTATGAAGTAGGACTTAACGTTACAGCTATAACAGAGCAGTAACTATAGAAGTAACTCTGGTAGAAAACCGATGAAAGTACTTGCTGTTATGTATGAACCTGCTGAATAGATTTACACTCAGCACTGCATGTAGAATATAAATAGGTTAATAGTGCCATTGGAGATCACAGTTATTTAACATGACTATAGATACTCTACTTTGAATGTCAAGGACCCTGTGGGGGAAGTAGAGGTGTGGAGACTGACTTAAGAGCCACGCTAATGGTGGGAGAGACAAGGGCGTATCTTTTTTCTTTCATGTTGATAATTTACCTCTTAAACTCTGGTCTCCCCATCTGTCACTCTCTGAGCTTCACAAAGAATGTCTCCACACTTGTACACCTCTGTTCTACTCTTTTCAGAAGTTTTAGGGCTTCTTTAATTCTCACATTGCTTTCTTTGCTTTTTATTTTTTTACTTTTTATGGTAATAATTTGTGTACAGTTCTTTTATACTTTCTTTGTAAACTCTCTTGAAGACAATGAAAATACTTAACCATCTTTGTGTACCACCTAACATCACTTTCCTTTGTACATAGTTATTTCTTAATATATAATTGAATAAATTCAGAGAAAGAGGGGATGCATTCATAAGATATTGAAGAGATGGGGCACCTAGGTGGCTCAGTTGGTTAACTGTCTGCCTTCTGCTCAGATCATAATCCCAGGGTCCTGGGATGGAGCCCTGCATTGGGCTCCCTGCTCAGCTCTCTCTTTTCTCCCTCTCCCCACTCATGTTCTCTCTTTCTCTCAAAATAAATAAAGAAAATCTTTTTCTTTAAAAAAAAGATATTGAAGGATATAATTGAGAGGATTTGGGAATTCCTTGAAGGTACATCAGTTGATTCTGAAGTCAGTACAAACATCTCATGGTGAGGAAAAAGATGCACCCATCACCACAGTCGTTAGTACAATTTAGGTGGAATCGTCAGAGTTTTAGATGCTAAGCTACATTGGTAACATCTCTTTAGTGCTTACTTTTAAGAAAAATAAATACTAGAAGGTAATGAATGAAGTGAAGAATTTTACTTTCGGCACAGAATGACTACCTTTGAAATTATGGCAATTACTAATTTCTGTGTGGTGGTACTTGGTACCATGGCTGGGATAGTAAAAACACTGGATTTAATATTCCTATTATAGTTACATAAGAAAAATCTATCAGTTGACTAAAAGACACAAATATCAGATTCAAAATACTGGTTTTTCCATTTATGACTCACATCAAATATTTCTCTGAACCTCGGTTTCTTTTCTGCAGAATGAGTTCAATAACATACTCTTTACTAAGATTCCAAGGGAATACAGATATTTTGAAAGCCTTGTTAACAAGTAGTGTTAACACAAAGATAGATTGATATGACTGCAAACCTACATAAAATTAGATTGCCTTTCAATTCATTTTAGTTATGTAGAACTCACCTTATAAAATAAAAATATATTTGGGTTGTTAAAATAGTAACCCCATGATTTTAAATTGAATACAATAAAGTCATAAAATTCACAGCAATAGGTAAGCACATGTTCTAAAAAAAATTTAAAGCAACATATGTTTCTCTTGTTTCAAATGCCCTTGATTATTTTTCATATAACCCTATTCTGCTATAATCTGAGTTGATATAACATGTACATATTTATGATCTTCAAGAATTATTATTATAAAATATTTTTGGTGTGATAATGATAGTTATGTTAAAACAAGTTCCCATTTTTTATAGGTACCTACTACAGTATTCGGGATGAAATGATATGGGGACTAGGTTTTGTTTTAAACTAATCCAGTGGAAAAGAAGAGTAACAGCGTACATGTTGATAAAATCAAATTAGCCATCTGTCAATAATTGTTGAGGCTTGGTTATGTATGAATGGAGTATATCATACCATTCTCTGCTCTTTGTGTGCTTTTGAAATTTTTCATAATAAAAGGTTGAAAATAAAAAAGAAAAGAAAGGATAGAACTAAATATGACTTGCGGATGATTTGATACTCTGGCAGCACTACCTGGGGACCTATGTTTTTCATCTGAAAGAATAAATACTCTTTTTTTTTTTAAGATTTTATTTATTTATTTGACAGAGACAGAGATAGCAAGAGCAGGAACACAAGCAGTGGGAGTGGGAGAGGGGGAAGCAGGCTTCCCCCGAGGAAGGAGCCCAATGTGGGACTCGATCCCAGGACCCTGGGATCGTGACCTGAGCCGAAGGCAGATGCGTAATGACTGAGCCACTCAGGTGCCCAAGAATAGATACTCCTGAGAGTCTAAAGCCTCCACATTGTAAAGTTAAGTAGGGATGATCAAAATTTATAAGATGGAGAAGTTCTGAATAGGATAAAGGCATCTGATAGATGCCAGCATCATAAGGACATGAGCTCCTCAGTCAGAAAGAGAGAAGCAGAGTAGTGGTAGAAAGTAACAAACATTCAGGTTAAAGTTTAAACAACAACTGAATCGGTTTTAAGAAGAGAAAGACATTTTAAGACCTAGCAAACAGAAGAAATGGATTGGGTCTTGCATCTGGTCTCCTAGGATAGTAAATTAATGCCTTGGTGAGATAGAATTAATAAATGGATTCCCATGCAGCTTTGTCCTTAGAAATTTCTTTAGGGGCTCTATATGCATTGTACCTCTGTTTGTAAATTTCAATTTTATTTTCTCCACATTATAAACATAATGACATAATTTCCACTAGGAAAAAATATAGCCACTTAACCACGAGTTAAAATGAATATACCTCATAAGTGGCAGAACCTGGGTTTCTATCTAGGCAATTATAACTACAGTATACTGACTCACTTTTGACAGCATGGCAGATTACAGATGCTAAGGAAGCCTGCCGCTGAAATTATCTAGATGCCACATAAAAAGTAAACTTTTGAATAACAACAAATTACTTTAAAAATCATGGGAAGGATTTTACTTTCTGCCATAAAAACAAAGCAAAATAAAACATGAAAACATAGATGAAAATCTCTACCACTTTAAGGTAGATAAAGCTTGCTTAAAGTTAAGACCCTCCATAAAAGACAACTTACTGATAAGTTGAACTTCATCAAAATTAAAATATTTTCTCTTTAAAAGATATAATGAAAATGAAAATGCAAGCCTCAGATGAGAAAATATTTGATATTTGCATGTTTATTATGTTTATTTTCAAATAATATATGAGGGGTAGAATGAGTGATTAAAATATCAATTATAGAAATAAGACAAGCATCTTTGTATTTTTAATCTAACCTTTTAATCCTTGAAGCCCTATTTGAAGGGCTACCCAAAAGCATAGTCTAGAGGACTAGAATCTACACATTTTAGAAATTGTGGTTCTTATCTTTTTCATATTGATTTGTAGGAATTATTTATGTATTCTGGATAAAAGTGGTTTTTTTACATATATGTATTGTTATATGTAATATATGTATTGCTGACCCTTTCTTCTATCTGTGGTTTGCCCTTTCATTTGCTTACTGGTACCTTTGATTAGCATAATTTTAATAGCCAATGTATCAATTTGATAAATTGAGTTACACAAGCAAATCACAAAGAAATAGATATCAGTGACCATCAAACATATGAAAGCTATCTAATATCATTAGTCATCATGGGCACGCAACTTAAAACAACATAGCATCCAAATGGATAAAACATAAAATTGGTGAGGTGATAGAGCAACTGGAATTTTTGTACATGGCTGGTGGAAAGGTAAAATTGTTTCTAAAAGTTTCTAAAAGTGCTTTGGTAGGTAGTTTCTAGGGTAAGTATACCTCTCCTATTACTCAGCCATTACTTTCTTATGTACCTACCCAAGAAAAATAAAGTATATGTCTACATCAAGACTTGTAAATGTATTTCCATAACAACGTTATTCATAATAACTTAAACTGACAACAATCCAAATGTCTGTCACTCAGTAGATTGGATTTACAAACTATGTAAAATTAATAAAATGGGTTATTATTCATCAATATAAAAGGAACAATGCACTGATGTGCCTAGCAACATGAAGGAATTTCAGAAACATTATGATAAGCCAAGGAAACTGGACAAAAACGCATATATCATGATCTCTTATATATGGAGCTCATGAGCAGACAAAATATTTAGGGTGATACTAATCAGAGTAGCGGGAAAATGATTGACTCAGGAGTAGTGGATGGAGGGAGGGATTGACTGGAGAAGGGTGAAAGGAAACTTCTTAGGATGAAGGAAATGATTTGGGGGATGTTAATACAAAGGCATACATTTGCTTCATCATTCTGAACACTTAAGATGTGTGCATTTTATAGTATGTAAGTTGTACCTCAATTAAGTATTGTTAGTGTTTTATTTTTTAATTAAGGCTTTTCTTCTTAAAGACTGGAATCTAAAATGGCTTGTCTAGTACAATTGGCAATAATGTGTGTATACATACTTTTCAAAGATTAGCTAATATTTTTAAAATGTTTATGTTAGAATCACATACTTTCAGATATAGAAGAAAACTTCAGTATAACCAACTCCAATCTCATAATTTTATAGGTATAGAAAATGAGATGTAGAGAAATTAATTGATTTGAATCAAACCAAATATTACCTGAAAGCAGGACAGGGACTCTTACCCACTTCTCCAAGTCCTATGTCCCCTACTGGTTGTTTCCATTGTACTCACTGCCTCTTTTGATACCACCACCACCACCAAAAAAAAAAAAAAGGAAAAGGAAAGGAAGATGAGAAAAAAAAATGCTGGCGGTTTCTTCTTAAGACACAATTTCTCATATATTTACAGCGATTTCATGAGAAATTTGTATGTTGGATCTTGATGATCACTCACAAAATTGTTTTAACCAAAAGTGAAAGCTGTGATAATATCTGTAATTTAAAATAAGTGCAAAGATGGAGTCCAGATTATAAGTGGAGGTTTCCACAAAATGAAAATGCTTTGCTCTATTACCTGTGAGAAATGTTTATTCCTTTTTATGCTTTCAGATTTTCTGGTATTGGATGTTTGTTAAATCATACCTTTGTGATAAACTTAATTTTATGCTCAACAGGGACTCTCACTGCAAGTATTGAGTATAATTACATTATTGTAGTGAAAAGTCTGATTTCCAATATAAACAATAGCACTTGTATTCTATCTTAAATGTTAAATTAAATGGTGCCAAAACCTATGTTCTACCTAGAAGGAAAGGATCTTTCCTTTAATTATTTAATTAAAATTTCAGGAGCAAAACTTCTCAAAATAAATGCCTTTGTAAGTAAATTGTTAGAACATCTTCAAAAGAAATAACAAAAATTATTTTGATTTATATGCTGCAAAGAAGTTAGAAAATTTCTATTTAATATTTTTTGAATAATCAGTAAATCCTTAATTCTAAGTTCCAGATAAAAACTTTTAGAGAAATAAACTTTAAATTTTCTGAATCTATTAATGCTAGTATCTCTTGTCCATTATTTAAACTTTAAAAGTGTCCCTTAAAGGTATATACTTAATTTAAGGAATCAGTAAAACAGATCAAACACATTTTTTAAATTTATAAATGAATTAATGTTTAATTGCTTCTTATACTACAAAAAATTTTTTTTTCTCACATCTTCACTCCCACTCATTTGCTATGAATTCTTTCAGTCTTCTTTTTCCATTCTTTCTAAATTTTATTTCTTAATACTGGTATGGTTAATATCTATCAATCTGTAATAGCCTTTCTCATATACTGTAATTCAGATTCAATCATATTTAAGTCGGTTACCAAATTCGTCTTAACTACATTTTAAGATCCTCAGGGCAAGTGCTCTATTTATTTTTCTGGCATCTTTTAAGTGCTACATGTTGCAGGCAAATTCTACTTTATCTTACTCAGCAATTATCAATTCTCATTGATGAATTGTTCAGTGTAGAAATAACCTAATTCTGGAGCAATGGATTTCCCTCATGAATGTTTTTCTAAATCTGTAATTAACTATTTCTGTAGTTCACTTCATTCACTGCTGTAATCATGTACCTCTTAAAATCATGTATCAGTTAAGAAATTACACTGTGATGTGTGCCGCGTGCTAACGGTTGCATTTTATTATTAATTAACATGATGATATTACTATACTTTATATTAATTTATATATTATACATCTAGTATATTTATTATTTATGATTTTACTATATTTCTTAGATTTAGGAGATATTCTTATAAGTAATTTTTATTGAAATGTTCAGATACTTATAGCATTCAGTTGGTTAAAAAATAATCAACCTGATATCTCTAATAAGATCAAATGAGCAAAATTGTCAAAAGATTCAAACATAATAGGCAGAAAAAAATTTCTTGTTCATTAAACATAAAGAGGATCTGAAATGTTATAAAATTATAAACTACAGCCAAATTGTAAGCTGTGACCTTTCAGATTAAAGTAGATAGTTTAATTCAGAACTAAATCTAAAGGAAAGAGATCACAAATTATAAACTATGTTTCAAAAGTGTAGTGTCTGTCAGGATCCTGACAGGAAATAATGGTACACTCAAATCAGGGTAATTTGAAAATGTATTTACAAATATAGAATTTACAGAGAAATCCATGGCTTTTAGGGTATTTCATTTTTGGAAAGAAGTCTACATATTAAGGAGGCTTCCCATATTCCCCAGGAATATATCCACCTGCACATTCTTGAATGGATCTTAGTCGCATGGACAACTAACTGCAGGTGAAGACCTTTATTCCTGGTTATGATATCTTAAACTAAATGTTAGAGTTTTCTTTTTTTTTTTTTTAAGATTTTAGTTATTTATTCATGAGAGACAGAGGAGCAGAGAGAGAGAGAAGCAGAGGGAGAAGCAGGCTCCCAAGGAGCAGGGAGCCCGATGCGGGACTCGATCCCAGGACCCTGGGATCATGACCTGAGCCGAAGGCAGACGCTTAACCATCTGAGCCACCCAGGCGCCCCAAATGTTAGAGTTTTCTTAACAAGGATGAAAAGAAGCTGTTGATTTGGAGTAAGTAATGTATAGCACAAGAGCCAATTTTTGACTTTTACAAATTAATTCCATGTATTTATTCCACAAACATTTATTGAACTTTCACCATGGGCCAGGTACTGCTCATACACACTGGTTGACAGTAACAGCATCTGAACCTATTATGCTATTCCTAATCAAATTGTATGTGTTTGTTCTTACCATCCTTTCAATAAATAAAATACTTATGACTTTATGCATTTAAGCTAGAGTTAACTGACATTTAAGAAACCACCTCATTGGTGGCATTAATATTTTTAACAATCATTCTAAAGCCAGAGAATAGAAATAAAGAATTTATCAAAATTACTTAGGGTAAAATTTATTGAGGCTGCTACGCAATTGGAAAGAGGTCAAAATTATACTTTCAAAAGAGAAATGCCAGGATCTGAAGATGGTTGGGAAGACAAAGAGGGCAAAGATGGTACCTTTTCTATCTAGTTATTGGCGAATGTTGAGATCAAGTTTTAAAGAAGTTTTAAAGAAGACATTATAGCATACAATTTAAGGAAAGAAAAAAACTAATGATTAAACATATAAATTATTTAAGCAAAATAAAATTTTTAACCCTGTACTTGGAAGAGGATATATTTAATAACTGTGATCTGGTATTATTTTTAGTATAGACATACTATTCACTACTTCAAAACCGTGAAACAAGCCAGGAAGTCTTTTTTTTTTTTTAAGATTTTATTTATTTATTTGAGAGAGAGAATGAGATAGAGAGAGAGCATGAGATGGGGGAGGGTCAGAGGGAGAGGCAGACTCCCCACTGAGCAGGGAGCCCAATGGGGGACTCGATCCCGGGACTCCAGGATCATGACCTGAGCCGAAGGCAGTCGCTTAACCAACTGAGCCACCCAGGCGCCCAACAAGCCAGGAAGTCTTAATGAAGTCAAATCTTCCATTAGTAGAATTATGGTAAAGAGTAAAGAGGAACGAAAGCATCTCAGAGGAGAAATACTCATTTGACTTTAGGTGTGCTGGGTGCTGGATCCCCAAAATATCACCCAAACAACATGTTGGCAAGACAAAGGTGAGTTTATTGATTACTGTGCTATGAGAGAGCAATGCCTCATAGTCTTAGTAGCATCTTAGAGGAGAAAGGGCAATGCTGGCATATTTATGTGATTTTAAAGACTAGCTAAAAGGAGTCTTTCAATTCAAGAACAGAGAATGGGGTAAGGGAGTTCAGGGCTCAGGAAGGACTCGGTAAGGATCATGGTATAATAATTCATGATCGGAGGACACAGGAAGGTGGGGATGTTGCAACAAGGGAACAGGGAATCAGGGTTTAAATTGTCCTTCAAGCTTTCTATTGAAGAATGGATATGTCTTTCAGATTTTTCCTAGAATGAACAATAACATTATTGCAACATTTCTCTTCCTAGCCAAGAAATTTTCTGGGAAAGTAGTTATGTTGATAAAGACAGTGGAATAGTAAAATCATGTTAATGCAGACGGTAAGTTCAGCAGATGTTTATATTCTCAGAGATACTGGTTCTAAACATCAGTAATGTTGTTTAAATAGATATATATATATAGAGAGAGAGAGAGAGAGAGCAGAAGGACAGGAAAGAAGAGAGAGATGTGAGCTCCAGAGTTTCTTGTAGAGCTGTTGGCATAGAGAAAATTACCAAAATAATGAGTATTCTCAGAAGAGCTCTTTGCTGAGAGTCATAAAGAATGAAAATTCAGGAGTCAAGAACACAACCCAGGGAAGGCAAATTAAAGCCAAAAGAGAGAGCGAACAGGAGCCTAGGAAAGAAAGAAGAAAATGGAAGAGAATATGTAAGAATCAAATGCTATGAAAACCAAAGGTGGGGGTTTCATTTCCCTTCCTTCTTTGTTCCTACTGCACAAAAAATGCAGTATATGTTTTTTTTTCTTTAGCAATGAGAGACAATTATATGTATAATTATAATATATAATATATATATATAATATATATATAATTATAATATATAATATAATTATACTACATTATATGTTAATGCTGTTACAAAATATAATGTTGGCAGAGAGAACTGCTCATTGTAATCTAGAATATAACGGTAGAGGACAATCTGCTGTCAACTGTGATAAGTACAAAATTAAGAAGATAGAAAACAACTGTCCTGATAGTGACTAAGCCATCTTACATCTGTACTGAGCAAAGAAGCCACAGTTAGGTCAAAGATTAATTAATGAATAAATAATAGCTTGAAATTTTGGTCATAGTTAATCCAGCTGAGGCAGAATTAACTAGTAAAGTTCAATCAACTTAATCAGGAATGTGACTATTTCATATAAAGAAAAACTCAGTTTTTTTTAATAAAACTCAAATCCTTGATGGTATGTTTTTCTAGTGGGTACATACCACTACTATGTTTAAACTTAGCTGTGTATTACTTATAACTTAGAAATGTAACATTCAAGGTCCTTTGTCAGATGGTTAAATTGTAGGAAATAAACAATTTGACACTATGGGATCCTACCATTTATTGAGTATTTATTATGTGCTAGGCACTTTGATTAATGTAATCTAAATATTTCTGCAAAGTATCCACTACCAGATCCAGTGTTTCAAAGGAGAAAAATTAAATTCAGAAGGTAAATTAACTTATCTAAGGTGTCACGGGTAGTAAATAGTAAAATAACGATTTAGGTCTAATTCTGAAGTCCTTGTTTTTGCTGTTTTCAACTGATTTAGGTGTGTGAGTTTTTCATTTTCTTAAGAAAGAATGAACCCATATCAAATGCCTAAGTTATGTGCCTGTAATTGGACGATTACTGTAATTCTTGAGGGGATATAGCCCAATTAGCACTTGCCAGGGAGAGCAGAGACACTATGTCAATGAAGTATTTATCTCACTGTTTTTATTTGAATATCACATGAGAAATTACCAAAGTGTGCACAAGAATACGAAATCACTGTAATAATTCAAGGTTGAATGTAAAGATGGTGGAGCAGTACATGATGTTTACCCAACCTACATATGACCTTCTGGGACGTGCATAACCTAGCGTTAATACGTGTTGTTCCCTACCCTAACTGTAACTCAGGAAGAGGTCTGTCTGGAAAGAAAAGGATAAAGGGTGGGCAATGTATGACTTCCATTCTTAGGAATAAAAAGGGAGAGAACAGGAGGTCTTTTTCTACCAAGAAAGAGAATTTCATGCAGTCTTTAGGAATAAAGATCGTGATTCTTTGGAGCATTTCTAAAATCCCTATTACTTTGTCATTTTCATTTTAGTGGCTATTAGTCTTTTTTTCGAAGATTTTATTTTTGAGAGTGGGGGAGGGGCAGAGGGAGAGAGAGAGGGAGAAGCAGACTCCTTGCTGATCAGGGAGCCTGATTTGGGGCTTGCTCCCAGGACCCTAAGACCCAACACCGAAGTGGCCATTTTTCTGGGTTTTTTTTATATGTTATGTTAATCACCATACATTATATCATTAGTTTTTGATGTAGCATTCCATGATTCATTGTTTGCATATAACACCCAGTGCTCCATTCAGTACGTGCCCTCTTTAATGCCCATCACCAGGCTAACCCATCCACCTATCTCTCTCCCCTCAGGAACCCTCAGTTTGTTTCTCAGAGTCCATCGTCCCTTATGGTTCATCTCCCCCTCCGATTTCCCCCCCTTCATTATTCCCTTCATACTATCTTCTTCTTCTTCTTCTTCTTTTTTTTAAATATAATGTATTATTTGTTTCAGAAGTACAGGTCTGTGATTCAACAGTCTTACACAATTCACAGCACTCACCATAGCACATACCCTCCCCAAAGTCTGTCACCCAGTCACCCCAGCCATTCCACCCCCCACCACTCCAGCTACCCTGAGTTTGTTTCCTGAGATTAAGACTTCCTTATATCAGTGAGATCATATGATACATGTTTTTCTCTGATTGACTTAGTTTGCTCAGCATAATACACTTCAGTTCCATCCACGTCATTGCAAATGGAAAGATTTCATTTCTTTTGATGGCTGAATAATATTCCACTGTATATATATGCCATGTCTTATTGATCCATTCCTCTGTCAATGGACATCTTGGCTCTTTCCAAAGTTTGGCTATTGTGGACATTGCTGCTATAAACATCGGGGTGCACATACCCTTTTGGATCATTACATTTGTATCTTTGAAGTAAATACCCAGTAGTGCAATTGCTGGGTCATAGGGTAGCTCCATTTTCAACTTTTTGAGAAACCTCCATACTGTTTTTGAGAGTGGCTGCACCAGCTTGCATTCCCACCAACAGTGTAGGAGGGTTCTCTTTTCACCCCATCCTCGCCAACATCTGTCGTTTCCTGACTTGTTAATTTTAGACATTCTGACGGGTAGGAGGTGGTATCTCATTGAGCTTTTGATTTGGATTTCCCTGACCCCGAGCGATGTTGAGCACTTTCTCATGTGTCTGTTGGCCATTCAAACATCTTCTTTGGAAAAATGTCTGTTCATGTCTTCTGCCCATTTCTTGATTTGATCATTTGTTCTTTGGGTGTTGAGTTTCATAAGTTCCTTATAGATTTTGGATACTAGCCCTTTATCTGATATGTCATTTACAAACATCTTCTCCCATTCTCTCGGTTGTCTTTTGGTTTTGTTGACTGTTTCTTTTGCTGTGCAAAAGTTTGTATCTTGATGAAGTCCCAATAGTTCATTTTTGCCCTTGTTTCCCTTGCCTTTGGCAATGTTTCTAGGAAGAAGTTGCTGCAGCTGAGGTCGAAGAGGTTGCTGCCTGTGTTCTCCTTTAAGATTGTGATGGACTCCTGTCTCACATTTAGGTCTTTCATCCATTTTGAGTCTATTTTTGTGTGTGGTGTAAGGAAATGGTCTGGTTTCATTCTTCTGCATGTGGCTGTCCAATTTCCCAACGCCATTTGTTAAAGAGACTGTCTTTTCTCCATTGGACATTCTTTCCTGCTTTGTCGAAGACTTGTTGACCATGGAGGTGAGAGTCCATTTCTGGGCTCTCTATTCTGTTCCATTGATCGATGTGTCTTGTTTTAGTGCCAGTACCATACTGTCTTGATGATGACAGCTTTGTAATAGAGCTGGAAGTCCGGAATAGTGATGCCACCAGCTTTGCTTTTCTTTTTCAACATTCCTCTGGCTATTCGGGGTCTTTTCTGGTTCCACACAAATTTTAGGATTATTTGTTCCATTTTGTTGAAAACAGTTGATGGTATTTTGATAGGGATTGCACTGAATGTGTAGACTGGTCTGGGTAGCATTGACATCTTCACAATATTTGTTCTTCCAAACCATGAGCATGGAACGTTTTTCCATTTCTTTGCATCTTCCTCAATTTCTGTCATGAGTATTTTATAGTTTTCTGAGTACAGATTCTTTGCCTCTTTGGTTAGATTTATTCCTAGGTATCTTATGGCTTTGGGTGCAATTGTAAATGGGATCGACTCCTTCATTTCTCTTTCTTCTGTCTTGTTGTTGGTGTATAGAAATGCCACTGATTTTTGTGCATTGATTTTATATCCTGCCACATTACTGAATTCCTGTATGAGTTCTAGCAGTTTTGGGGTGGAGTCTTTTGGGTTTTCCACTTAAAGTATCAAATCATCTGCAAACAGTGAGAGTTTGACTTCTTCTTTGCCAATTTGGATGCCTTTTATTTCTTTTTGTTGTCTGATTGCAGTGCCTAGGACTTCTAGTACTATGTTGAATAGCACTGGTGATAGTGGACATCCCTGCCATGTTCCTGACCTTAGGGGAAAAGCTCTCAGTTTTTCCCCATTGAGAATGATATTCGCTATGGGTTTTTCATAGATGGCTTTTATGATATTGAGGTATGTGCCCTCTATCCCTACACTGTGAAGAGTTTTGATCAAAAAAGGATGCTGTACTTTGCCAAATGCTTTTTTTGCATCTATTGAGAGGATCATACGATTCTTGTTCTTTCTTTTATTAATGTATTGTATCACATTGATTGAGTTGCAGCTGTTGAACCAACCTTGCAGCCCAGGGATAAATCCCACTTGGTCGTGGTGAATAATCCTTTTAATGTACTGTTGGATCCTATTGGCTAGTATTTTGGTGAGAATTTTTGCATCCATGTTCATCAAGGATATTGGTCTGTAATTCTCCTTTTTGATGGGGTCTTTGTCTGGTTTGGGGATCAAGGTAATGGTGGCCTCATAAAAGGAGTTGGAAGTTTTCCTTCCATTTCTATTTTTTGCAACAGTTTCAGAAGAATAGGTATTAATTCTTCTTTAAATATTTGGTAGAATTCCCCTGGGAAGCTATCTGGCCCTGGGCTTCTGTTTGTGGGGAGATTTTTGATGACTAGTTCAATTTCCTTAGTGGTTATAGTCTATTCAGGTTTTCTATTTCTTCCTGCTTCAGTTTGGGTAGTTGATACATCTCTAGGAATGCATCCATTTCTTCCAGATGATCTAGTTTGCTGGCATAGAGTTGCTCATACTATGTTCTTATAATTGTTTGTATTTCTTTAGTATTGGTTGTGGTCTCTCCTCTTCCATTCATGATTTTGTTGATTTGGGTCCTTTCTCTTTTCTTTTTGATAAGTCTGGCCAGGGATTTATCAATCTCGTTAATTCTTTCAAAGAACAGGATTCTAGTTTCGTTGATCTGTTCTACTCTTCTTTTGGTTTCTATTTCATTGATTTCCGCTCTGATCTTTATTATTTCTCGTCTCCTGCTGAGTTTAGGCTTTATTTTCTGTTCTTTCTCCAGCTCCTTTAGGTGTAGGGTTAGGTTGTGTATTTGAGACCTTTCTTGTTTCTTTCCTCTTAGGACTGTCTTTGCTGTATCCCAAAGATTTTGAACAGTTGTGTTTTCATGTTCATTTGTTTCCATTAACTTTTTAAATTCTTCTTTAATTTCCTGGTTCACCCATTCATTCTTTAGTAGGATGCTCTTTAGCCTCCATGTATTTGAGTTCTTTCCGACTTTCCTCTTGTGATTGAGTTCTAGTTTCAAAGCATTGTGGTCTGAAAATATGCAGGGAATAATCCCAATCTTCTGGTACCAGTTGAGACCTGATTTGTGACCTAGGATGTGATCTATTCTGGAGAATATTCCATGGGCACTGGAGAAGAATGTGTACTCTGTTGCTTTGGGATGGAAGGTTCTGAATATGTCTGTGAAGTCCATTTGGTCCAGTTGTCATTTAAAGTCTTTATTTCCTTGTTGATCTTTTGCTTAGATGATCTGTCCATTTCAGCGAGGGGGTGATAAAGTCCCCCACTATTATTGTATTGTTGTCAATGTGTTTCTTTGCTTTTGTTATTACTTGGCTTATATAATTGGCTGCTCCCATGTTAGGGGCATAAATATTTACAATTGTTAGATCTCCTTGTTGGATAGACCCTTTAAGTATGATATAGTATCCTTCCTCATCTCTTATGATAGTCTTTGGTTTAAAATCTAATTTGTCTGACTTAAGGATTGCCACCCCAATTTTATTTTGGTGTCCATTAGCATGGTAAATGGTTTTCCACACCCTCACTTTCAGTCTGGATGTGTCTTTGGGTCTAAAATGAGTCTCTTGCGGACAGTATATCGATGGGTCTTGTTTTTTTTACCCAATCTGATAGTCTGTGTCTTTTGATTGGGGCATTGAGCCCATTTACCTTCAGGGTAACTATTCAAAGGTAGGAATTTAGTGCCATTGTATTGCTTATAAGGTGACTGTTCCTGTATATGGTCTGTGTTCCTTTCTGGTCTATGTTACTTTTAGGCTCTCTCTTTGCTTAGAGGACCCCTTTCAATATTTCTTGGAGGGCTGGTTCTGTGTTTGCAAATTCCTTTGGTTTTTGTTTTTTCCTGGAAGCCTTTTATCTCTCCTTCCATTTTCAATGACAGCCTAGCTGGATATAGTATTCTTGGCTGCATATTTTTCTCATTTAATGCTCTGAATATATATCATGCCAGTCCTTCCTGGCCTGCCAGGTCTCTGTGGATAGGTCTGTTGCCAATCTCATGTTTCTACCATTGTAGATTACATATCTCTTCTCCCGAGCTGCTTTCAGGATTTTCTCTTTGTCTCTGAGACTCGTACGTTTTACTGTTAGATGTCGGGGTGTTGACCTATTTTTATTGATTTTGAGAAGGGTTCTCTGTGCCTCCTGGATTTTGATGCCTGTTTCCTTCCCCAAATTAGGGAAGTTCTCTGCTACAATTTGCTCCTATATACCTTCTGCCCCCCTCTCTCTTTCTTCTTCTTCTGGGATCCCAATTATTCTAATGTTGTTTTGTCTTTTGCTATCACTTATCTCTCGAATTCTGCCCTCGTGATCCAGTAGTTGTTTATCTCTCTTTTTCTCAGCTTCTTTATTTGCCATCATTTGGTCTTCTATATCACTAATTCTCTCTTCTGCCTCATTTATCCTAGCAGTTAGAGCCTCCGTTTTTGATTGCAGCTCATTAATAGCCTTTTTGATTTCGACTTGGTTAGATTTTAGTTCTTTTATTTCTCCAGAAAGGGTTTCTCTAATACCCTCCATGCTTTTTTCAAGCCCAGCTAGTAACTTTAAATCGTCATGATGAACTTTAGTTCTGATATCTTACTAATGTCCGTATTCATTAGGTCCCTTCCAGTCGTTACTGCCTCTTGTTCTTTTTTTTGAGGTGATTTTTCTGTCTTGTCATTTTGTCCAGAGGAGAACAGATAAATGAGAGAACAAAACACTAACAGGGTAACAACATCCCTAGAAAATATACACTAAACAAATCAGAAGGGACCTGAAACCGGGGGGGAAAGAAAGGGAAAGAAAGAAAAAAGAAAAAAAGAAAAAGATTAAAAAAAAAAGAATATGATCAAACACGATCAGCCTGGTGCATAGATCATTGCCACACACTAGATTTTGGGTGTATTTTGGTCTGTTAGAAGAAAGTGCCTCTCAAAATTTTAAGAAAGAGAAACTTATATATGTACAAAAATAAGGGTAAATATGATGAAGGGATGGAATATGACTGTAAAGATGAAAATTATAAAAGAATTTTTTGGGGGGGATGAAAGATTTATAAAAAGAATTGACAAGATAAGAAGTCAGGTGAAAAAAGAAAGAAGAGGTATTTAAAAAAAAAGAAAAAAGGGAGAGAATGTGATCAGGCAGGAGACTACAACGAAGTCATACACTAGAGATTTGGGGCATATTTTGGTCTGGTAGAAGATACTGTATCCCAAAATTTTAAAGGGAGAACAATATATATATATATATATATATATATATATATATATATATATACCAAAAATATGGCTAACTACTTTGAAGGGATAGAATATGACTCTAAAAATGAAAAATAAAAAAGATTTTTTAAAAAAGGAATTGCTAAGATGTTGGTTGAAAAAGGGAAAAAATTTTCAAAAAAAAAGAAAAAGAAAAAGAAAAAAAGAAAATTAAAAAAATTAACTTTGAAAGACTAAAGAATCGGTGGGAAAAAAGCCATGAATTCTATGTGCAGTATTCCCCTAGTGCTGGAGTTCTGCCGTTCTCATGATCAGTAAACTTGGTCTTGGCTGCTTGTTCTTGCTGATCTTCTGGGGAGGGGCCTGTTGCCATGGTTCCCAAATGTCTTTGCTGGAGGCGGAATTGCCCCACCCTTGCCTGGTCCCCGCTAAGTCATATGCTCGGGTTTGCTCACGAGAGCTTTTGTTCCCTACAATCTTTCCATACAGCTTTGGAGGACAAGAGTGAAAATGGCGGCTTCCCGATCTCCATCCCAGAGTAGCCGAGAACTCGGGGCCCTGCTCCTCAGTGAGCACCAGAGAAAAGCAGTCAATCTCTCCCATCTCCCCAGTCTCCGGCCGCACTCCTTGCTCCCCTGGCCTGTGACTGAGCATTTCTCTCTCTGGCACCTGACCCCATGTGGAGTCTCCAAACCCAGCAGAATCCTGTTGTGTGCTCCTGAGCCACTCCTCCTGGGGGAGCAAGGGGATTCTCCCTGATCTGCCACTTGTTGGGTCCCTGCTGGAAGAACAGTGGCCCGACTGTGCCACAGATCACAGTTTATGGCAACCCCAAGCTGAAAGCCCACTCCTTGGCTCTGTCTCTGCAGCCGGCTTCCCCGCTCTGATACCTGGGAGCTCTGCGGTACTCAGACACCCCTGGTCTTCCTGTGACCCCAAGGGTCCTGAGACCACACCATCCCAGCGAGGTTTCCACCCCCCACTTAGCCCCTGGAGTGACGACCCTCAGTGGAGCAGACTTCTAAAAGTCCCGATTTTGTGCTCCGCTGCTCTATCACTTGCCGGTAGCAGCTGACAGAGGCCTCCTTCCCCACCGTCTAGCTTCCCGAATATCCGCATGTCCTACCTTCCAGAAAATGGTCACTTTTCTGTTCAGTTGTTGCTATTCTTTCCTTCGATCTCCTGTTGAGTTCATAGGTGTTCTGAATGGTTTGATCCATATCCAGCTGAATTCCTGGGGCTAGACGAAATCCAGGTCTCCTACTCCTCTGCCATCTTGCTCTGAACTAAGTTTGAGTTTTCTACATAAAGAAAGAAAATATCAGAAGAAAAAATAAAATATTCTGAGAAGAATTAGCCTCTCTCATGTCCCTGTAATGATTAGAAGTCTTGCATTTTCAAAGAATGAAATGAACACAATTAAGTGAGGTCCAGTGGGTGAGAGAATGGTTAAAGTCTTCTAATAGAGGCACAGGCTGGTTCTTGCAGACATTTAGGAAATATTAAGGATTTGAGATTTTTTAAAAAGGAAAATAACTGAAGGAATATAGCTGGGGTTTGATCTAAAAGCCACATTTTTAAAAGGTACCATTGACTGTATTGTGGGAAGCAGTTTAGAATGAAGTGACAGAAGTGAGTAGAGTCTGATTATTTGGGAGGGTATAACAGACATCTGCACAAGAGAAGATTCTAGCTTCAGTGTAATAAAAACCGCATGGACACATCATTTAGGTCATCTGGAAACAGACCCTGAGAGATACCAAGAGTGCAGGAACCTATGAAAAATAGAAAAGGAGAGACGAATCAGAATTAGGTTTGGAAAGCCTTCAGACCATAATGCATATAATGAATGTTTGAAAGGGTACCAACCTAGTCCATCTTCTCTAATTTTGAAAGTGGTCCTCAGCAATAATCCCTAAGGAAAATCTCTTTCCAACTTTCAATTCTGTGCCATAAAATAGACTGTGCTTCCTTCTTTTAGTTTCCATAAGATGTACCTCTCTTCTTACAGCACCCCACTTGTGTCTGTGTGTGCATGCATGTGTAATGTCTCATAGGTACAAAAGGTAATATAAAGACTTTATAATTTTTGAGAAAATGATAAGAATATTCTGCATTTTATATTTGTTATTTCCTTGCCTTTCTTTTTAATGTCCTATATATTTATTTGTAAGCAACCTGTTTAGTTTTGTTTTTATAAATGAAATAATTCTCTATATCCTTTCTCATCTTATTTTGCACTCAATGCTCTTTTCAAAAATTTTACCCATGTTGATCTGTGACAGAAGTTCATTTATTGCCATAGCTCCATACCATTTCATTCTATAATATATCATAATTTATTAATCTATCCCTCAGTAGATGAGCTAAGGAATATGTGTTTCTCCCCTTATTTTTATATTATAAACAAAACATTGAATCTATTAATCCATTTGTGGGAAATTTACACCTTGACTTTGAGTTTCCTTAATGTCTTTCAGTAAAATTTTATAACATGCCCTTCCACCTTTAACAATATGGAAATTGAATATTTGATTTATTTCATGCACATATTCATATACTTTACATATTACACTGCGTTTTTAACATCAGTATCTATTTGTAAGTTTATCACAATACCAAACAGAGGAGTATTCAGAACTTCCTGGGAAGAAAAGTTGGAAAGTCACCTAAATTACTGACATATTCTTTTGACTAATTGCTGGCAGAAATGAGACTGTTTTCTCTGCTCCAACCATTTCTACACTTTTGGTCATCTTTCCTCTAGCTTTATAAGTTTACTTGTCTATTTAAATCAGGCAGTATCCTTATGTCACAAAAGAACAACTGAATCTATTCTGCTGTGCTTATCTGCTTTGACCTGGGCAATTTCCATCGTGGGATGATCTGATCTGGCAAGATATTCAACTATGTGAGATTTAGATAGTTTCTGGTCCTCAGAACTGAATCTTCAGAAGCTCAAAACTCAAGAGAATTTACAGCATTCCATATCACTGAGTGTGGGGAGAGAGAGAGAGACAGAGACAGAAAGAGACAGAGAAAGAGAGAAAGAGAGGGGGGAGATCGAGATTTATACTCATTTGCAGTAAAAGACATTTGACAGAATAACCCACATACAACTTTTGCTACATCAACATGTATTATGCTGGAGGGTGAGGGGTTGGGGATGGGGTATCTGGGTGATGGGCATTAGGGAGGGGACTTGATGTAATGAACACGGTGTGTTATACGTACCTGATGAATCACTAAACTGCCCCTGAAACTAATCAAAAGCTATATGTTAACTAAATTGAATTTAAACAAAAACTTTAAAAAAAAATTTAAAAACACATATTAAAATGTAAACAATCTTTAATAAATATTGAACTGAGTGAATTTCCATATGCATATATACCCAAAAAAAGGCTCTTTTGTATATGTAAAGCCAGACTGAACAATCAACAGATGATTTGGATGAATGTTTCTTCGTTACCTGAAAATTTCCACCATGGGATGAAACAAGGATTTCACCCACATTTTATTCCATGCACAGCTCTATACTTTCTCATTTATTTTTAAGATTAAATTTAGAAAGTAATGTAAATATGAGAAGGGGATATCTAAGAGGATTTCCTGGTCTGTAATCATTAGAATATTCTCTCTTTATAAGAGATGACTTGCAACTCTAGGCCTTCTTCTGCCCAGGTTAGATCAAGGAACATGCACTGAAGCAACGTTCTTAAAGTAACTAAGTATAATAATTAAAAATACCCTTTTTATACTGGTAGTTGTTTTGACTATGCTTGTGTTTTGTTTTTCTGCACACTTTTGAAAACAAATATTAACTGCTATATAAATGTTGATCAGTAATACTTCATGATACCCCTTTTAAAATGTGTATGGTTCTGCAGGCACGATTTAGACTTTTTTTTGTTTTTTGTTGTTTTAAATCAGTGTTTGATTTTAAGGTGGAAAAGTCAGGAAATAAAGGACCAGAATAGTTCTGTTCCCTACCTCTTCCCATGGTCCCCATGAT
Organism: Eumetopias jubatus; assembly: GCF_037043125.1. Taxonomy (NCBI): domain Eukaryota; kingdom Metazoa; phylum Chordata; class Mammalia; order Carnivora; family Otariidae; genus Eumetopias; species Eumetopias jubatus. The sequence continues at coordinate 166,529,450 of NW_028274808.1, forward strand.
CTAATAAAGAGACAAACAGAGATAATAAATACAAGGAATTAAAAAGTAAAAAAAAAACAAAAAACAGTAAACAGATCGAGAAAAAAAGCAAATTGTATTTAGTTTTATGGCCTTCCCATAGCAATTTTCAATTCCCATTCTCACTCCCCGGGCCTCCATGTGACCACTATTATTAGTGAGTTGTGTCTCCTGTATTCTTTAAATATTCTTCCTGTGCAAAAGCTAATATATACTCTAATCCTTCAACTCTGTTGCATTTGTAGGTCCAACACAGCCTCTGCTGCATGAAATTTAGAAAAAGTGTGTTTGATTCCACATTCTATTACTTAATGCGTATATAATTTTGAAATTCAAAGAAGTTTTAGTTAACATCTGCCATTCACCATTACATACCTTACATGCATTATCTCATGTAATTCTTACAAAAACTTCATCATAAATTTACATGTTGTAGATGAGGTTGCTAACGTTTAGAGAGTGTTCATTCTGGATAGTTTAATATCTCTTTAACAGGTTTACAGGAGATGAGCTACCAGAATGGTGCTAATGCACTGATTTTGGGTGAGGCTCACTTAAATTTGACAGAAGATATGCTCAGGCTCTGGGCCACTAACAGTCCTCTGCCTCATCTTGGCCTTCAGCCACGTGTGGACCTGAGTTTTAACACTTGCCTCTATTATACATAACCATAATGTCACCTCCATCTTCAGCACCTAGAAGCAGTGGGGTTGGTGATAGGTATCATTTACCATGCACCCACCGCCTCCTTCCCACTTGCTTCCAGGGTAGTGATCCTAACGTCTCTTTGTAAAAGTGTTGGCCTTCTGGGTGAACCTATCTGGAATTGGTCAAACCTATCTTTGGGCTACTTTGTACCAAGTGTTGGCTTTCTGGGTGAACTTACCTGGAACTGGCCAAACCCATCTTCTCTAAGCGTTTCCTAAATCCATCCCCAGGAAGGGAGGTTTGGTACAAAGCTTTTGAAAACCCTCAAAGAATATGTTTAGCCATTCCCAAAAGCTTGACTGACATTTGGTAGCAAATCCGTGGAAGGATTGGGTGACTACTCTGGATACCAGTTCAGGAAGGGGTGGTACAAACAAGGGAAAAAACACCTGTTGTTGGTGATGTGGTGTGGAAGACAGCAGTCAACCTCAACACTTCAAGGCCTAGGAATGTAATGATTAGAGGATTAGAGTCTAAAAAGTTCAAGAGAGTACACAGTTGAAAAACGTGCTATCTCCATTTACAGTATTACATTCCAAAGAGTAAACTTAACATGACCAGAGAACAAATTATCATTTACATTTCTGTACATTATCCAGGTAAGACTTGGATTTGAGAGAGTCATTGGATGCCAATAGCCATGGGTTGCATGATGGATGATGAATGATACAGTGTCAAGAGTAAGGATGTAATCAGCATTAAATAAATGGCATTGGGAAACTGCACAGACAAGAAGACCCAATTGTTTCAATATAAATAGCTTCTGACAGACCACAGCATTGTGAATAATAACAGCATTGCTGTGTGTTTTTTCTCATGGTTAGAGATATAAAATTAGCTAGAAATGTTGCATTGAAAGTAAAGAACATGAAAAGATGGTTCTGGGTCATGAACAGGAAGTGATGGTGCCTAGACACTATGAAGAATTTTTATGTGTACTAACTGGAAAATAAATATGTAAGAACCTCTTTTCCAGCCATTATTTTAAATTTTCATAAACATGGGCCATGTTTTTAATAGAGAGAGGGAGGGAGGGATGGAGGGAGGGGGGGGACAGGGGAGGGAGAAACCTAAGCAAGCTCCATGCCCAAGTGCCCAGCCTGACACGCAGCTCAGTCTCACAACACTGAAATCATGGCATGAGCCAAAATCAAGAGTCTGACGCTCAACCAACTGAGCCACCCAGGTGCCCCAGTGTTGTAAATGTTTTAAAACCAAATATTATATAGAAAGGACTCAGCAAAAATACTTGACAGATCTGCACACCCCATGGGAGATCTTGGTCAGGTTGGTAGTGAAACTCACCACTCTTGAACAAGTAAAGGCAGAAGCAGAGATAGGATCTCCTACCTGATTTAATCCTTCCTCAATTCCTTCTTCTCTTCTTGCTGGGGGATTGCCAGAGACTCACTAGGACTTCAATGAGAACAGTAGAAAAACAACGCCTCTTTCATCGTCCAAATTATTTCTAATCCATGTAGAGGAATGGTACAGGTTAGGACTTCCCTTTCTATTAGTTAAAGTGATAAAACAATTGTTACATATAACTGGATCAATGGAAATTTGGAAAATATAATTCTGTACTAATTTTTAAAAATCAAGCAGTAAGGAAAAAAATTACTTTATAGTATTGGTGTGGAAGGCATGAACTATTTTTTCATGACTTTAATGAATTTTATATTTGCATCTATTTTTATTCAACTGTTTACAGGTTTACTAGTTAGTTTTAATGATACATTGTTTTAATTCAATTTTAAAGCTAGCGTTTGATCCTTGAAAAATTAAAAAAATATCAAAAATAGAAAAATAAGTTGCCTCAGTTTTACCTGCCAAGTGTTATTATTAATAATTTATTATTGTACTTTATTTGATCCTTGATTTTATGCATTATAAGGTTTCCCTTAAAAAAATTTTAAATATAAATAAAATAGTAGATAAAATATTGTACCAAATGATGCAATTGGATTCTATTTAATACTGTGGTAAGTGATATTTTTCTGATAAAACATAAATCATAAACAATCAATAAATGAACAAGCTTACAAAGAAATTCTCATTGGATCTCCAAATATTTAAACAAAGATTATTTAAATTAAATAATTTTAATTTCTATGTAAACATAATATTTCACAAAGAAGTACAGTGTTTTATTTATTTGAAAAATGCATGGGTGTGAAATCAAGCAGTAGTTACATTTTCTTCCAAACAAATTAAAACAAATCAGTCAAATTTACCTCAAATCTTATTAGACTTCTCAGTGCAAAGATGTGAAAAAAACGAAAATTAAAATAATTTTTATAATGATTTATGCACAAATTTTTTACTTTATTCATGCAACTACTTAATATGCCAGCAATTTCTTGTATATATAAATCAATGAAAAAAAATCTAATACTAATTTATCAGACCACTCCAAAATTAGCTCATACTTTTTAGGTACATTTTGTTCACTATTCACACATTATCCATTACTACAAATTTGTAAAAGAAATAATTGTATAGGGGTGCCTGGGTGGCTCAGTCATTAAGCGGCTGCCTTCCGCTCAGGTCATGATCCCAGGGTCGTGGGATCGAGCCCCGCATCGGGCTCCCTGCTCGGCGGGAAGCCTGCTTCTCCCTCTCCCACTCCTCCTGCTTGTATTCCCTCTCTCGCTATGTCTCTCTCTGTCAAATAAATAAAATCTTTAAAAAAAAAGAAATAATTGTATATAAGTCTCTTCCTTCTACCAATAGGTGGCAGTGAAAATGTATATATTTCCAAAATAAAGTGTGTTCACCACTATATCTAAGATTCCTTCTTCCTATAATGCAGCTTCAGCTGTGGTTTGAATGAAGAACACCCAACTACCATAAATGACTCTGATGTGAATGTGAGGAGTTCCATTATGCAAATAGAATGTAAAATGTTTATAATGATGGACCATTACATCAAAGATATTTTATTCGTATTATAAAATTTACATTGTGCTCAACTAAAATTGTATTATGTTTAGCAAATTCGATATCATATTTTTTTATATTATTTCATTATTCTTATTTGGTAAAATTGTCATTTCCGTTTTAGTCTGGGATATTGTTTACCTGAATAAACAATACATGTAGAAGAATTTTGCATAATTTAAAAACATTTTGGTTTTGCGTAGACTGCTTATGAATATATCCTCTGATTTGTGATGGTTAATAAAACTAGGAGCAAATATCTGAGTATTTGTATTTGCATTATTTTTATTAGTAGGGCTCTTCATTTTACGCATGTGTATATAGTTAAAATTCCTCACCTCCATTACAATAGAATTCTGTTATCTCAGTCATTTAGAGTCCTTTTAAATCCAGTTCATTCAAGAGATTCATTTGAACAACTCATTGGGAAACAAAACAAAAGCCTTATGATATTCATTCTGCATTTTTAACAGCAGTTTTATTAAAATGATTTATTGCCATAAGACAAATCTTAACGGTATTCTTATTTTATAACTGTATTTATTACGGGCCTGGTTGGTGTGATTTATTCACATTTTCTAAGAAAATCTGAACCACAGTGTCATTGTAGCTATTATGTAGAAAATGTGTTTTACATTAGAATAATAAACATATATTTTTCATACCCGAACTTTCCAATAATCAGATATTCTTGAGTAGTTTCAGTGTTTTTATTAGATCCCAGTGAAGTCTCATTATCTTGTACAATTTGTCTGAACTATGCTTCCCCAGATCCCTACTATTTTCAGCTTTTTAAGCCTGTGTGGGAAAATAAACTTACCTGACATGGAGCTTTATTTAATTATATTTCCATTGTCTCATCTCTGATCAGAGATCACTCAACATGAAACACTTTTCTTCCTCCTCTTTGTTATCAGAATTTAGCTTACTCTTCTTATTTTTCTGAGCTGCCAAAACCTTATTTTTTGCTGCCCTCCACCACACATGACTACTTGTGGAGAATAATACACACACATCAACTCCACCCCACACCAGTTCTTTCTTTGATCATCCTTTTCTCTTTAAAGCACAATGCTCGGCTTGAATATTTTTAGGGTTCACAGAATAAGAGAGACAAAACTTTAATCATTATTAGGGAGAGAACAAGCTTAAAGAAAAGATACTTGTTACTTTAACTTGAAAATGCAGGAAAGGATTGAGACTTAGTCGAACATGGATGCATCTAAGATCATATGGTAGCCAGTCTCCAAGATGGCCCCCACTGATCTTTCCTTCTCGGAATCCATCCTCTTGTGTGGTTCCCTTCCACATTATGCCAGAGCTGGTCTGTGTGACCAGTAGCATACAACAGAAGTAATGGTATGTCACTTTTAAAATTAGGTTATCGAAAACTGCAACTTCTGTTATGGGCACTATCTTTCTGGTTCACCACATCAGATATTATGTTATGAAAATTCCACTCAGGGAAGAAGTGAGGTCTCCAAAGAAAATTGAAGCCAACGCAAAAACCATGTGGGTGAGTTTAAAAACAGATCTTGCTGCCCCAGATGAGCCTCATGAGAGACACTAAGCCTGAAACACCAGTTAAGCCTCTTTTGGATTCTTGACACACAGAAACTAAGAGGAAATAAATATGTCTTGGTTAAAGCTGCTAAACTTTGGAGTAATTTGTTATGTAGCAATAGGTAACTAATATGGATCAAATGATATTATCAGACCTCTGTCAGAATTTCTCTGTACTTGGCTCTGATTATATCAACTTGCATCAATTACAGATGCAAATGGATTCACATGATTAAATGGTGCAATCATGAAGTGTCTCTTTATCATGTGGATTCTATATCAGTGATCCACAAATGACAATTCAGGACCACCTGCTTTGGATAAAAAAAGCTTTATTGGAACACAGTCACTTCACTTTGTTTACCTTTTATCTATTCCTGCTAAAATTGCAGAACTGAGTAGTTAAGACAGAGGCCATATGGCTCATAAAGGCTAAACCCCTGTTCCACATGGTGGGCAGTATATACTTTGGCTTATATCTTTCAGATTAGCAGCAACTGCAGAAAGAAAAATAAAAAATTCTTAACTTGACAAAAAAAAAAGTTTAAGCGGAGCCTGGGTGGCTCAGTCATTAAGCATCTGCCTTCAATTCAGGTCATGATCCCAGGATCCTGGGATCCAGCCCTGCATTGGGCTCCCTACTCCACAGAAGCCGGCTTCTCCCTCTCCCATGCCCCTGCTTGTGTTCCCTATCTTGCTGTGTCTCTCTCTATCAAATAAATAAACGAAATCTTAAAAACAAAAAAATTTTAAGAGAAGCACTTTAATTTACCTGTCTTGAGTCATGAGCCTTTGTGCCAGTTTTGTAGATAATCTGGTGGAAATGTCACTCTAATCAGCTGAGGCTAGTTTTTAGAAGAGTCAGATGAAATATACTCCAGCCAGATGAAATTGGTTCCCAGTGGAAAAAAAGATTTTGTTACTAAAACAGATGTATTAGTATCTAGGTGTATGTAGTGGGAAATGGGGAAGTTGAATGAGATGCTCACATGAAAACACTATAGATATACACTATAGAAAAATGGCTACTGCAAGGGGGGAGGAGCAAGATGGCAGAGGAGTAGGAGACCTAAATTTCTTCTAATCCCAGGAATTAGGCTCGATAGGGATCAAACCATTCTGAACACATATGAACTCAACAGGAGATCAAAGAAAAGAATAGCAACAACTCTCTGAACATAAAAATGACCACTTTCTGGAAAGTAGGACCCGCAGAGAAGTGAATCCGAGGCGATATTCAGGAAGATAGACGGCGGGGGGAAGGGTCTCCGTCAGCCAATAAGGGCAAGTGATAGAGCAGCGGAGCACAAAATCAGAACTTTTAGAAGTCGGCTCCACTGAGGGATGTCGCTCCAGTGGCTAAGCGGGGGTGGAACCCTTGCTGGGACAGTGTGGTCTCAGGACGCTTGGGGTCACAGGAAGACCAGGGGTGCCTGAGTGTGGCAGAGCTCCCAGGTATCAGAGCAGGGAAGCCGGCTGCAGAGACGGAGCTGAGGAGTGGGCTCTCAGCTCCGGGTTGCCATAAACTGTGAGCAGCAGCACAGTTGGGCCTCTGGTCTTCCAGGAGGGACCCAACAAACATGCAGATACTTGGGAAGATAGACAGTGGGGAAGGGGGCCTCCGTCAGCCGCTAAGGGCAAGTGATAGAGCAGCGGAGCACAAAATCGGGACTTTTAGAAGTCTGCTCCGCTGAGGGTTGTCGCTCCAGTGGCTAAGCGGGGGGGTGGAAACCTCACTGGGACAGTGTGGTCTCAGGACCCTTGGGGTCACAGGAAGACCAGGGGAGCCTGAGTGCACAGAGCTCCCAGGTATCAGAGCAGGGAAGCCGGCTGCGGTGTCTCTGCAACCGAGGAGTGGGCTCTCAGCTTGGGGTTGCCATAAACCATGATCTGTGGCACAGTCAGGCCACTGTTCTTCCAGCAGGGAACCAACAAGTGGCAGAAAGGGGAGACTCCCCTTGTTCCCCCAGGAGGAGCAGCGCGGAGGCCCACCACAGGACTCTGCTGGGTTTGGAGACTCCACACGGGGTCGGGTGCCAGAGATAGAACCGCTGGGTCACAGGCCAAGGGAGCACCGAGTGCAGCCAGAGACTGGGGAGATGGGAGAGATTGACTGCTTTTCTCTGGTGCTCACTGAGGAGCAGGGCGCCGAGTTCTTGGCTTCTCTGGGACGGAGATTGGGAGGCTGCCATTTTCACTCTCGTCCTCCAAAGCTATCTGGAAAGCTTGTAGGAAACAAAAGCTCCCAAGAGCAAACCGGAGCAGATGACTTAGCCCGAACCAGGCAAGGGTGGGGCAATTCCGCCTCCAGCAAAGACATTTGGGAACCACTGCAACAGGTCATCCCCAAGAAGATCAGCAAGAACAGCCAGCCAATACCAAGTTTACTGATCAATGAGAACGGCAGGACTCCAGCACTAGGGGAATACTGCACATAGAATTCATGGATTTTTTTCCCACCGATTCTTTAGTCCTTAATTTTTTTAATTTTCTTTTTTCTTTTTTTTTTTTTGGAATTATTTTCCCTTTTTCAACCAACATCTTATCAATCCCTTTTTTAAAAAATCTTTTTTATTTTTCATTTTTAGAGTCATATTCTATCCCTTCAAAGTAGTTAACCTTATTTTTGGTATATATATATATATGTGTGTGTGTGTGTGTGTGTGTGTGTGTGTGTGTGTGTGTGTGTGTGTGTGTTGTTCTCTCTTTAAAATTTTGGGATACAGTTTCTTCTAACAGACCAAAATATACCCTAATCTCTAGTGTATGGCTTTGTTCTAGTCTCCTGCCTGATCACATTCTCTCCTTTTTTTTTTTTAAATTCATCTTCTTTCTTTTTTCACCCTACTTCTTATCTTGTCAATGCTTTTATAAAATATTTTATAATTTTCATCTTTACAGTCATATTCCATCTCTTCATCGTATTTACCCTTATTCTTGTACATATATAAGTTTCTCTTTCTTTAAAATTTTCGGAGGCACTTTCGTCTAACAGACCAAAATACACCCAAAACTAGTGTGTGGCACTGATCTATGCACCAGCCTGATTGTGTTTGATCATATTCTTTTTTTTTATCTTCTTCTTTTTTTTCTTTTTTCATTTTTTCCCTTTCTTTTCCCCCAGCTTCAGGTCTCTTCTGATTTGTTTAGTGTATATTTATCTGGGGTCGTTGTGACCCTGTTAACATTTTGTTCTCTCATTTATCTGTTCTCCTCTGGACAAAATGACAAGACAGAAAAAAATCACCTCAAATAAAAGAACAAGAGGCAGTAACGACTGGAAGGGAGCTAATGAATACGGACATTAGTAAGATATCAGAACTAAAGTTCAGCATGACGATTTTAAAGTTACTAGCTGGGCTTGAAAAAAGCATGGAAGGTATTAGAGAAACCCTTTCTGGAGAAATAAAAGAACTAAAATCTAACCAAGTCGAAATCAAAAAGGCTATTAATGAGCTGCAATCAAAAACGGAGGCTCTAACTGTTAGGATAAATGAGGCAGAAGAGAGAATTAGTGATATAGAAGACCAAATGATGGCAAATAAAGAAGCTGAGAAAAAGAGAGATAAACAACTACTGGATCACGAGGGCAGAATTCGAGAGATAAGTGATAGCAAAAGACAAAACAACATTAGAATAATTGGGATCCCAGAAGAAGAAGAAAGAGAGAGGGGGGCAGAAGGTATATAGGAGCAAATTGTAGCAGAGAACTTCCCTAATTTGGGGAAGGAAACAGGCATCAAAATCCAGGAGGCACAGAGAACCCTTCTCAAAATCAATAAAAATAGGTCAACACCCCGACATCTAACAGTAAAACGTACGAGTCTCAGAGACAAAGAGAAAATCCTGAAAGCAGCTCGGGAGAAGAGATATGTAATCTACAATGGTAGAAACATGAGATTGGCAACAGACCTATCCACAGAGACCTGGCAGGCCAGGAAGGACTGGCATGATATATATTCAGAGCACTAAATGAGAAAAATATGCAGCCAAGAATACTATATCCAGCTAGGCTGTCATTGAAAATGGAAGGAGAGATAAAAGGCTTCCAGGAAAAAACAAAAACCAAAGGAATTTGCAAACACAGAACCAGCCCTCCAAGAAATATTGAAAGGGGTCCTCTAAGCAAAGAGAGAGCCTAAAAGTAACATAGACCAGAAAGGAACACAGACCATATACAGGAACAGTCACCTTATAAGCAATACAATGGCACTAAATTCCTACCTTTGAATAGTTACCCTGAAGGTAAATGGGCTCAATGCCCCAATCAAAAGACACAGACTATCAGATTGGGTAAAAAAAACAAGACCCATCGATATACTGTCCGCAAGAGACTCATTTTAGACCCAAAGACACATCCAGACTGAAAGTGAGGGTGTGGAAAACCATTTACCATGCTAATGGACACCAAAATAAAATTGGGGTGGCAATCCTTAAGTCAGACAAATTAGATTTTAAACCAAAGACTATCATAAGAGATGAGGAAGGATACTATATCATACTTAAAGGGTCTATCCAACAAGGAGATCTAACAATTGTAAATATTTATGCCCCTAACATGGGAGCAGCCAATTATATAAGCCAAGTAATAACAAAAGCAAAGAAACACATTGACAACAATACAATAATAGTGGGGGACTTTATCACCCCTTCGCTGAAATGGACAGATCATCTAAGCAAAAGATCAACAAGGAAATAAAGACTTTAAATGACAACTGGACCAAATGGATTTCACAGACATATTCAGAACCTTCCATCCCAAAACAACAGAATACCCATTCTTCTCCAGTGCCCATGGAATATTCTCCAGAATAGATCACATCCTAGGTCACAAATCAGGTCTCAACTGGTACCAAAAGCTTGGGATTATTCCCTGCATATTTTCAGACCACAATGCTTTGAAACTAGAATTCAACCACAAGAGGAAAGTCGGAAAGAACTCAAATACATGGAGGCTAAAGAACATCCTACTAAAGAATGAATGGGTCAACCAGGAAATTAAAGAAGAATTTAAAAAATTCATGGAAACCAATGAAAATGAAAACACAACTGTTCAAAATCTTTGGGATACAGCAAAGGCAGTCCTGAGAGGAAAGTATATAGCAATACAAGCCTTTCTCAAGAAACAAGAAAGGTCTCAAATACACAACCTAACCCTACACCTGAAGGAGCTGGAGAAAGAACAACAAATAAAGCCTAAACCCAGCAGGACGCAAGAAATAATAAAATCAGAGTAGAAATCAATGAAATAGAAACCAAAAGAACAGTAGAAAAGATCAACATAACTAGAAGCTTGTTCTTTGAAAGAATTAATGAGATTGATAAACCCCTGACCAGACTTATCCAAAAGAAAAGAGAAAGGACCCAAATCAACAAAATCATGAATGGAAGAGGAGAGACCACAACCAATACCAAAGAAATACAAACAATCATAAGAACATAGTATGAGCAACTCTATGCCAGCAAACTAGACCATCTGGAAGAAATGGATGCATTCCTAGAGATGTATCAACTACCCAAACTGAAGCAGGAAGAAATAGAAAACCTGAACAGACTATAACCACTAAGGAAATTGAACTAGTCATCAACAATCTCCCCACAAACAGAAGCCCAGGGCCAGATAGCTTCCCAGGGGAATTCTACTAAACATTTAAAGAAGAATTAATACCTATTCTTCTGAAACTGTTGCAAAAAATAGAAATGGAAGGAAAACTTCCAACTCGTTTTATGAGGCCACCATTACCTTGATCCCCAAACCAGACAACGACCCCATCAAAAAGGAGAATTACAGACCAATATCCTTGATGAACATGGATGCAAAAATTCTCACCAAAATATTAGCCCATAAGATCCAACAGCATATTAAAAGGATTATTCACCACGACCAAGTGGGATTTATCCCTGGGCTGCAAGGTTGGTTCAACAGCTGCAACTCAATCAATGTGATACAATACATTAATAAAAGAAAGAACAAGAATCGTATGATCCTCTCAGTAGATGCAAAAAAAGCATTTGGCAAAGTACAGCATCCTTTTTTGATCAAAACTCTTCACAGTGTAGGGATAGAGGGCACATACCTCAATATCATAAAAGCCATCTATGAAAAACCCATAGCGAATATCATTCTCAATGGGGAAAAACTGAGAGCTTTTCCCCTAAGGTCAGGAACATGGCAGGGATGTCCACTATCACCAGTGCTATTCAACATAGTACTAGAAGTTCTAGCCACCACAATCAACAACAAAAAGAACGAAAAGGCATCCAAATTGGCAAAGAAGAAGTCAAACTCTCACTGTTTGCAGATGATTTGATACTTTAAGTGGAAAACCCAAAAGACTCCACCCCAAAACTGCTAGAACTCATACAAGAATTCAATAATGTGGCAGGATATAAAATCAATGCACAAAAATCAGTGGCATTTCTATACACCAACAACAAGACAGAAGAAAGAGAAATGAAGGTGTCGATCCTATTTACAATTGCACCCAAAGCCATAAGATACCTAGGAATAAATCTAACCAAAGAGGCAAAGAATCTGTACTCAGAAAACTATAAGATAATCATGACAGAAATTGAGGAAGACGCAAAGAAATGGAAAAAGTTTCCATGCTTATGGATTGGAAGAACAAATATTGTGAAAATGTCAATGCTACCCAGACCAGTCTACACATTCAGTGCAATCCCTATCAAAATACCATCAACTTTTTTCAACGAAATGGAACAAATAATCCTAAAATTTGTATGGAACCAGAAAGGATCCCGAATAGCCAGAGGAATGTTGAAAAAGAAAAGCAAAGCTGGTGGCATCACTATTCCGGACTTCCAGCTCTATTACAAAGCTGTCATCATCAAGACAGTATGGTACTGGCACAAAAACAGACACATCGATCAATGGAACAGAATAGAGAGCCCAGAAATGGACCCTCAACTCTATGGTCAACAAATCTTCGACAAAACAGGAAAGACTTTCCAATGGAGAAAAGACAGTTTCTTCAACAAATAGTGTTGGGAAAATTGGACAGCCACATGCAGAAGTATGAAACCGGACCATTTCCTTACACCACACACAAAAATAGACTCCAAATGGTTGAAAGACCTAAATGTGAGATAGGAGTCCATCAAAATTCTAAGGGGGAACACAGGCAGCAACCTCTTCCACCTCAGCTGCAGCAACATCTTCCTAGACACATCACCAAAGGCAAGGGAAGCAAAGGCAAAAATGAACTATTGGGATTTCATCAAGATAAAAGCTTTTGCACAGCAAAAGAAACAGTCAACAAAACCAAAAGACAACCTACAGAATGGGACCAGATATTTGCAAATGACATATCAGATAAAGGGCTAGTATCCAAAATCTATAAAGACCTTATGAAACTCAACACCCAAAGAACAAATGATCCAATGACGAAATGGGCAGAAGACATGAACAGACATTTTCCAAAGAAGACGTCCAAATGGCCAACAGACATATGAAAAAGTGCTCAACATCACTTGGCATCAGGGAAATTAAAATCAAAACCTCAATGAGATACCACCTCACACCCGTCAGAATGGCTAAAATGAACAAGTCAGGAAACGACAGATGTTGGCGAGAATTCGGAGAAGGGGGAACCCTCCTACACTGTTGGTGGGAATGCAAGCTGGTACAGCCACTCTCAAAAACAGTATGGAGGTTCCTCAAAAAGTTGAAAATAGAGCTACCATATGATCCAGCAATTGCACTACTGGGTATTTAACGCAAAGAATCAAATGTAGTGATCCGAAGGGGTACGTGCACCCTGATGTTTATAGCAGCATTGTCTACAATAGCCAAACTGTGGAAAGAGCCAAGATGTCCATCGACAGATGAATGGATAAAGAAGATGTGGTATATATACACAGTGGAATATTTTGCAGCCATCAAAAACAATGAAATCTTGTCATTTGCAATGACGTGGATGGAACTGGAGAGTATTATGCTGAGCGAAATAAGTCAATCAGAGAAAGGCATGTATCATATGACCTTGATATGAGGAATTCTTAATGTCAGGAAACAAACTGAGGGTTGCTGGCGTGGTGGGGGGTGGGAGGGATGGGGTGGCTGGGTGCTAGACATTGGGTAGCGTATGTGCTATGGTGAGCGCTGTGAATTGTGCAAGAGTGTTGAATCACAGATCTGCACCTCTGAAAACAAATAATACAATATATGTTAAAAAAAAAGAGAGAGAGAAGAAGATAGCAGGAGGGGAAGAATGAAGGGGGGGAAATCGGAGGGGGAGATGAACCAAGGGAGACTATGGACTCTGTAAAACAGAGGGTTCTAGAGGGGAGAGGGATGGGGCATTGTATTAGCCTGGTGATGGGTATTAAAGAGGGCACATTCTGCACGGAGCATGGTGTGTTATACACAAACAATGAATCATGGAACACTACATCAAAAACTAATGTTGTAATATATGGTGATTAACATAACATAATAAATAAAACAAAGAAAACTCAGACTTATCCTTTAGACTCCATTTTGAGTGTTTAGAAACAAAACAAAACAATAACAGCAACAAAAATTCCCATTCTCCCTTTTACCTAATAATTCATTAGATCCCTCTTTTACATGGTTGTAGAACTTTGAAATTATTATAAAGGTACCTAAATGATTAATTTTCTCACTATTCACCTAAAGTCCATCTCTTCAATTGGAATGTAAAGTCCCTGAGGACAGAGACCTCTCTGTTTTTGTTTTTGATTTTTTTATCAACTCATTACTGATGTCTATGGTAGTAGTTTGTAAATATGTGGTCAATAAGTTGTATTTGAATCAATCAATCAATCAATCAATCAATAAGAAGTAGTGGTTCCTAATTTCTGTTGATAACCAAATATGTCTAACTTTCTCAATTTCTGATATTTTGCTTGAAATAACTTTAGGAAAAATTGGAATTCTATGTATGTCAGGAAACAGCACATACAGAGTGGACAATTTGAGTAGATTGTAGTCAAGGACTGTTTATCAAGGTGTGGACCAGGCTTTAGGAAATCAATTTGGAATAATTCAGTACCCTGGGACTAAGCCTAGGGAGAGACATTTCCAACCCATGTCAGAAGGGACATAGGAAGGGAATGGTTTCCAAAGCTCAGAGAGAGAAACTGGAGAAATCTGCTCTACAGAAGTTGTAGACTTGGTGGAGTGAAGCTAATTCAGCAAGCAGAAAGTCTGTGAAAAATATACCGTATCTCACTTTCCTTCCATCTTCAACTCTCCTGCACATGCCACCACTGATCAAACCCAACTGGAAGCCAGAAAACAAGGGAGACTTATTTATTCAGTGTATACTCATGCCATAACACTCATCTATCTGAAGGCACAGAGCAGGAGAAGAAGGTGGAAAAGTGTATTAGGAAGGGCAGGTGGAAGATGTTCAGCACAAACACCACCTGCTATTAAAGTCATTATCTGTCATTATTAATAGATTCACATGTATTTACTATTGAAGATAACATGTATTGACCTTGATTACTGTAGGGATATTTAACTGAGGAGTTCATAATTAAAATTTAAATTCTTTTCAACTTTAGTTCAGTATACATTTTGGTGTATACTGGTGAACATACTGAAGTAACCATTAGCTATATTGAAAATGGCTGCTTTTCAAGTGAGCAAAGGGAAGGAAACAGAGAAAAATTCTCATGAAAATATAGGTAAATAATTCTGATTTTATTGATTCCTCAAACCAAGTATCTAGAAGCAAAACTATGCTAAAAATTTGGAAAGACTTTAGGAATATATACTTGGCTTGAAAACAAGCACATTACCCTTCTATTTTAAAGGCTGTTATTACTTTTTAATATAAGAAAAAATGGCATAGTTAACAAATGTCCAAATGTAGAAGCAGCAATTGAAATAATTTTTGAGAATAGAAAACTAACAGTAGCTGTCTTTTGTTTTCATTTAAATATAAAGGTAACTATATTTCACTGTAGTTCTTTTCTCTATTTTTTTCCTTGGTATTTTGTTAAGATCCACATTCTCAAATTCCCACAATGAAAATTTGGGCCCACTTCATGAGATCTCCATATTTGGGTCCCCATAAACTAGAAGATTTCAAATTTTCTTGACCAACCATCAAGAAACATTTTTATGTAGTATACATACACATACCCATCTACACACAGCAAATTTTATAATCAATACTTACCTTCACTTTGTAATGCACTCTGAAATTTTCAGTTGTATACTTCTTTATTATTTCACAGACTCTTAAAGCACTATGATTTATAGATGGTTTGAAAGACAGAGCTAAGGACCTAGGTTTGGAAGAACTTTGTTAGTGCAAAGGCTAATGACAGGAAGGAGAACAAATATTTAAAGCATTTATTAAGATTCATTTGTACTTAGCATAATACCCTCTAGTTCCATCCACGTCGTTGCAAATGGCAAGATTTCATTCTTTTTTATGCTAAGCGAAATAAGTCAGTTGGAGAAAGATAAATACCATACGATTTCACTCATATGTGGAATTTAAGAAACAAAACGGATGAACACAGGGGAAGGGAAGTGAAAATATAATAAGATAAAAACAGAGAGCAAGGCAAACTATAAGAGACCCTTAAATATAGGAAATGAACTGTGGATTACTGGAGGGGTGGTGGGTGAGGGATGGGGTAACTGGGTGATGGGCATTAAGGAGGGCACTTGATGTAATGAGCACCAGGTGGTTATGTGCAACTGACGAATCACTAAATTCTACCCCTGAAGCTAATAATACACCATATGTTAACTTAAAAAAAAAATGTACTTACCTCTGATCCTTCTCTTTCTCTCCACCCCTACTACCTGTGTACAGGTTTTTAGCATTATCCTCTTAAATATATAATCATTTAATGTACTAGTTGTTTTTTTTTTTTTTTTTGTCTTAGATCTAGACACTGAAATCCATTTTCACAAGCAGCAAGTGAGATTTTTCAGAAAATGGAAACCAAGCCACGCATCCTACTCTAAAGCAGATCTGAATGGGATCCCTTTCTGGTTTCGTTTTCTGCTACTCACCACATTCATCCTTTCTTTCAGCCATCTCATCTATGTATGGTTGCTAGATGAAGCTATTAAAAAAAAAAAACTTTACTGTAAGCATTAGTTATGTTTCCACTGGGGAACAAGAACAACTGTGAATGATATGAAATAAAGCATTTATTATAAGGATCAGGATTTACACAATTGCGGGGAAGTTGGTGAAGTAACGTTCTAGACGGAGACGGTTGAAGCATCAGAGAAAAGTCACTAACCAGAGACCAGGAAGGAAAACTAGTGAAGAAGTCAATGGACTGAATTGTTTCTGCACATTATGGTGGGTCTGAAGTTATTTTGGTCAATAGTTAGACAGAAAAGTATCTCTAAGTGAAACAGAATTAAAAAAAAAAAATGAAAGACAAACTAGAAGCCTTGAGAATAAACTGGTGTCCTCAAGGACAGATCAGAACTTGCCTCTAACTCCAGTTATGCAGGTAATCTGCAGAAGCAGCAGGTGTTCTTCACCCCAGAGTTCCACCTATGTCTTGCCCAGAACATGGAGAAGCTGAAGGAAGAAATCAATGTCAGGTAAAGGAACTATGGATCTATGAGTACACCAGTGAGAGAAGCCAGTGGATTGGCAAGGATGTACCAAGCTCTGGCAGTGTGTGGGGGTGGAGGCTTGCACTCATCTTCTGCAGGTAATGGCTACTGCTTCCCTTGTACCTTGCAAAGCTCCTTTGAATCTCTTTTTGTCGATCCCTAACCATACATGGAAGGTGATTCTGCAACATTTGGTTTCTGCCTAACTAAATTGGCAGAGTACAAAACCACCACACTCTAATTTTGCTCTCTTCTCTGCCTGGAGAGTCCCATCACCTCAGTTGTCACCTCTTTGAAGTAGCACCTCCTTCCCTACAGTGTAGCCCTTCGTAAACCCACAGTTTGTTTGAAATGTCTTTCCTCATCAAACTTTGCAAATTACTATCATATTTATTATGCCTCCTATTTATAAATTATCTAATTTTACTAGCTCAAATTTCATTTCCTTAAACCTAGTACATACAGTTGTTCATAAAAAGATTTGTTGAGGAAGTAAATGAATAGAATTTATCACATCCTATCCTTTGTGTTGGTTTATTTATCTGCTGCTCCACTATATTATAATCCTCTTGAGGGAAGGGTTGAGTGGTTTATTTGTGTCTCTGTAATCTTAGTCCCCACCAAATGCCAAAGACATTTTGTATGTTCGGTCAATTTTGTTCAGCAAATGATTTTATATACATCACTATCTTTCCTTCCAATAGTGGAAGAAGTCTTTCCTGACAGATGTGTGCATTTTCCACATGTTCACACTGCTAATTGGTCACATAGAGGGCACCTAATAAGTATTGGTTGACAGTATTTCAGAGAGTTATATTAAAATCAATATGTGAATTATACCTGACAATTCCAAATGCCTGACGTGTTCATGGGTAGGTATTTCACAAATGGCACAAGGAATTTTAATGCATTTGTGATTTGACTTGTCAGAAAGCCAAGTCATTGATCATCTTTATAATCCCCACAATGACTGACTCTAACTCATGCATAGAGATAGTTACAGTTGCTGTCACAAAATGTGATCAATCATTTAAGAATTAATTTCAGTTAAATGTTCACAGATAAATTAGATCACGTTTGCCACTTGGATATCTGTTTTGCCTCATCACTTTCATGGTTTCTCTTATCTTTTTGTGAGGCATGTAAGCTCTCTGCCTACAAATTCAACTGAGTAAAACAGGCCATTTGAGACACACTAACATGTTCACTTCTTAGGGGAAAAAAATCATTAAGCTATTCACTAGTTGAATGCAATTTAGCACCAAGCAAGTTTACTAGGCAACACATTTATTCAGTCTAATGCACTGTGTTCTGATTTCTAACAACAGAAGCTAGCTGATTTTCACAATCAATAACAATTTACAGATAAAAATCAATCTGTTTTACTTGACTGGATTGCAAAACACTTTACAAGTACTTATGTTTTTAACTGTTTTTTTTTTTCCAAAGCAAACACACTTAAAATCTCAGTTTGATTTGTTTGTAAACCATTTTAAAGCCATTCTTCCTTTTTTACCTCTTTTTTTCCCCAGGAATCATTTGCCCATTTTTCTCATGCCCCTTTATTTTGAATTTTTCTGTTTATACTTTTTCTTAATCAAAAGTCTTATTTAGGACCTTGTAAAGAGAGGCTTATACAACTTCCATTCCTGACTCTGACAGACTGTATTTTACAAGACCAATCTCCCTTTGAAAGCAGCAACCATAAATGAAACATGAAATACAAACACAAAAATAAAAAAAAATTGTTGCTTGATGCCATCAGAGAATAATCTGGACAGTCAAGACTTGAGGGGTCAGATTCCAAAAGAACAGAAATATCATAAAATGGGGCAGGGGGATGGGTTGACCTGGTGATGGGTATTAAAGAGGGCACGTTCTGCGTGGAGCACTGGGTGTTATGCACAAACGATGAATCGTGGAACACTATATCAAAAACTAATGATGTAATGTATGGTGATTAACATAACAATAAAAAATTTAAAGAAAAAAATTAGCTGGAAAAGAAATTTCTGATTCTTTAGTGAGGCAGTACCCAGAAGTTGAACAGAAAGCCATGGCTCAAAATATTTATCAACCTCCCAGGACTAGGAGACAAAAATTGGAGTTTTGGTCTACCGATGCAGCTAGGAATTAGGAAGCCCATGCATTCTGCTTTACTGTTCTCTTCATAGCATTTAGAAAGTTGAAGAAGACCTCGCTATGAAAGGAGAGATCAAGCAGACAAGTATAAGGGAATATAGAGAATCAAAAGCTAAGAAGAGTTTTTGGCAATCTTGCCATGCTGAGGAGGTAAAATTGTGAGTTCAGAGCCCACCCAGGATAAAGAACTCTAGTAAATACCCCAGGTTTTCAACGGCAATCTCCAAAAGCCACTCTAGGAATAAAACCAAATTAGAAATAAATTAGACCTCAATAATGTAAAACCCTACCTCAGATCATTTACTTTTATTTATTTATTTATTTATTTATTTATTTATTTATTTATTTCTTAAAGATTTTATTTATTTATTTGACAGAGAGAGAGACAGCAAGAGCAGGAACACAAGCAGGGAGAGTGGGAGAGGGAGAAGCAGGCTTCCCACCGAGCAGGGAGCCCGACGTGGGACTCCATCCCAGGACCCCGGGATCACGACCCCAGCCGAAGGCAGACGCTTAACGACTGAGCCATCCAGGCGCCCATTTACTTTTAAATTGGTACAAAATACCCTGGCTGTACTTGATTGACTTTCCAAAAGAAAATCCTCTGGGTAAAGATTGCATCATCTAGAATTTCTATCCAGTGATCTTTCTTATATAGTGACCTAAAATTACCAAGGCATTGCCTGGAGACAGGATCAAAAAGAAAGCAGTAAAAGTAGACAATCAAAAAAAAACCCTGGTAATCCAGATGTGGGAATTTTCAGACATGAGCAGTAAAATAATACCAAGTTATATGTTCCAGAAAATAAAGACACTATTGTGAATTTCACCAGAGTAAGAATCTATATATAAACTCAAATTTTAGAACTAAAACATGCAATGGCTAACATGAAGAAATTAACAGATAAAAGTAATTAAGCAGAGGAGAAGCCATTTTTGAACTTGAAAAATAGGACTACAGAACATATCCAGACTGAAGCATGGACATTAAAAAAGGAGGGAAAAAAAGAGAGAGAGCATAATAGCTATATGCAACTTAATGAAAGATCCAGTATATTTTGTTCTAAAGTTCTAAGAAGAGGCAGAAAACAAGAATAAGTCAGAAGCAATATTTAAAAAGATACTGCTTTGAAATTTTCCAACAGACATTCGACATTGAGTCACAGAGTGAAGCTCTAAATAGAGGCTCATTTGCGAACTCTTCCAGCTATGAGCCATGTGCTCTGCGGTGCCCTCTTGTGATATTTGAGATCTTCATTTATGCAATTCCTTTTTTATCTCCCAGGACATTCTTTCCAATCCATTCTTTCCAATCACATTTACTGCATCAAGGCACAGATATTGTGCAGAGTTGTGAATAAAAGCGTCAACACAACACAGATGACCAACAATAATGTGGCTGCTTCTCACTGTGGACAGGAATTAATGCTTTGAGATAAAGCATGACATCTCTTTTATGTAGCTAATTGTATAATAACCCACTGTGGCACAGAGGGAAGAGGAAAATTCATTCCTAACCTATGATAGTAATTAGCTTTTATGCTTGAGAATAAGGATTTATAGCAGCTCTTAACAGTTATCTGCAGCCAGTGGGAAAGAATCATTAGAACATCTACTATACTAGAGATTTACCTGAGCCAATCAGAAACTTGATTTTGTGTGTATGTGTGTGAATGTGTGACGAGTGTTATTTTTGCCTGTCTCTTTGTTCTATGTAAGTCGACATATTTATTAAGAACATGTGCACTTAATAGTAAAGAGAAAAAAGTAGATGTCCCAAATGGGAGATTTTGAAGATTTTCCTTTGTATAGGAGTATCTTCAAATGTATCTTGTATATAAAAATATTTTGTAATAATTTAGTATCCTTGTGGAATGCTTTGTTTCATAATGATTCTCCAATTATTGGATATGTGATTTCTCTAACACTATTACTATAAGTTACTTGAAGACTCCATCACACTTTTCTCAAGTGTCAGTACTTTTCTGCCATTTCTAGGAACTCAGTATAGTCCTCTTTTTCAGAAATACCTTTACAAATAGTTCTTCTTATCTTATTTGGAAGCCTAATCATGAAGGATAATTTAAATGCTCTGATTTTTTCTGCGTTTTGACCTTGCTCCATGGGACTTCTCAAGATCAATATGTGCAGGGCGCCTGGGCGGTTCAATTGGTTAAGTGTCTGCCTTCGGCTCAGGTCATGGTCCCAGGATCCTGGGATCGAGCTCAGCATTGGGCTCCCTGCTCAGCAGGAAGCCTGCTTCGCCCTCTCCCACTCCCCCTGCTTGTGTTCCCTCTCTCGCTGTGCCTCTCTCTGTCAAATAAATAAATAAAATTAAAAAAAAAAGATCAGTAGGTGCTAGTAATCAAATGTATTTGCTTGACTGTGTTGAAGAAAACGAGCACCCTTGCTTGCTCTGATGTACCCTTGTAATTCACAGATATGCATCTTTAGCTAAGTACTCTGAATTGTGTTTTCCAGTTCAGGTAATCTTTTGCTGAGTCATGGATTTGAAATGTGTTCTCTGTAGGACTTCCTTGGCTGCAACTGTGTTCAGGTAGACGTCTCCATCTGTGACTAATGCCAGCCAATAAGAGGTATGAGCTTAAGTGTAAGAGAAAGCTTTGTCAGACTCCACATAAAACATCCACCTAAAATTATACTACTTTTATAAACTAAGTCAGTCATTTTGCATGTTGTGAATTGTGTTTGGCTTTTAATGTTTACTCCTTGGTAGGAGGACGAATTGTATAACACCAAGAAGTACATCAAAAATAAACAAGCCCCTTCTATATGGTGTCATAGTTCTGGAGTTTCTGCCCAAACTTACAATTGAACACAACATTGTGTGTGCTTCCTCTCAGTACTACATCTAAAAAAAAAAAAAAAAAAAAGATAACTACATCTCCCTTTCAAGGAACTTTGAATCTGGTAGAGACACAATGCAAACAAGTAATTGCAATAAAGTTAGATGTAGTGCTACCACAGGGCTGATTGCATGGTGCTGTATTGTCTCATGATTCTCACCCCAGAATTTTGGGTTTTGTTTTTTGTTTTCTGTTTTTGTTTTTGCACTAAATCTCATTATAGGAAAGCATATATTCCCCATATCTGTAGAAGTACCAGGCATCATCTGACCCTGAGAGAAAACCGCCTAGTATTTTCCCTTTAATATAACTTATTCCTTCAAGAATATTATTTCTCAGTAATTATTAACCAACTCAAATCTTTCTAATCACATGTATATTTTCTCTCTCCTTACCCCCTCCCTGTATAGGCATGTGTGTATTTTTTAACATCTATTTAAAAATCAATTACACAATGATGCTCAAAATAAACTACGAATGTTTCTTGTAACTATAGCTATTTCAGGTTTTTGTTTCATAAAATAAATCAAAATAGAAATATATTGGCAAGTATCAGAGTATCCCGAGGAGCTTATTAAGTTGGTGTTTCTAAGCATCTAGTAAAATTTTAGGAAAAAAGTTTTTTTTTTGTCAATATCTCCTTCCCTGAAATTTCGAAATTTCTTCTCAATGCTCATTAATGCTAGAGCCATTTCTTTAAATACTCTGTCCTCTGACTTTCATCAATCAAGCAAAATTATGCTCTATCTGGTAATAACATGACAATTTAAAAACTTCATTTCCATCAGAAGAAAACATTAAAAATCATTTACATGCATATTTTTCACAGGGTGTTTTCATTTTCCTGGATTATGGATCTATCTCATGGCTATCAAGCAGAATTATGACATAATCTGCCTGAATGGAATTATGAGTTTAATATTTCTCATTTGTGCATTGTAAACACTTTGGAAGCTCTTTTCCTTCTAAGATTTATTCTTTGAAAATATAGTTTCCACACAGTTTCCAAGCTGCAGTAAACTTATCATTAACTAGCAACAGAATGACAGATTGCCATTTAGAGCCCTAATTGTGCTTTTTGCCAAAAAGTCCTATTCACAGCAGACAGCACAGTATTAAAAATGAACAATATGAACCAAAAACTGGAATATGTGGTAGCATGTCTTGGAAAGAAACTCATGTGTCCGTGATGATGAGGTCTCTCGGGGCACAATTTCATCCCAGGAAAATGTCAGAATGCCAAGTTCCTAGTCCCTATGAAATATTCATAGCACTCTATAAAACAGTGAAGAAATATGGAAATACACAATTAATAATTAAGAAATGAAAAATGTACTAGAAATCACAACAGCCCTAGTGTGTAAAACATTATCTCCTTAACTCACATAAAAACACAGATATGTTTGCGCGGAGAATTGTCATTTACAACCCCAAAATGAGAACTATTGTTGGATTATTATTTGATTAACCACTCTTTCCTCTTAGATCTTGATGGCAAGAAGAGAGCTCTACTCTTTCCAAAATTTGATCTCAATAATAAAAAGTGATTTTCTCTGCATGTACCCGTTTAAAATGTCACCTGAGGCAGCTTCTCAGAGTGGCCCATAGCAGGTAATGAGCCGTGAGACAACTGCCAGATGGTTTACGGGGATATTCATTACAAGACACAATCACAGTTTATTAACAAAGAAGGGGAAAAATGAAACCAAGTTGGCTTTAAAGCAAAAGATGAGGTATATTAATGAAATAGAACATCAGAAAATTTTCAAGTAGGCTAATCGTCACTTCTCTATACATTGATTTTGGACTCAAATTAGGGACTCCTGTGACAGTGCCAATATTTTTTCTGATTAGATATTTTAATTGGTGGACTTTAATGGTTTAAGATATACTTATTTTCAGCCAATAACGATCAATCTGTCACATGAATGAACATATGCATTTATCCTTAAAGGTATTATACACTGTAAGAAAATTAGAACTGTATGAGGACACTCAGAGAGAATACAAGCAAATATATATATATATATATATATATATATATATATATATATAATCAAAAGTCCACTGCATCAGAGATTCATCCCTACTTAATTCCAAGAGTTTGCAGTCCTGGCACTTTTTCAGTCTCTCCAGACTTTTTCAGTCTCTCCAGTAGAAAGCTGACCTCGGGAGCTGGATTCCTCTCTAGTAAATGGAGAGGGCGGTTGGAGGGGTCAGTCTCCATCTTCTCAGGTTACAGAAACCTTTTATTTCTTGTATTTTTTTTCACTTTGCCTTTCACACGTCCCTGCAGTGGCCTAGAGGTATCATTTTTTTTAGGGGAATTTATTTGCCCCAGGAATGGAAGACTATAAAATAGCATTTGTTGTTAGTGAGTTAGCACTAATTTAATGTTCAGATTGTGCCAGACAAGAGGAAACTTTCATTAAACCTTAAAGGTAGTAGTAATTAGAACTTCTAAAACAGGTTTCTTTAAACTTTTATGTACCTTGAAAATTAAGATATTTTGACTTGCAAGAACCCCATCAATATTTTTATAAGAAAAAGCTGTTTTGACGGTTATAGTTTCAGAAAAATGGTTTTGGAAATTAAGAGGTAAGACATTCAAGGAGCATTTCATTCACTCAACAAATATTTGCTAAGAACCGAGATGTGTCTGTTGTTCTGTGGGGAGATGTAGCAGTCAGCAAACAGACACAAATCCTTCTCTATGGGAATTTTCATAGTGGAGGGAACACAACAATAAACAAGAAAGCATACAATAAATCATGTCTTGAGGCAATAAGCACTATGAAGAAATATAAAGCCAAATAAGTGGATGAAGAATATGATGAGAAGGTTTTATTTTACAAAGAAATTGAAGAAAATCTTTTACGATAAGGTGGCATTTAACAAGACCTAAGGGAAGTGAAGGGTGAAATTTGCAGATATTTGGGCAAAGAAATTTCCAGCAACAAGTGCAGAAGCTAGCAGTTGGCATGTTTAAGAAGCAGCAGAAAGATCAGTGTGACTGACTGAGTAAGAAAAGGGGAGAGTGTCCAGAATGGCCAGAGTGAGAGCATTGGTAAAGTAGGGATTTTCAAATATTATTCTTCATAAAATTTGAAGCCACTCAAGGAGTCTGAGCCAGGAGATCCCTTGGCCTAACTCTGACTGAAAAGAAATGACTAGGACTGCAGGGGAGGGTACTGACTATATATGTGGCTGGAGCGGAAGCTGGGTAACAGTTCAGGGAATATCGTCGTGGTCCAGAAAGGGGGTAGATTCGAGTATAATGATGGAAAGTTGAGAACCAGTCAGATCCTGCATACATTCAGAAGAAAATGAAAAAAAGATTTAGTGATGGATTGGATAAAAGAGGTGGAAAATGAAAAGAAGTATAAAATGAATCCAAGAGTTTTGGCTTGAACAACACGAGAACTGAAGGTACTGGGACAGGAAGTCTGGAGGCACATACATCTTTTTCATCACAAGATTTTTTTCATAAAAATTAAAATAGAATTGGAAAAATAATGTCTGTCAGATTTTCTTTTTTACTGACCACAATGAGAAGGGAGAGCAAAAGTGATTTTTCCCTGAAAAGAGGGAACTTCTCCTCAGAGACAGAGATATGTTTAATAGGATTAGGCATAAATGGATGTCTCCAAATTTGTTTCACACGGATTCAGTTTGGGTAAATTCTAGAACAGTGGGGACTTTTACCTCCATTCCTGTGTTACAACCTGGAAGGATTCCAAGATTCTTAGAGAAACCATGGGTCCATTATGGTACTAAAGTGGGAGAAGAGTGATGGTTACTTGAGGTTTTAGAGCCCCGATCAAACTGGTGTTATGACAAGAAGTGCTGACGGACAGATAGAGACCAGTGATCATGAAGGGGTCTTGAGTTTTTGGTGAATAGTTTACACAGCTGGTTAGCAGCTATCAGAATGGGGTTGAGTGGAGAAAATTAAATCCATCTCATTAGAGAAGCCATGGAAAGGTATTTTGTTTTGTTTTTAAGAGAGGGAGATACAAAGTGACTCATTTCACTAGCATAAGACACAAGACAATTTTTGAATATTAGAGAATCATTCTCTACTCAAATTATAGAGTTTATAAGCAGTGGTCAAGATTACTTTAAGTCTGCTTTTAAGCAAAGCAGAAGTTCAAGAGTAAATAAAATTATAGAAAGTAAAGGAAATAACATCTCCATGATTTTGATCTGAAAATGAGAATATGCTCCAATGGTTAATATTTGTTGAATGCTTCCCTGGGCTCGATTTTCAACTAAATCCATTACAAGGATTTTAAAATTTGATCCTGACAAGCCTATGGAACAGACAGATTTATTATTTTCTTTTTATAAATGAGGAAATTGAGGCAAAGACAGGTCAGGCAGCTTTCCCAAGGTCACACGTTTAGTAAGGGGTGAACTTAGTTTTTGAACCCAGGAAGTCAAATGACATTTGTCATCGCATTATACAGCTTTCAGTTACAGCACTATGACAGCACAACAACATTCACTGTGACTTAGAAGACTATTTCCTGGAAACATACTCAATATATTTTTGCTTCCAACTAGAACAACTCATCATTTTTTAATGACGTGTAATGGCTCACTGTGTCTTAGTAAACTTGGCCTTCTCTTTGATATTCTGCTTTTCTTTCCTCTTGTATCCAGCTGGTCGTCAAGTGCTGCCATGATCATAAACTCATACTCCACAGTTCTTCACTTCCACAAACATTTGCCCTGATAATCACTAACTTATCCCATCACTTTAGAACATCCTGCAGCAAAAATAATTGGGAGAATATTCTTTCTCAGGCACCACAGTTATCATAACTTCTCTCTTGCTCGAATATAAGTATCAACTATGTATGAACAGAGGGTGGAGTCCTGAAGATACAGAGATGAGAACAGTTTGTTCCAGCCCATATAAAAGTTTTCAATCACTTGTTTGTTTTTGAAAGTATTTAATCAACTAATCTTTACTATAAATGGTCATGTACAGAACAGTCCACATTCAGTTAAAATGAAAGCCTTTAAAAGCTGGATTTAGATTTTATCTCTAAATATAATCTTTTTTTACCCTAATTCTCCCATTAATGCAAAAACAATCTTAGTTACTAGATCATGGGTACGTAGCAAACTTCCACATAGAATCCATTGCTGTCTTAGTTGCAACATTTAAAAGTAAGGCCCACACAAGTGTCCTAGAATGCTGATGGGAGTTATCTCCATTCATTTTCTATCCCACCATATATGGGGAGGAGCAGTTGATGACTCTGCTGCCTCATTTCCAATATTTTTTCGTCAGTCTAGGAGTCTGTCATCTTGTTATTTCTAAGTTCTTGCTAAATCTATCTCTACAGAGATCTCTCTCTCTCTCCTTGTTAAATGTAATACCAATTTAATACAATTAGAGCCAGCTCTTCCCTAAAACTACCTTGTCAACCTGAAGAGACTTCAGGGTTTTTTTCTAGATTTCCAGAATCAGTACTGCATTACATTAATTTGTGTTTTTGTGCATTTTTTAAGCATCTGTAGGTATTTTTTTCATCATCTTTTTCAAACCTTTTTCAATTGTGGGGCACCTGGGTGGCACAGTCATTTGAGTGTCCAACTCTTGGTTTGGCTCAGGTTGTGATCTCAGGGTCACAATAAAATTGAGCCCCAAGTCAGGGTCAGTATGGAATCTACTTGAGATTCTCTCTCCCTCTCCCTTTGTCCCTCCAACTCTTGCTCTCTCTCTCTCAAATAAATAAATAAAATCTTTAAAAAAAAAAAACTTTTTGTTACAGAACACCATTTCTTGAGAGAGCAAGGCAGCAAAGCCAATATCTAAGTCAGTGGAATCTCTTGATTTATTATGTAGCATAGGGAACATGAAATGTAGATTAGGAGTAATAAACAATTTGTCAAAAATATCATTTTGCATTTTTGAGTGCTACCAACACCATATTCTTTTTTTAAAAAGATTTATTTATTTATTTATTTATTTGACACAGAGAGAGAGAGAGAAGCAGCAGAGGCAGAGGGAGAAGCAGACTCCCCGCTGAGCAAGGAGCCCTATGCAGGGCTCAATCCCAGGACCCTGGGATCATGACCTGAGCCCAAGGCAGCTTCTTAACCAACAGAGCCACCCAGGTGCCCCAAACACCATATTCTTTTTACAATCTGTGTATTGTGGCACTTTTATACATCTAAATAAAAAAAACAGAATCTCAACATCTTTTTTCATTTTCTTTCCACCATTTTGGTGAACATTTATCTGGAATAAACACTGGAAATAATTATAAGATGTATAATAAATAACTGACGAGGTCATTGGGCATTTATTGATCTCTGATGAGTTTCTATGGCTGCTGAGGTTAATAAAAATAGAACTTGTACCCAAAAGTCCATAGCCTAGTTGGGAAAATATACATAGAAACAAGCAAATAAAAAACATAGGGCTTATATAAAGTGTTTTGGAAATGTAATAGAGTTTCTATTCATGTGTGCAAAGAGAGGATAAAAGTGATGGTTATAGTACATGGATGCAGATGAACATAATTATGTATATGGGGGAGAGATATAAGAAAATAAAGATATTTCCTTGATTCCTAAAAACATCTTTCCATCAACTACTTTCCAATGCTACCTTACTGGCTTACCATTCTCTATTTTTTCTTGACAGTAAAAATTCTTGATAGGATTGTCTACTTTTATTGACTTTTGTTACTTGTTAGTAATTGAATTCTTAAGAATATTCAATCAGGCTCCTCCAATACTTTTCTAATACTATAATAACCTCAAAATGTTACCAGTAACCATCTTGTCAACAAACCAAGTAATATCCTATTATCACTCATCCTTGTCATGTGTTATAGCATAACACTGTCAAGTTCATCTTGTATATGGACATTTATGACCTCTCTATGTGGTCATACTGTGCTCTTCTTCAATGGTAGATTTCTTCTTTCCTCATTAGACTTCCCACTCTCAAGTTGCTCAAGTTTCTCAGTTCATTCATTGACACCTAATTCCACCTGTTAACACATTTCCTCCATAAAGATGACTTCAATCACTATGGGCAGTTTTGACATCCCTCTTTACTCTAAAGCAGAATGTTGGCCTACTGGAAATCTCCAATCTCTGCAGCTAATGCTATGGTCTAGTTGTTTGTGTCCACCGAAAATTCACATTTTGGAATTCTCATGCCCAGTGTGATTATGTTAGAAGGGGGAGCCTTTGGGAGGTGATTAGGTTATACAGCTGCAGCCCTCACGAATGGGATTAGTGCTTTCATAAAATAGATCTAATAGAATTCCTTAGGCCCTTTGATCACATGAGGATATAAGAAGTCTATGATCCTGAAGAGAGCGCTTAGGTGACCATACTATTGAACTTCCAGCCTTTAGAACTGTGAGAAATAAATTTCTATTGTTTAGAAGCTGCCCGTCTGTGGCATTTTATTACAGCAGCCTGAACAGATCTAACTCCCAAGACTCTCCAGATTTGTTCTGACCTTTATAGATAATCCACATTTAGTTTAATTTTTCTTAATCATACAGAATTACTCAAAATGTCAATAAATATGTGAAAATATCTCCCTTCTTTGTTTTTACCTTTGTTGCTCTCTTTTTTTACTATATCACCAAAAATAAAAAATTTACTATACCATGAGCCTTCTGTGAAATAGTCAAATCAATAGCACATACGCAGCTATTCAACATTTCTTTTCTTCTCTTACTATGTTTATTGCTTTTTACCTTATGCTATAGGTATCTCTGTCCCTTATTTCTCTCTTTCACTATGAGTGGCAGAAAGGTGTAATGTTTCTAAAGCTACACAGGCTTCAATTGAAACCCATGGTCTATGTTTCCACTTAGATATTGAACAGAAGGTGGTAGTTTTTATCTTTCTTTCCTTACCTCCAGGTTCTCAAATTTCACTGAACGTTAGAATCGCTTGGGTACTTTAAAAATACTCATCATAGAATAACACCTCCTAATACATCAATTTAATTGATCTGGAATCTGGACTGGACACAGAGGATTTTAAAATTTCCAAGGTTCTCAAAATGAACTCCAAGGTTGAGGACACTGCTGGAAATTCAGGTGCCAATCTTTCTTCTCCAATTTTTGTATGGTAGTTAAGTACAAAAATTGTCACATGCTAGGAATATCTTAATTATTTGTCAAATGAAGGACTGTGCTGTTCCATGTTGGTAGTTCACAGATATTCCGGAAAGAAGGAAAAAAGCCTAGAAGAGGACAACTATTAGAAAGGCATAAGAAAGAATTGTTAGTCACTTTAGAATAATTAATTTAGCATCTGCAAGCAAAATTGTGGGGAAAAAAACAACCTTGGGGGTCATTCAGATCTAATTTCAATGATATTTAAAGCAAAGAGTAAAAAGATGAATGTTTATCTGGTAAGAAATTTTTGTTTAGCCTATAGGGACCTTAGAGGTGAAGGCAATGTGTGTTTTCTGTGAGACCTTCACACAGTATCTGGCTTCTGAGATCCTATTCAAGGGCTTCACATGCATTTTTCAAGTTCTTCCTATGGCAAGTAAAACCCAAACAGAACCCAAGAAAGTTTCAGGAAGTAAAAGCCACAAAAATAGGCAAAAAAACAACAACAAAAAACATGTTGGCTTTGACATTGAATAATCCAGTTCAATTTGGTTTCATCATTTGTTTAGGGAATATGTTGATACTTATTGAATTCTGTCTACATCTCAGACTCTGTACTAGAATGTGGAATTAAATGAGGAAGAAGATATAATCTACGCTCCCAATAAGTATAGTCTGATGGAGAAGGCAAATGAGTAAAGAAAGAAACTAAAGTAGAAAATACAATGTGATGAATTTTATGTATTAAGTAGGCATAAAAAAACCATGAGACCAGCCATAGAAAAGCCAGGAAAGCAGTTTTACAATAGAAAAGGCTAAAATGATCATCTCTATTCTCTCTTATCTTTTTGTGATTCTCAAGTTTACAATATTAATTGTCTACGAATTGAGGTCTACAAAATTACAAAAATTTTCATAGGAAGCAGGAAATGTGCTGTTAATAGTGGGCTAACGATGTTAGCATGCAGCCATGTTGTGGGTGAGGAGGGACATGGGTTGCATTATTAAGGAAAATTAGGGAAGAGAAGAAGAGGAAGAAAAACAACAGTAGTTAGGCTACTGTTTTATTTTCCAGAAATGGTAAAGTTGATGTTTTAGGAAAGCTTTGGCCAAGGGCATTGAGACATTTAAATGCTAGTAATAGATCTAAATGTCTAACTAACTGTCTAAAGTATGTGCAAGTTGGGAAAGACTTTGAATTAATAATCGCAACATATACATACACAAATACACACAGAGAAACAAAAAGCAGTACTGGTCACATTTTAGAAATATAGATGGTAGATCTGAGTCACTAGAAAAGATTTGGAAAACTCCTTGTGAATAAAGGGAGAATAAAATAAATTCAATTAAGATAATGAGCAAATACAGGAATAGTCTATTCATTTCTTCCCCAAGAGTCCGGTTAAACTTTGCAATTCTTTATGGTGGAACAAAATGTGTGCATGCTCTGCTTGTTAGATTTAGCACAAAGTCAAATTTTTTCTAAACCAGAGATTCTTTAAATATTGATCACAGAAACCCTTTATACTCTTAAAAAGTAATGAGTATCTCAAAAACTTTTATTTTAGGGATTATACCTCACAATATTTTTTGTATTAGAAATTAAAACTGAGAAATTTGAAAATATATTTGTTAATTTATTTAAATATAACAATAATAAACCCATTACCTGTTGGTATAATGTTTTTATAAAAAATGCATTTTCCAAACCAAAAATACATGGAGAAGAGTGGTATTGCATGCTATTTCTGTATCTGTCTTTAACATCTGAATTAATTGAAGGCAGCTAATACTCACATTTGCTTCTGGTTCAACGTATTTCAATATGTTTTGGTTGATGTCTATGAATAAAATCTGGCCCCCACTGATCTATAGTTGGAAAAGAGTAATGTTATGGAAGTTCTTCCTCGATACTACATCAAAATTCAACCTGTGCTAGTTCTTACAGGTTGGTGTTACCTATACTAACTTTGAATGAATCTGATTTTGTGACATCACTTATTGATTGGAAAATATTGGTTCATTAAGTTATGCATGTCTTTCAACTGTTGACCCACTTCATTACACAATATAAAAATATCACATTCATTAATAAAATCACCAAACTCATCAGAAAATCTTGAAGGCTTATAATGATGCAAACAAGTTTTCCAAAATTCTAACTGTTGTTTGAAAACTTAAATTTTATCATTGGCCGTAAATCTCATCAGTTATTTTCCTTGAGGTGACAGGCTTCATTGATTTCTTTTTGGCAAAGTATATGCTTAGTACCCAAATGGGATTAGTCAGTTTATGTCAGGTGTTCTTTTTTTTTTTTTTTTGTATTTTTTTAAAATTCAGTGCATCAGGTTGGGATACTCAATCACTGAATTTTTTTTTTAAGATTTTATTTATT
Source organism: Eumetopias jubatus (assembly GCF_037043125.1). NCBI lineage: Eukaryota > Metazoa > Chordata > Mammalia > Carnivora > Otariidae > Eumetopias > Eumetopias jubatus. The sequence goes on from NW_028274808.1 coordinate 166,561,781, forward strand.
TATTTGAGAGAGAGAGAGAATGAGAGATAGAAAGCATGAGAGGGAAGAGGGTCAGAGGGAGAAGCAGACTCCCCACTGAGCAGGGAGCCCGATGTGGGACTCGATCCCGGGACTCCAGGATCATGACCTGAACCAAAGGCCGTCGCTCAACCAACTGAGCCACCCAGGTGCCCCTATGTCAGGTGTTCTTTAAAGACAAATGGTACCCTTTGAAAAAAATGGTTCCTCAGGTCACACCTCAAACAATTGCATAAGTGCATTTCCTCATACAAAGACTACAGTCTTGATTCATGCTAAGACATCAGCATTTTTTACAGGTCATGCTTTTGGGCTATTAGTGCAAATATTGATAAAGTGAAAAAGCCAACAATAAGAAAAAGTCTTATTGTTATAAAAATAGTCTTAACCCAGCAGATCCCTTGAGTATGTATCAGAGACTCCAAACAGATCACACTTTGCTCTAGACATGTAAGTAATACAAATGTCATGTACAAATGTAGGGAAAAAGTACATGTATATGTATGTATGTTCACATGCATGTGATTTATATAAATATGTGCCATGGGCTGACTAGTGTCCCTCTAAAAGTCATATGTTGAAATTCCAGCTCCCAATGTGATGGTATTTGGAGATGGAGACTTTGTGAGGCAATTAGATCATGACGGTGGAGCCCTCATGATGGGATAGGTGTTGATTATAAGAAAACAAGAAACAAAAAACCAATTATCTCCCTCTCTGTTATGTGAGGCTACAATAAGAAGGCAGAGTCTACAAGCCAGGAAGAGGGCTTTCACTGGAACCCAACCATACTAGCACTCTGATTTCAGACTCCCTAGCCTCCAGAACTATGAGAGATAAATGTGTTGTTTAAACCCTCCAGTTTACGGTATTTTGTTACAGAAGCCTGAGATGACTAATAACAACATGCAGACACTCCAAGTTGTGTTGTTCTCATTTACTTACAACCATTTATTGAAACCTAGGGATGTGTATGTGTTTAGAATTTATCAGATTATTCTAAAATATTTAATAGAATGTTATTAGAAAACAAAATCTTACTTGGCTCCTATTCAAATCCTTCCCACTGGCATGTTAGAGGGAAATTGGTTAATGTGCATCAGGGTATGAAACAAACAGATAAACAGTAATTTAGAAAGACTCCCATAAGATTGAGTGTGCACCTCAACTAAGACATAATTTAAGCTTTGAGACATGAGAATTTGGTGGGCTAATTGTCCAGACTAGGATGGAAACAGAAGAAACTAATAATAGAGGAGAGAAAAATAGATATTTTTATCAAAGGAAGGAATATAAAGTTGAATCTATTGGAAAGATAAACATAGACAAGTGTTTATTTTAAAACTAAAGTTTTGAGTGCTTGCTATGTGCTAGACATCATTCAAGATACCAGGATTGCAATCGTATACAAAACTGATCAGCTCTTTGTCCTCCTGGAGTCTATGGCATAGTGGCTGCTCTATGTGAGTGACAAGCATTATTATAAAATGAGATGGGTGGGATGTTGCTGAATAGAGAACCATCTCTGAATGGTTACTGAAGAGTGGTAAGCAGTTGATTTCAATTACTGTAATGTCAGGCCAAGACAATGACTCAGTTAAGAAGATATAAATCAGGAAAGAATAGAGGCAGCAGGCTAGGAGACAAGGAAGAAAGAAATAATCATATTCAATAAGAGATGACTAGAGTTCTAGACATACAGGAAGGACTGACAAAATAGGCACATCAGTATAGCAGAGCCACAAGTTGGATTCCTTAATTGAATGGCAGCCCTGGGTGACATGCAAGGCTCATTTCTCTGTCATTGTTCTACTTGATCACCTCTGCTTTAGATTAATTTTCTTTCCCAGAAAATCATGTTCTTTTGCATGCCTGCTAGATTGCATTCTTCAAGGTCCACACTAAAAAGTAACTTCCTACTTCACCCCTCGGGCCAAAACCTGATAATGTCCTCCACTGTGCACCAGGGCTCTTTATATCTGCCTTAATTTTGACAGTTCTCATGGTGCATGATATTTATTTGTTTATGTGTCTATCTTAATAGAATTTTGAAGTGAGCTGTGATTATAGGAATGTTCTTACCAATAGCTGAACTGTTAGGACTGACATGTTGGCCCTTTGAAAGGTGTTTGGGGAGTTCTCTATTACTCTTCCACCAGAAAAGCAACATAATGTGGGCTCATAGCACACTCCTGAATGCATTTACTCTACATACACTATAGGCTTATAGAAACAGATTTTAAATGACTGCTGCAAATCACAAAAATTTTTCAGTAAACGTAAGCATTCTTTTCTTTTTTTGAGTTGAAAACATTTCAAAGAACTCAGGGTTTTTATATATAACAGATAGTTCAATTTGGTCTACAAAGTTCAGTGTATCTAGGGATAATTGGTTGTGAATAGCACAGTAATGTGACTGAATGGCGACTGAGTATAACACATAAATAAAACATACCTGTAAAACTGTTCAAAGCAGTTGTTAATTGGTCCACCTGGACTAGAACATAACAGTTGAAAGTGTTCTAAAGGTACCATTTGTCTGCTAATTCATTCAACATTGGCTTTTTGCAACTTCAGATCATATTTCTGCAAACCAAACTAAGTTTCTGAACTAACAGTTCCTCCACATATTTCTAGTAAACAAATGAAATAAGCCAACCCCCATCTAGACAAATTATAGATACAGAAAGCAAAATAGTTAAGGGCCATCTTACTATCTTACTACTATCCTCATTATAAGAAATAGCAATGAGAGTTTACTTTACACTTATATCTTTCCTTTAAGCATTTAGATATTCTGTTGCAACACATTTATAAAAACCCATGTTTTCAGATGGTGGGTTTTTGACAAAGATTAAAACAAATTAATATCAAAAATAATCACATAGAAAAGATAACCCATGGCAGGATAATGGAACCAAGATTAACTGCTCTAAAACTTTCTCAGTATTTTAGTTGCTTTTTGTGTGCTTTTATAACAGAACTGTGAGACAGGTTAGTTTTATATGTAATTTATAGATGGACAGTTATGTCTGAGAAGTCACCTAATGTCACGTAGCACTTGATGACAGATTGAACCTTATGATCCATGGATTTTCCTTTCAAATCCAATGTTCTAATCTCCAGACCTCACTGACTTTTCAAAATAATAATAAACATAATTTCAGAGAATGAAATAAAATGACTTTCCCTTTTTCAAGAATTTTAGCTAAAAGAATTCATGAGGTTAAACAGTCGAGGAAGTGAAATAAAGCATTGTGGATGGGCAGTAAGAGACATAGAGGAAACAGTAATATTTGAGCAGAAAATGGTAAAAATAACCATGAGGAGGGGATCTTTAGAAGAGAGGTTGAGGGCAACTTGTGAAAGCTTTATGCTAGATCTGCCAGCTCGATGGTTTCGAATCATATGCGGGAAATTAACTTTGTTCTCTTCCAGATTCACAGTTACAACTCATGGACAGTCATTTGCCAAGTTTGAGCTTTCGACCCTTCTTCTGAAAGTGTGTTTATAGGGGCACCTGGGTGGTTCAGTCATTAAGCATCTGCCTTTGGCTCAGGTCATGATCCCAGGGTCCTGGGATCGAGCCCTGCATGGGCTCCCTGCTCCACGGGAAGCCTGCTTCTCCCTCTCCCACTCCCCCTGCTTGTGTTCCCTCTCTCACTGTGTCTCTCTCTGTCAAATAAATAAATAAATAAAATCTTAAAAAAAAAAGTGTGTTTGTACTGCTCTCAAGTGTCATGTGCAGTGAAGCAGACTAGAACAAGGAATTCAACTCCACCAGGGTTCCAGTCCTGGCTCCTCCACTCGAGAGCTGGTTAACATGGCCCATTTATGTAAATATTATTGCCTCTCTGTTTTCTCAGCTGTAGATGAAAAATATTAATAACACCCACCTAATACAATTGCTGTGAATATCAAGATGATACATGTAAAGGTTAAGAACCATATCTGGCACAGAGCAAACATCCAGCTGGCATATTCGGGCTGTAAGAATGTAGAAATTTGTTTATGCAAAAGAAAATGAAGGTAAGAGATGTAGATGTGGATATGCAGACCCTAGATAATAGTAGAAATGAAGGAATGATGTGACATTTGGATATTGGAAGCTCTAGAAGTAGAAAAAAATTTTAGAAAAGCAGAATTCTTGCTAGGGAGGCATGTAGGAACTTGAACTGAAGTTAAGGGTTATGTTGTCCCTTGCTCTTTTAGAGAACATTCTATGAAAAAAAATATTTATTCATTTTTTTTAGAGAGGGGGTAGCACAGAAGGAGAGGGAGAGAGAGAATCTCAAACAGACTCCCCACTATGTGCAGAGTCCGATGCGGGGTTGGAGCTCCTAACCCTGAGATCGTGACCTGAGCTGAAATCAAGATTCAGATGCTTAACCACCTGATCCAGCCAGGCACCCCACTATGAAAGAATTCTTAATTGATAAAGTTTTTATGTTTCACATACAATCATACACGTGCACATACATAGAGGTAACCAAATTGAATTTAGTGAGAATAGAGGCAAATCAGTTTAAGACTCTATGCACAGCTACTTCAAGTATCTGCCCCTCCCTACAACTTCTCAATTTCCAAATATTCTGGGTTTTTTTTGTTATAATTAATCTTTGGAACTATTCACATAGTAAAAATAATGAAGTCAGTTTGATTTAAAGAAATCTAAGAATCGGCGCCTGGGTGGCTCAGTTGGTTAAGCGACTGCCTTCGGCTCAGGTCATGATCCTGGAGTCCTGGGATCGAGTCCCATATCGGGCTCCCTGCTCAGCGGGGAGTCTGCTTCTCCCTCTGACCCTCTTCCCTCTCATGCTCTCTATCTCTCATTCTCTCTCTCTCAAATAAATAAATAAAATCTTTAAAAAAAAAAAGAAATCCAAGAATCGAATTGTGAAGTATTAACAATGTTATTTTTTAATGTGAAATTATAAATTGATGTGTCTATTACAGATCCATCTCCCAAAATTGAAGTTTCGTTCTTCTTTTAGTATCAGCCTATGATACAAATGATGGTTAAAGAAGACTCTCGAAATATTGTACTTTCTGAAAAAATGCACTTGGTAATTAATGTGAAGGATTTGAATCAAAGTTAGTGGTACTTCTTCATGTAAGGATGACAGTTTTAATTAATTATCACTGCAATTCAGAAGATAATTTTTATAATTGGAAATGGCTACCGTTAGGTCACAATAAGGAAATAAAATCTTCGTTCAGATGAAATGAAACTTTGTTCAGTTATAACGACCCATAGAAAAGAGGTTTTTCAACTAGAGTGTATTCTCATCACATACACAGTAAAATATAATTAGGTTTAGCCCTCATCTACAGCATCAGGTTTTAAAAGCTTAACTCTGAATGAAGCTCCTCCTTTTCATTCTCCTCAACTTCACTCCTCTTCCTTCTGGATTTTGACCTCTGGGTCTTGGAACTATGCAAGATATATTGAGATCTTTGATCTCATTAACATGTTTGCAATTCATTTTTTCTGTTCCTATCTAGTTAAAATAGATTAGTACTCACAGATATTAAGTTACAAAGCCCAGGTCAGTGCACTGAGATATTGCAAGTCAAAGCAGGCATTTAATTCTTGATTTCATTTAAATAATTATTTAAAGATTGGAACAAAGGGACCTTGAGAGGTTATTTAGTCTATCTCTTGCATCTTAGGCAAAATTATTCCTAAAAGAGGTGCATGATAATCTTTTTCACTCCTAAGGAATCCCCAGAAAGGGACTTAAAATTCTATCTTGGCATCTTAGTCTACTCTATAAAAACACTCAATATTGTCTTAATTTCAGACTTAAATCTCAAATGTCATTTTATTTCTTCTTTGCCCTTGTAAGAAGGATTTTTCCTTGCAATAATCTCATAATTTTAAGTTCTTCTTCCAACTATTTTTTATCCTTCTCCTTTCTCTTTTGCACTCTCAATTGCACTGCAAAATAGTAACTTGTACAGATACTGTGATAAATTCCAATAATATCCCATTACCAAAGATGAAGAAAATAATCTGACAAATATTTATTTAATCTTCAGTTGTACCCTGTTTTTCCAGTGGTAAAAATATTCATGATTTTTCCTACAAAATCAAGACAACTGGTTTGGATGAGATGGTAATAATTTAAATGAATACTTCATAAAATATATTTGTCAAATTCTTTGGCTTTTTGAGTTTTATGTCCCTTATCGAAAGAAAGAGAGAAAGAAGAAAGAAAGAAAGACAGACAGAAAGAAAGAAAGAAAGAAAGAAAGAAAGAAAGAAAGAAAGAAAGAAAGAAAAGAAAGAAAGAAAAAAGAGAAAAAGAAAGAAAGAAGAAAGAAAGAAAGAAAAGAAAGAAAGAAAGAAAGAAAGAAAGAAAGAAAGAAAGAAAGAAAGAAAGAAAGAAAGGGGGAGGGAGGGAGGAAGGAAGGAAGGAAGGAAGGAAGGAAGGAAGGAAGGATGGAAGGAAATAAAGAAGGAAGAAAAAAAGAAAAGAAAGGAAAAGAAAAAGAAAAGAAAACTTGTGTGACTTAATTTAAAGCAAATATTAAAGAAATACTTTTGGGGCACCTGGGTTGGTTAAGCATCTGACTCTTGGTTTTGACTCAGGTCATGATCTTGAGGTAGTGAGATTGAGCCCCACGATAGGTTCGGTTCAGTGCCTGCTTCAGATTCTCTCTCCCTCTCCCTCCTGCTCTTTCTCTCTCTCTCACTCAAATAAATAAAGAAAATCTTAAAAAAAAAATACTTTTATGGTAACCTAAAATTACTGATACTTTTGTGTCAGCCTAAAGTTGAAAAAGTCAGAGTGGAAGAAAGAAGATATTTGAGAACAACTTTTATAAATAAATATGAGAAAGATAGAAGAGGGATTTTCTTATATACTCTCTATATTTTTTTTTTTCATACTCACTTCTAGAGTCATATTTACTGCTTTTTGAACAAACTCTATCTAGCCTGGTAGCTAGGCTAGAGTTAATTGTGATACCACTGTAAATTGTGAACTTTGTCATATAGTCTAAAGCTTTGCCAATTCCATATTTGAATAAAAATGATTTATTTCGGGGCTCTGCATTGGCAGTGATGGGAATGATCCTTAGAACTCATGGAAGCCTGTCTACATGAAACCTTCCACTATGGAACACAGGCATATACAGGCTAAAGGTGACCCAGAGAAACCTCCAAAATGTGATAATGAACTCCAAATACACTAACTTTCATATTTCATCAACCCCTTTCATACTTCAGTATAATTTCACAATTAAAAAAACAAGAAAGAAAAAAAATGGGTCATAAACAGAGGAAACTTTACTTAGAGGGTCAGATTGTTGAGCTTATCTCTGTCCTTTGTCCAGACTTATCTCAGATTCTATTATAACTTCATCTCTTTTAGTGTTTTGTGCTTCATAAGGATCCAACCATAGAGAAGGAAGATACTGAGTTTTATTAAGCTTCTGGATACTCCATGCTAAGCTTTGAAAAATCTTCTAAATGTCTACAAGTTTCATAGATGTATCAGATAATCCAAGGTTAGGAAATGTGTTATTGTCACAAAGATGTTCTACTTGTTTGGCTGGAAAGGAAAGTAAACATGGCAGGTACCTGGAAGTCAGCTAGCCTTATATATCTTCAAGTAGGGAAGGGAGAAAGCCTGTTTTCGGACATCTCTGTCACTGAGACCAATAAAACTCAACACCTGAAGACTCCCAGGAGATTGTTTTCTCAATCTTAAACTGGGTCTGGCAGCTGACTTACCAAAGGGAAAAAAAGGAAAGATATTAAAGGATAAAAACATCCATGGGCAAATTATTCAACTACTTGGCCTGCTGAAACATTTACTGGAAATAGGTGCAAATAGGATTTATTTGTATTCATATTACCCTAATATTTTTCTAAGACATGTTTATCTATGTACTTATAAAATATTTTGAACCAAGTATGCTATAAATATTTTATTCAGTTTTACTTTTCTTCTTTAAACTTTTTTATTGTTATGTTAATCACCATACATTACATCATTAGTTTTTGATGTAGTATTCCATGATTCATTGTTTGTGCATAACACCCAGTGCTCCATGCAGAACGTGCCCTCCTTAATACCCATCACCAGGCTAACCCATAAATATTTTATTCAGTTTTAAAGAATGTCTAATCAATGGCTTATATGAATAATATATTACAAAATAAATTTCAGTCTTCATATTTCAGGACATTGTATTTTAAAATAAATAAAACACAGAAACATTCCAGTTTTTTACTAGTTGTCAGAAAAACTTACACTTGTAAGAACTGTTTTATGATTTGCATAGTAAGGATTCAATAAACATGTTTAAATGATCTTTAAAAGTAGTAGTTAAACAGATATTCAAGTTTTACATAGAATTCAATAAAATCTTCCCAGCTGTACATGCAGCTTTAAAATAATTTGTGGATATATTTTTTTATCCTTAATATATGCTATCTCCAAATATTATTTCCTTAGAACTCTCTTTTATGAAAGAAATGACAGTATGAAACATATTTTTTTGTTTTGTTTTTTAATTTAATTGGATACCAGGAATATGGCATTTTGGTGAACTTGTTTCCTTAACATGGATAATCATAACATCTTTGCATGCATAACATTTTTTGAAGATCAGTCAAACAGCCTCACTAACACCTTTTAAGATTAAAATAAAATTTAGTTGTCAAATAAAATAAAATCTAAATTGTTTAGAAAACTCTGGATTTACAGCAGACTAACAAGCAGGTCATATGTGAATTTCACATACAGGTTCTTGAAGTTGTAAATTGAAGAAAACTAATTCAAATTGCTGGAGGAAAATATGTTACTCTGTTTATGCTAAAAGCTGTGAGCAAGACAACTTAATGGAAATTGGGTACACTGCTATATTGCTTCAAGCTCCTTTAGCTACAAAGCTGAAGAGATATTTAATTATAAGTTCTAATAAGAATATCCACGTGACACAAGGAAAATATAACTTTTTCTGAAAGTTTAGACATATTCAGGGAATAAAGGGAAATCGAAAACAAAAGCAAGGAAGATACACTTTTCTGGATTCTTCAAAAATACGACCATTTACCTTGTAATTTAGAAAACTGTGGATCTAGTCAAATGTTTTATATGAAGGCACTGAAATGTCTGTTAAGTCACCAGTTTTTCCATTGCCAAGCTAGTATTAATTAACATGTCTAGGTTCTCTCCTTAAGGGACGCAAAATGTCATGGTGTGAGCTGGCCTACCGATGAATTGTAGTTCTCTGGTTAGAGATGAGGAGAGTAGGGGCACTGGCCAGGGTGATGGTCTCAAGAAAGAGCACTGTTAGAAGAAGGAACTCCCCGGAGGAGGGTACAAGAGATGCCTCAGGAAGAAAGCTGATTCTTCAGAACCTAAAACTAGAGCTATCTCAGGCCCTCTTAACTGCCCCACATAGCTGTTAATTCTCCAGAACCCACAATCTCCTTACTACTCAATGGGAGCAAATTAGGAGAAACAAAAATTGTGTTCGTTCTGATGTTTCTTAAATATATATATATATATATATATATTGCTACTCCTGATAATTAATGTCCATGGATAACATTAAAATTTCGAGTCTAGCATATTTAATACTCTAAGACTTGGTCATGGCTATTGCAAGTCTGGTCCAGGAGGAAGATCCCTCATAAATGAGAACATAAACGCTGCAGCCAAAATGAGTAATGCCAGGAAGCAGTGTTAACACTAAGGCCTGGCAGACAACAATGGGCCAGCCCGTGAAAGCAACAAAACAAACACAAACAATGGTTAAAAAAACAGAACTCCACAAAAGCCAAAAATCTCCAGATAACAAAGCAATTTGTGCAACTAACCATGATATCCCCAAGACTTCTCTAGAAGAATGTGTTGCAAGAGAAAGGTGGTTTCCTAAAGAGAAGGGACTGCACAGTTTGCTATGCAGCAGAAAACTACAGTCCTTTTAACCATGGCCACTTAACTGAGACTGAGTGGTTGCTTTTCATTAATCCGTAACTTATCTTAGAGCAGTTGTTTCCTTAGAATATCTTAATGTATCAAATATTACTTATGTTACTATCCAAGTAACTTTAAATTCAAATCCATTCCTCCTCCTCCCTTCTACTAAAAGAAATTCTGACTGCACTCCTTCTCAAGAAGATCATGTTCAGGATTTTGTATGTTTCTCTCTACCACACTTAACTCCGTGTTTACCCAGAGCCATGACTTTAAGATTTTGTGCAAAGATGTTTCTTCTCAATCTTGACATTTGTCTGCTTTTCTGCGTCATCAATTCCCATGTTGGTTGATACTACATTAACACACAAATTTCAAATTTTTAATGTGTGTATTATTTTCAACCTAAAGACACATCAAAATTAGTGTGCATTTGAAATAGATCTTTTACAATATTCTTTGCTTTTTAAATATAAACAACTTTAAAAGGAGGAAGGGTTTTTATCTAAGTAAGACTTTTTATAACCTTAGAGGTAATTTACTAGATTCTATTAGCCCCGAGTTTAAAGTGCTGAGAAGTCTATATGAGGTTCTGGCTAGGATGACCTCCTTTCCTCTTTCTGTTCTTTTTCCTACTGCATCACCCATGTGTTAGCCATCTGTACACTAAAAGAGAGTTTCTACAATCTTAAAACTTTACTAGTTTGGTAATAGGCTGAAATGTATATTCTTTCTTTGACACTGGAGGTTCTGTATGAATGGCAACATTTTTCCCCATTACTAGAGGATCCTGTTTTGATACTGAAAAACTGATGACAGAAAAGAAACTGTATATTTTGTAAGCCATGGAAGAATTGCCAGATGGTAAATGACACTGTTTTATCAGCAGACTGCCGTTCTCTGACTAGAGGCCAATAAAACGTACTTTGAGGATTCTAGGTATTAAGTGAGGAAGAAGGGCTGGAAAAGCAGACTGCCAGTGAATAAGCATCAGAGGACTTTTCACCCAGAACTGTGCATCAGTTAAGGACTTGCTGATGGTCCTTCCACAACCATCAAACATTGCTTCAAATATTAGAAATATATGAAATATAATTTAAGATCAATAGATGAAAAATTGAACTGCATTAAATAAATTTGGAAAGCATTTAGAAAAAGTCATACTATTACAGATCTACATTGGGTTTTCCTTGCCTGCAGAAATTCCCCAAGGTTGTTTCAGTTTTATGTTTTTATCATCAAGCACTTCAACTTCCAGTCTGCGTACAAAAATTAATAGAGGATCATGTTATTTTCCTGATTCTACAAAAACAGTTTCCTGACACTTATTAGTGGCGTAAACTTTTCAAACTATCGAAACCTACCAGAGTCTGTTAATTCCTTTGACTCATCTCTTTGTATGTCAAGGTAAGGGCGAGAATGGCTCGTAGGACAAAGCTGATCCTTCAGAAATGTGATTTCCCTTCCCTCTTGATTTCCTCCGCAAAGAGTTCAGTATATTAAGATCTTCTGAGAAAAATTCATTTTGTTAATGTTTGCAACATTTTATTTGAAAAGTTTCAAACCTTCAGAAAAGTTGAAAGAATAGGATAGGTGAAACATATAAGACTATCGACAAATGGGACTTTTTAATTTACAAAAACACCAGTGAACTATGTGAAAAGTATAGGAGCATTCTTTTGTACATGGAACTGCTATTTTTATAGGTTTAAAGTGCTCAGTGTCTGTAGTTTCATGTGATTCAAAGTAAATACAACTAACATACCTATACCTTTTGCCTAGGTTCTCGATTGTTCATGTTTTGCCTATTTGGTCACTCTTCTAGATAGAAAAATAACCGTAGATATAAATGTATAGACCTATTCATTCAGATATCTATCCATTTATCCACCTGCCTGCCTGTGTATCCATCTTCCATCTATTATCATCTATTTAATCTATCATCTATCATCTGCCTAATTATGCTAAACCCATTATTCCAAAGTACTAAACTCTCTCTCTCTACACACAGACACACGACAATATTCATATTTCTTGTTCTTTTTAAAGATACATGGTACGCCATTGTGGGGGAGGGGACGTACTATAGATGAGTCAACCACTCTCTGCATGAGAATTAAGATATTCTCAGAATATTGCTATTGTAACTAATTTCAAAATGATTAAGATTATGCACTTTTGTTGTTTTAGATTTTTTGTGGCTTTAAACTAATGGAATTCAATTCCTAAAAGCAGAATTGTTGAGTAAATGGGTAAATACATATGTACTTAATGTTATATACTGCTGAATGTCCCTCCAAAGAAGGACACTATTTTAAAATCTGATCAGTGTAAGAGAATGCCTGGTTCCTCACAAGGTGTTGTCAATCTGTGGTCAATCTAATAGCTGGGAAAGACAATCACAGTGTAATTTTGTGTTTCTCTTATTTCAAGAAAAATTGAGCGTCTTTTTGTATGTTTGTTTGGTTGGTTAAATAAGGGCCATTTGTACATATGATTTAAGAGTTTTTAAAAGCATATTAAAAAGTTTAAATTTTACTTTTCTATATTATAAACATATATTCTCAATTTATTTATTTCTTTTACTTTGCATATGCATGTTTCCAGGCAGGTTCTTTGCTGTTGTTGTTTTTTAGGGGTTTTTTTTGGTAGTCAGATTTATCACTTTTTCTGTATTGTACACCCAGGTTATAAGGAAAGTCATTCATACTTTCTTCAAGGATTTGTATGTTTTCAGAGTTTGATCTCATACCCATTTTGAGTCTATTCTCAATTTTTTATTTTTTTGTGAGGTACAGCTACAATTTTATCTTTTTTCAAATGGCTATCTAGATTATTGATACTGTTTATTTAAATGTCCATCCTTTCTTGGGGCACCTGGCTGGCTCAGTCAGTGGAGCATGAGACTCTTGATCTCGGGGTTGTGAGTTCAAGCCCCACACTGAGTATAGAGATTACTTAAATAAATCTTTAAAAAACTTTTAAATAAAAAATAAAATAAGTGTTCATCCTTTATTGTTTTGAATGCCACCCTTCACATACACTAACTTTCTGTTTGAACTGGGTCTATGTCCGAACTTTCTTTTCTGTTCTATACATTCACGTGTCCGTCCTACACTTCGGTTGTTTTTTTAGTGAAGGCTTTGTAATATGTTCAAAATCTAGTAGATCTCTTGACAGAACTCCTTCAAAGCTTCTTTTTCTCCTAGTTTCTGCTGTGCTGTTTTAGCATGCTATTTTTTTTTTTTTTCCAATTTAAACTTTAGAATAAACTTTTCTAGTTCTGGGGCAAAACCCCATCCAAACAAGCAAACATGTATTAATTTGGCATTTTGTGATGTGAAATTAACATACTTAAAAATTAAAATTAGATCTTTATTTGTTCAAGTCTACTTCTTTGTCTTTTTGGAGTGTCTGATAATTTCTTGTTTGAATAAAGCTTCTCCCCTAACAGGAATTCCTCCTGTCAGGAATGTCCCTTGAGACAGTCTTCCTTGAGCTCTTGTATATTTAAAGCTATTTTCCTATACACTTGATACTTTAAGAACAACTTAGTTCCCTATAAAATCCTTGGCCCACAGTTTGTTTGCTTTTAATGTGTGATTGAGAAGTTGAAGAAAATCCAGTGTCCTTTCTTTTGCAACTTGGTCTATTTTTTTCTTAACGTTGAAGTCTAATAATTTTATTAATCTTTTCCTCATAATTTTCTGTTCTTGTACATTTTTTCCCAGGTACATGGTGATTTTTTAAATTGAGTCATTTATTTCCAGATTTTTTTTTGTAGACAAAGTTTTAAATATTAAATCTGCTTCATTATTTTTGCTTTTTCGAGAACTAAAGTTATATATACAATGGACCATCTTTCCTGTTCTCTGCATCAATTGCCTGTCTGAATCTTTTCACCTTTTCACTTATTTCATTTTGTTCTCAGAGATATTTTCATGTAATTTTTCAAAACTCTCATTATATTTTCAGTCCAATGTATTTTATTCTGACACCTTATAATTTAATTTTTCTAAAGTTACTTTCTCTTTCTCCCATTTCTTTCCCGAGTTTATATGAGCTCTCATTTCACAGATTCTTTTATGTTTTTTTTCCACTTACATTATAAATTTTGAATCATGTATTCAATTTCTTTTTCTTATCTACAAACACCTGATAAAAGATATTTAATTCTATTCGAGTGTTGTGTCATAGTTTCCTTCTGCTTTTTGTTGTTTGGTGGAGAACATTTTCAGCAGCTAAATATTTTGATCTGCCTTCTTTTATTAGTTGCTACTTCCTATTTGTTTTTAAATGTCTTGATACAGTTTTATGTAGAGAGTGGTAAGGGGTTTTGGCTGTAGCAGCCATTGGTGGTGTTCTGCTTAGACATCATGGGATCTCTTTCTTGATTGGGTAGTCAGATTCCTTAGGTGCTGTGGCTGTTGCTGTTAATACCTAACGCTTTCTAATTTCTCCAGGGGATTGCTCAACTGGAACTGTATCACCTGGAAACTCCCATTTGCCCCATGATAACCCAAAGACTGATCCGTGAATACCTACAGAAAAACAGGTCCCTTGCCTCAAGGTACAACAAAGTCTATGGTTCCATTTATGCTCCAGAATTCCTGTAGGATAAGATGCATCTGAATGGCACCTGGAACTATAGCCTTCCTTATCATCTTTCCCTTCCTAATCACGCTTTTCATCCTGTCTTCCTCCATTTCTCTAATGCTTTTTTCTTCCAGTTTATCCTCGGACCACTCATTTAATATCTCACCTGCACATGGATTCCCATTTTGGCCATTTCTTCCAGGAACCCCAATCTAAGATAGTCATTTACTAGATTTTTGTTGTAGTTGTTTCATTCAAGGGCACCATTTTAGGGGAGTTGGTATATCTTCTAACTTTGTGATTTAATTTTCTTTCTTAATCATAATTTCTATTATTTAGTACCTTTGCTTTACATAGCAAAGGGATTTGATACCGAAGTCACATCCCCTCATTCAAAGCAACATGCCGCCTCTGTTCTTGTGCACTTTCAAGATCTTGCCTTTGGATTCCTCAGAAGCTGGTCCTTTGATCTATCAGTTCTTGATCATGATCTTAGTGTTTGCCAACTCATGGCAAGCCTTTCTCTTTCTGAGATGAATTTATCTTTTATAGCTTAGGCTTCTGCCTTTCTTTTTCACCAAGTCTCCACTGGAGTCTATACTCATTGTGGGCTGTGGAGATGGTTCTGTTGGATTTGGTTATATTTCTCCCTATCTATATATAATATAGATATACGATATTAAATTACTTAGTGTTCTCTGTTTTCTAGTTTTCTTATAGACCTGTTTTTTTGGTGGATTTATCTGTTCTTGCTTACCTTTTGGGTGTGTGTGTGTTTTCTTTCTTTCTTTCTTTCTTTCTTTCTTTCTTTCTTTCTTTCTTTCTTTCTTTCTTTCTTTCTTTTTCTCTCTTTCTTTCCTTTCTTTTCTTTAAGGAATGTATGAAAATGTTTGGATTTATTCCTTGTTTAATTTCTTTATTTATAAAAATCAATTTAATGAATGTGCCTTTAAATCCATGGGATTAAGTACCTTCAGTTCACAGAAAAACTAACTATGAGTCTCAGTAATTTCCCAACCAAGGGTGAAAAAACTTTCTTCAGACTTCATCTCTACTGCTTTTATAAACTAAAATACATCAATAAGGAAGCCATGAGACTCTGACAATTTGAACTAAAGTACACATATCTGGGCAGCCTGGGCGGCTCAGTCGGTTAAGCATCTGCCTTCAGCTCAGGTCATGATCCTGGGATCCTAGGATTGAGTCCCACATCGGACTCCCTGCCCATCAGGGATTCTGCTTCTCTCCCTACTCCTCTCCCCACTCATGGGCTTGTGCTCTCTTTCTCTCTCTATCTCTCAAAAATAAATAAATAAATAAAAATCTTTAAAAAAAGAGTACACTTGTCTGCTTTTATTTATGAAGAACAACAAAGTTTGCTCAAATGCAAAGAATTTCCTTGGAACCAAACAACTTTTTGGGAAAATCCTTCCACAGAAAAGGAAAAATCCTTCTGGAATTCCTTAATCTGAAAAGGTTTAAAACACTGCCTAGCTGTAGAATAGCTATTTATCATGTTAATTTGTTAGATTTTTACAGTAACTATTTTAAGTATCTTATTTAAATTTTGGACATTCATATTTAGTTAATAAAATAAATTAGATAAGTATAGCTAATTCACAAAATTTCTCCATCACTATTTTGCTCAAATGAAATTAGACACCGAAGTTAAAATAAATCAGGTAATTTTTACATGTTTAATATTCAAACATATCACCTAAATAAGTAACAGGGTTTTTAGAGCTGACCCGGAACATTAAAAATTTGTCTATATTTTTATCATTTTCTATTTTTGCATTGATTTGTGTTATTCTGGTTGTGTTATTGTAATAAGAAGTGATAAAAGGAGATAATTGAAAATTACTATTTTAAAATATTTCAATTCTACATAAAATATGAGCCTAGAGATTATTGAAAATAATATATGTAGGTTTGTCATTTATCTTCAGAAATGTAATATGCATTATTTTACTATCCTGATAATAATAGCTTCCTTCATAGAATATAAACTACCTATTCATTTGTCTATCTCTAGGTCCTATGAGAGTACATGGAATGAAGTGTGGACTTAGAAAGTATTTATTGAACGATGGAATGGTGCATGTTTTAAAAAGGTTTAAAACCACTTTTTCCTTCTTCTTGGACTTTCCTTCCCATTCCTCCTCTGTACACTTTTCTTTACCTTTTCCTTACTCTTTGGTTCTTTCTTGAAGCAGCACCTTCTCAAGGATGCCTTCCCTGATTTCTCTGACTAGGACAACTCACCTGGGCTCTCCATGCACCCTGAAACTCTCATCAGGAATATTTGTTCACAGCAGCAATTTTGCACTTGTTTATCACAATTTCACAGTATGTATCTCTGAATAGTGTCCTAGGGGTGCTGGGGGCTTAAAAACATCCAAACTGTTATTCTACCACAGTTTCAGAGGTCACATGTCTGAAATCTAGGTGTGGGTTGGTGTCTGCAGGGTTGTTTCCTTTTGGAAGCTCTAAAGGAGAATCTTTCTTAGTTCAGGCTGCTATAACAGAATACCATGGACTAGGTAGATTAAACAACAATTTATTTCTCACGGTTCTGGAGGATGGAAAGTCAAACATTAAGGTGCCAGTAGATCTGTGTCTGGTGAAAGCACTCCTCCCGATGTACGGTTGACCATCTTCTCAATTTATCCTGACATGGAAGAGAGCTCTAGAGCTCTCTTTCTCTTCTTATAATCCCATCATTTGGGCCATACTCTCATTATCTCATCCAAACCTGATTACTTCCCAAAATCCCACCTCCTTATATTTCACTGGGGGTTAGGGTTTCAACATGAATTTCTGGCGGGGGGGATGCAAACACGCAATTCATAATACTTCATCCCCGACCTTCCAAATTTCTATCCTTCCCAGATGCAAAACACCTCTCTTCCATCTCAAGGGCCCCCAGAGTCTTCATCACAGCATTAAAGGTCTAAAGTCCAAAGTCCTACGTGACCATTATCTAAATCATAAATAATCCATCCTAAAGTGAAATTCCTCTTCAGTGGTGAACCTGTGAAACCAAACAAGTTATGTGCTCCCAAAATACAATGGCAGGGCAGCCATGGGATAGACATTTCCATTCCAAAAGACAGAAATTGAAGAGAAGTAAGGAGTGAAGGGAACTAAGCAAGTTCACAACATAACAAGGTAAATCCTGTTGAGATTTTAAGGCTCAAGAATAGTCCTCTTTGGTTTGATGCTCTGTCTTCCAGGACCAATGGGGCGGTAATGTCACCCCAACAGCTTGACAAGGCACTGGTCCTGCTGCTGCCCTTGGCACTGGCCTTGCCCACACCACCATTCTGCCAGGCCTCACCCATGCCGAGGCTCTGCCGGGATGTGGGTCACATTCCCACAGCTTCTGCTGTAAGTCATCTTCCTTATTGAAGTCTTGGCAATGACCTTGATGATTTCCGAATCAATTTCAGGGTGATTTTACTAGCTTCTTGAAGAAAAGTGCAGGTTTATAGCTGAATAGTGTTGCAGGAATTCTCTGCCTTTAGTGCCTGCATCTTGGTCATACGGCTTAAAAGAATGAAGAGGTAAACTAGACAAAGAGTGGTGGGCAGAAAGCAAAGTTTATTAAATAATAGTATAAAGCTCCCAGAGAGGGAGAGGTGCCCAAGAGAGTTGCCCTTGGAATTTCTAAGTTTCGGGGTCTTTATGAGCTTTTTGCGGAACTATCTAAAGCAATCAGGGTGTGCTGAGTTGTGCCAATCAGGGCTTTGGTCATGTACCTGTCTACCTATTCAGTCAATGTCAATGTGCTGGTGGTCTTTTTTGCTGACATCTGGGGGCTTATGTCTTAACTTCCCGTTGCCTATGATAGTGACAGATGCTTTGTGGTTAATTATCTTATTTTAGGATGTTTTGCTGAAGTCATTTCTGCAAAGGCTGCAAGCAGAATGCTAGTGTAGTCTTGTTTAAGCTGTAAAACGGGATGTTAGTGCTGTTTTAGCTGTCCTGACTCCATATCTTCTCGTTGGGGACCCTGGCCCTGACTATCTAACTGTCCAACTAACTTCTAACAATAATTATATCATACTGTCCTGTAGGCTCTAAGTGTGACAGCCTTCTTTCAATCTGTCTCATCAGTTTTTCCTTAAGTTCAAACTGGCTGCTTCCCTGCTGGGGTTGCTGATTAAGTTTGTGGGTCACACCCATACTAATCTCCTTATCAAAAGTTTGCTCAGCCACACCCTTCATGTTCTTTTCAGAATATGCTTTCTTGGGGCCCCTGGGTGGTACAGTCTGTTAAACATCAAACTCTTGGTTTTGGTTTGGGTCGTGATCTCAGGGTCAGAAATCGAGCCCACATCCAGCTGCTTGGTGGGGAGTCAGCTTGAAATTCTCTCTTCCTCTCCCTTTGCCCCTCCTGCTCATGCTTTCCTTCTCTCTCGCTCTCAAATAAATAATTTTTTTTAAAGAATATGCTTTCTTATTTCTTGCAATATGGATAGGCTGAAAATTTTCCAAATCTTTAAATTCTGGTTCTTTTTTGCTGAACAATTCCTTTCTTTCTTCTTGCATTTTCCTAGGAACCAAGCTGCTCCTGCAACATTTTGCTTAGAAATCTCAGCCAAGAATCCAATTTCATCACTTGCAAGTTCTACCTTTTGCAAAAAACTAGAACACGAACAATTCAGCTAAGTTCTCTGATACTTTATAACAATATTACTCATCCTCCAGTTTCAAATAACATGTTCATTTCTGCCTGAGATGGCCTTTATTTTCCATATTTCTACCAATATTTGGTTCCTGATTATTTTCGTATTCTCTGAGAAGATAGAGGCTTTCTCTCCCGCTCTCCTTTTTTTTTGTTTCTAGACTCTCATCAGAGTCACTTTTAAAAGTCAGTCCGTGGCAATCTCAGCTTTTCCTAACATGCATCTCAAAATTATTCCAGCTTCTACTCATTACCCATTTTCAAAGCTGCTTTCACATTTTCTGCTTTTAAACAGATTCTCACTTATCAGTACCAGTGTCTCTCTTAGTTTGGACTTTTACAACAGGATATCATAAACAGTGTATTAAACAACAAAAGTTTATTTCTCACAGTTCTGGAGGCTGGAAAGTCCAAGTTCAAGGTGTTAGTCAATCTCTTGTCTGGTGAGATCACTCTTCCTGGTTTGCAAAAGGTGATCTTGTTATAGTTTCACATGATAGGAAGACTAATCTCTTTATCTTCTTATAAAACCGTGCTTCTCTCCTAGCTTTAGGTGCATTGCTGGCAGTCTTTGGCATTTGTTGGCTTGTAGATTTACCACTGTATTGCCTCCATTGTCACATGACCTTCTTCACTATATATCTTCACATAGCCTTCTCATAAGGTCACTAGTCATGGGACTTAGGGCCCACTATAATCCAGTATGACCTCATTTTAACCAATTACATCTGCAAAGATCCTATTTCCAAATAAGTTCCCATCTGTTTGGACATAAATTTGGGGGTAAACAATATTCATCCCAGAATATTATCCCACTACATTTTAAATTATACCAGAACAGAAAGAGAGTAGGTTTTTGGTCACTGTTGTATTCTATCACCCATCTATGTAGATTCTCAATACATATACAGTAATGAATGAGGACATAAATTTGGGGGTAAACAATATTCATCCCAGAATATTATCCCACTACATTTTAAATTATACCAGAACAGAAAGAGAGTAGGTTTTTGGTCACTGTTGTATTCTATCACCCATCTATGTAGATTCTCAATACATATACAGTAATGAATGACACACTTTCCAACTTTACCTGATTACAAATATATTGTGGTACTTGTGGCAGTGGTAAGAAGACAGAATATGAGTGTTCCAGTACAGTAGGTTTTTACTGATGAAAATTACTGAACAACTGATTACTGAATCACTCTGATTCCTTGTCATTTTGCAACTGGAATCAAAAAGGGGTGGGGGAACCAAAACAATACATTTTTGTTTAAGAGAGAAAATGAGATGTGCCTTCCAGAGCTCTCTAGAATCACAACTACTTAAACTAAATATTTTAACCAGCTGGAGAGATTATAATAATTACTGTTTATAAAGTAGATAGTATAGTGATTTCAGAATTCAACATTACTCCTTTCTTTCCTTTGTGTGTCTGGCAACTTAATGGTTCTGCTGTCATATAATGCCTTTGATAGTGTCCGCTAATGTGTGTTTGGTGAAGTGAGCTAGGATCAGCACAGTAAACACTTGAGATTAAAATCAACTCATATTATTTTGAAGACTCTGGCACAATCATAAAATTATTTTTTTAGGGTAGGCAAGGATATTTAATATGAAATCCTAAGTCTTCATTGCCTTGTTCCATGAAAACATTTTCTTAAATCTGAACAAGTTATAACAACTATTCTGATATGAGCTAAAATCTTTATAAACTTTTTTTAAATTTTATTTTATTATGTTATGTCACTGTACATTACATCATTAGTTTTTGATGTAGTGTTCCATGATTCATTGTTTGGGTATAACACCCAGTGCTCCATTCAATATGTGCCCTCCTTAATACCCATCACCAGGCTAACCCATCCACCTATCTCCCTCCCCTTTAAAACCCTCAGTTTGTTTTTCAGAGTCCATAGTCTCTCATGGTTCATCTCCCCTCCGATTCCCCCCCTTCATTTTTCCCTTCCTACTATCCTCTTTTTTTTTTTTTTGAACATATAATGTATTATTTCTTTCAAGGGTATAGGTCTGTGATTCATCAGTCTTACACAATTCACAGCGCTCACCATAGCATATACCCTCCCCAATCTCCATCACCCAGGCACCCCATCCCTCCCCCTCTTCCCCTCCAGCAACCCTCAGTTTGTTTCCTGAGATTAAGAGTCTCTTATGGTTTGTCTCCTTCTCTGCTTTCATCTTGTTTCATTTTTTCCTACCTTCCCCTATAATAGTCTGTCTTGTTTCTCAAATTCCTCATATCAGTAAGATCATATGATGCTTGTTTTCTCTGATTGACTTATTTCGCTTAGCATAATACCCTCTAGTTCCATCCACATCTTTCAAAAGGCAAGATTTCAGGGGGTTAATTTGATGGCTACATAATATTCCAGTGTGTGTGTGTGTGTGTGTGTGTGTGTGTGTGTGTGTGTGTGTATGTATGTATATACCCCATCTTCTTTATCCATTCATCTCTCGATGGACATCTTGGCTCTTTCCATAGTTTGGCTATTTGGGACATTGCTGCTATAAACATTGGGTTGCAAGTACCCCTTCAGAACCCTACATTTATATCTTTGGGGTAAATACCCAGTAGTGCAATTGATGGATTGTAGGGTCGTTTTAATTTCAATTTTGGGGAACCTTCATACTGTTTTCCAGAGTGGCTGCATCAGGTTGCATTCCCACCAACAGTGTAGGAGGGTTCCCCTTTCTCTGCATCCTCGCCAACATCTGTCGTTTCATGACTTGTTCATTTTAGCCATTCTGACTGGTGTAAGGTGGTATCTCATTGAGCTTTTGATTTGGATTTCCCTGATGCCGAGCGATGTTGAGCACTTTCTCATGTGTCTGTTGGCCATTTGGACGTCTTCTTTGGAAAAATATCTGTTCATGTCTTCTGCCCATTTCTTGATTGGATCATTTGTTCTTTGGGTGTTGAGTTTGATAAGTTCTTTGTAGATTTTGGATACTAGCCCTTTTTCTGATATGTCATTTGCAAATATCTTCTCCCATTCTCTCGGTTGTCTTTTGGTTTTGTTGACTGTTTCCTTTGCTGTGCAAAAGATTTCTATCTTGATGAAGTCCCAATAGTTCATTTTTGCCCTTGCTTCCCTTGCCTTTGGCGCTGTGTGTAGGAAGAAGTTGCTATGGCTGAGGTGGAAGAGGTTGTTGCCTGTGTTCTCCTTTCGGATTTTCATGGACTCCTGTCTCACATTTAGGTCTTCCATCCATTTTGAGTCTATTTTTGTGTGTGGTATAAGGAAATGGTCCAGTTTCATTCTTCTGCATGTGGCTGTCCAATTTTCCCAATGCCATTTGTTGAAGAGACTGTCTTTTCTCCATTGGACATTCTTTCCTGCTTTGTCGAAGATTCGTTGACCGTAGAGTTGAGGGTCCATTTCTGGGCTCTCTATTGTGTTCCATTGATCTTTGTGTCTGTTTTTGTGCCAGTACCATACTGTCTTGATGATGACAGCTTTGTAATAGAGCTTGAAGACCAGAATTGTGATGCCACTAGCTTTGCTTTTCTTTTTCAATATTCCTTTGGCTATTCGGGGTCTTTTTTGTTTCCATACAAATTTTAGGATTATTTGTTCCATTTCTTTGAAAAAAGTTGATACTATTTTGATAGGGATTGCATTAAATGTGTAAATTGTCCTAGGTAGCACATACATTTTCACAATATTTGTTCTTCCAATCCATGAACATGGAACGTTTTTCCATTTCTTTGTGTCTTCCTCAATTTCCTTCATGAATATTTGATAGTTTTCTGAGTACAGATTCTTTGCCTCTTTGGTTAGATTTATTCCTAGGTATCTTATGGCTTTGGGTGCAATTGTAGATGGGTTCGACTCCTTCATTTCTCTTTCTTCTGTCTTGTTGTTGGTGTATAGAAATGCCACTGATTCCTGTGCATTGATTTTATATCCTGCCACTTTACTGAATTCCTGTATGAGTTCTAGTAGTTTTGGCGTGGGTTCTTTTGGGTTTTCCACGTAAAGTATCATATCATCTGCAAAGAGTGGAGAGTTTTTCTTTGCCTTTTTGAATGCCTTTTATTTCTCTTTGTTGTCTGATTGCTGTGGCTAGGATTTCTAGTACTATGTGGAATAGTAGTGGTGATAGTGGACATCCCTGCCGCGTTCCTGACCTTAGGGGGAAAGCTCTCAGCTTTTCCCCATTGAGAATGATATTCGCTGTGGGTTTTTCATAGATGGCTTTTATGATATTGAGGTATGTGCCCTCTATCCCTATACTCTGAAGAGTTTTGATAAAGAAAGGATGCTGTACTTGGCAAATGTTTTTTATGCATCTATTGAGAGGATCATATGGTTCTTGTTCTTTCTTTTATTAATGTATTGTATCATATTGATTGATATGCAGATGTTGAAAAAACCTTGCAGCCCAGCAATAAATCCCACTTGGTCATGGTGAATAATCCTTTTAATGTACTGTTGGATCCTACTGGCTAGTATTTCGGTGAGAATTTTTATATCCATGTTCATCAGGGTTATTGGTCTGTAATTCTCCTTCTTTTGGGGTCTTTGTCTGGTTTTGGGCTCAAGGTAATGCTGGCCTCATAAAATGAGTTTGGAAGTTTTCCTTCCATTTCTATTTTTTGAACAGTTTCAGAAGAATAGGTATAATTCTTCTTTAAATGTTTGGTAGAATTCCCCTGGGAAACTGTCTGGCCCTGGGCTCTTGTTTGTTGGGAGATTTTTGATGACTGCTACAATTTCTTTACTAGTTATGGGTCTGTTCAGGTTTTCTATTTCTTCCTGGTTCAGTTTTGGTAGTTTATAGGTCTCTAGGAATGCATCTTCCAGATTGTCTAATTTGCTGGCATAGAGTTGCTCATACTATGTTCTTAGAATTGTTTGTATTTCTTTGGTGTTGGTTGTGATCTCTCCTCTTTCATTCATGATTTTATTTCCTTGGGTCCTTTCTCTTTTCTTTTTGATAAGTCTGGCCAGGGGTTTATCAATCTTATTGATAATTCTTTCAAAGAACCAGCTCCTGCTTTCCTTGATCTGTTCTACTGTTCTTTTGGTTTCTATTTCATTGATTTCTGCTCTGATCTTTATTATTTCTCTTCTCCTGCTGGGTTTAGGCTTTATTTGCTGTTTTTTCTCTAGCTCCTTTAGGTGTAGGGTTAGGTTGTGTATTTGAGACCTTTCTTGTTTCTTGAGAAAGGCTTGTATTGCTATGTACTTTCCTCTTAGGACTGTCTTTGCTGCATTCCTAAAGATTTTGAACAGTTGTGTTTTCATTTGCATTTGTTTCCATGAATTTTTTAAATTCGTCTTTAATTTCCTGGTTGATCCATTCATTCTTTAGTAGGATGTTCTTTAGCCTCCATTTTTTGAGTCCTTTCTGACTTTCCTCTTGTGATTGAGTTCTTGTTTCAAAGCACTGTGGTCCAAAAATATGCAGGGAATGATCCCAATCTGTTGGTACCGGTTGAGACCTGATTTGTGACCTAGGATGTGCTCCATTCTGGAGAATGTTCCATGGGCACTAGAGAAGAATGTGTATTCTGTTGCTCTGGGATGGAATGTTCTGAATATATCTGTGAAGTCCATCTGGTCCAGTGTGTCATTTAAAGCCTTTATTTCCTTGTTGATCTTTTGCTTAGATGATCTGTCCATTTCAGTCAGGGGGGTGTTAAAATCCCCTACTATTATTGTATTGTTGTCAATGTGTTTCTTTCCTTTTGTTATTAATTGCCGTATATAACTGGCTGCTCCCATGTTAGGGGCATAGATATTTAAAATTGTTAGATCTCCTTGTTGGATAGACCCTTTAAGTAGGATATAGTGTCTTTCCTCATCTCTTATTATACTTTGGTTTAAAATCTAATTTCTCTGACATAAGGATTGCCACCCCAGCTTTCTTTTTGATGTCCATTAGCATCGTAAATGGTTTTCCACCCCCTCACTTTCAATCTGTCTTTGGGTCTAAACTGAGTCTCTTGCATGCAGTATATCAATGGGTCTTGTTTTTTTATCCAGTCTGATAGTCTGTGTCTTCTGATTGGGGCATTTAGCCCATTTACATTCAGGGTAACTATTGAAAGATAAGAATTTAGTGCCATTGTATTACCTATAAGGTGACTGTTACTGTATATGGTCTGTGTTCCTTTCTGGTCTATATTACTTTTAGGCTCTCTCTTTGCTTAGAGGACCCCTTTCAATATTTCTTGTAGGGCTGGTTTGGTGTTTGTAAATTCTTTTAGTTTTTGTTTGTCCTGGAAGCTTTTTATCTCTCCTTCTATTTTCAATGACAATCTAGCTGGGTGTAGTATTCTTGGCTGCATATTGTTCTCATTTAGTGCTCTGAATATATCATGCCAGTCCTTTCTGGCCTGCCAGGTGTCTGTGGATATGTCTGCTTCCAATCTAATGTTTCTACAGTTGTAGGTTACAGAGTTCTTGTCCTGAGCTGCTTTCAGGATTTTTTCTTTGTCTTTGAGACTTGTAAGTTTTACTGTTAGATGTCGGGGTGTTGACCTATTTTTATTGATTGTGAAGGGGGTTCTCTGTGACTCCTGGATTTTGATGCCTGTTTCCTTCCCCAAATTAGGGAAGTTCTCTGCTATAATTTGCTCCAGTATACCTTCTGCCCCCCTCTCTCTTTCTTCTTCTTCTGGGATCCCAATTATTCTAATGTTGTTTTGTCTTATGGTATCACTTATCTCCTGAATTCTGCCCTCGTGATCCAGTAGTTGTTTATCTCTCTTTTTCTCAGCTTCTTTATTTTCCATCATTTGATCTTCTATATCACTAATTCTTTCTTCTGCCTCATTTATCTTAGCAGTTAGAGCTTCCATTTTTTATTGCACCTCATTAATAGCCTTTTTGATTTTGACTTGGTTAATTTTAGTTCTTTTATTTCTCCAGAAAGGGATTCTCTAGTATCTTCCATGCTTTTTTAAGCCCACCTAGTATCTTTATAATCGTCA
This sequence comes from Eumetopias jubatus, assembly GCF_037043125.1. Taxonomy (NCBI): domain Eukaryota; kingdom Metazoa; phylum Chordata; class Mammalia; order Carnivora; family Otariidae; genus Eumetopias; species Eumetopias jubatus. Next base: position 166,587,990 of record NW_028274808.1, read on the forward strand.
TTCTGCTTTATGGACTTTTTAATAACAGATCACAAAAGAAAATCTTTTAGCTAAGGCATTAATATAAATAATTCTTGGATATTCCTGTAATGTAACTGAAATAAAAAATAAATTATCAAGTATTTTTTGGAGGGGGCAGGATTTACTTGCAGAGGCACAAGGAGACTTTCTGGAGTGATAGAAACGTTCTGGATCATGACTGTGGGCTGGTTACCTGACTAAACACATTTTTAAAAATATGTCTAATTTTATACTTAAAACTAGCAAATTTTATTATATGTAAATTATACCTTAATAAGATAATCTTTACTATTTTAATATTTTTATTGAATTATAAATAACATACAGTGTTATATTAGTTTCAGTTGTACAATATAGTGATTCAACAATTCTATACATTACTCAGTGCTCATCTCAATAAGTGTCCTCTTAACCCCCTTCATCTATTTCACCCATTCCCTCACCCATCCCACACACCTCCCCTCTGGTAACCATCAGTTTGTTCTCTTTATTTAAGAATCTTTTTGCTTTGCTTTTTTTTAAAATTTGTTCATTTGTTTTATTTCTTAAATTCCACCTATGAATGAAATCATATGGTATTTATCTTTCTCCGACTGATTTATTTCACTTAGCATTATACCCTCTAGGTTCATCCATGTTGTTGCAAAAGTCAAAATCTCATTCTTCTTTATAGTTGAATAATATATATAATAATATAGTGTTTGTACTGCATTTTCTTTATCCATTCATCCATGGATGACATAGACACTTATGTTGCTTCCATAACTTAGCTAATGTAAATATTAATGCAATAAGCATAGGGGTGCATACATCTTTTTGAATTAGTGTTTTCATTTGGGGGCTTGGGGGTAGGTACCAGTAGTGGAATTACCAGGTCATATGGTAATTCTATTTTTAATTTTTGGGGGAACCTCCATACTGTTTTCCAATGAAGACGTACAATTTGCCAAAAGACACCTGAAAAGATGTTCAACATAACTAATCAGGGCAATGCAAATCAAAACCATATTGAGATATCACCTTACACCTGTCAGTATGGTTAGAATAAAAAAGATGAGAAATATCAAGTGTTGGTGAGGACATGAAGAAAAAGGAACCCTTGTTCACTGCTGATCGGAATGCAAATAACATAATTAAAAAAAAAAAAATGTTGGTTCTCTTGTTTTTCTGATGACCCGAGGACATATTTAATCTTTGCCTAATCTTTGATCTTGACTCAAATAATAACACAAGACCTGGTCTGATGATTTATATTTTGCTTTGTACATAAGGCTGTTCTTAGTTAGACTAAGCAGTCAGTCTCTCAGTAACATCTGCCATTTCCTGAATAAGTATCTTGCAAACATAGTAAAGTGATGAACACCAACTGTGAGAAATACCTTTGGTAAGGAACAGTGCAAGCTGCACCTGGACTCTAATAATTATCTGACATTTTGAACAGCCTTCTTATCCTGAAAAGTCCAAACCTAAAATATGTCTTTTCTCTGGTAATGAAGGACCTTAGCTTTAAATATGTTTTTAAGGAAACTGATATTTCTTAAAAATACTTTTAATATTGAAGTGTCTCTACAAAATGTTTGTTTCTTACTTTTACATAAGTGGGGTAGTGTTTTAACTCAGTGGAGAGGATAAGAGAAGCATGGATAAAATGGTGCAAGAAATTGGTAGTTTACATAGTATTTATTTTTCTTTTACCACTCAATTATTTTATTAGTCTTACTAATAGAACATATTAAATATCTTGAATCAATCAGAATCTTCAGGGAAACAACATAGAGAATTATACATGATTAACTCTAATTATTTTTCAATGAACTAATGTAATTTGGGCATCTGCAATAACATCATTAATGGTGATCTGATAATTAGTTTGAGTAATGCTTCATTGTTATGGACTGAATGTTTGTGTTGCCCCCAATCCTAAAATTAATAGCTTGGGTCCTAACCCCCAGTGTAATGATATTAGGAGGTGAGGCCTTTGGGAGGTAATTGGGTGGAGCCCCTATGAATGGGATTGATGTTCTGATAATAAGTGAAAGACATGAGAATTAAAATAAAAACTTAAGAAAAATAAAAAAATAAAATGTGGCTGTTTAAAAAAAAAGAAAGAAAGAAAAAGAAAGAATGATTTATTTTTCCACCATGTGAGATTACAATAAAAAGACAGCCCTCTCGACTCAGAGGGTTCTCACCAGACACTGGATCTTCTGGCACTTTGATCTTGGAATTGCCAGTCTCCAGAACTGAGAAACAAATTTCTGTTTAAGCACCGCCCCCCCAGCCCAATTTATGATATTCTATTATATCAGCCCAAACTGACTAAGGCAGTTGTACCAAGGCTTTCCCCTTCACCAAGATATTAGGGACATAAGTAACTGCAGGCTCTGGATCTTAGTGCTACTTTATATTCACAGTGCTCTAGTAGTTTTCATAAATATTAGATTCTTATGCCAAAAGCATGGATGTAGCCAATTGACTTTTCAAGATTAATTTTAAAGAACCATATTTACTTTGATTCATAAACTCTTCTTCAAATGTGACCTACATGACAAGGTTTATTTTTTACCTATAATTTTTTGTTGTTGTTGTTCAATAACTAAATTCCATTTAAATTGAATTTGTGACTACTGATATCTCCAAAGATACCTTGGGAAGTCTGAAACAACTTTCTATAGATAGCCTATTCCAGTGAGGTTGTCATCATAAAGTGATGGTTAGTGATACAAACCAATTATTTCCAAAGAGTTCATTAAGTGTGAATGCAAGTGGAAGATTCTGGATTAAAAAAAATCACACTGCAATGCTATTGCATTCCTTCCAGTCTATCACATGTATTATTAATAAACAATTGTTCTAAGAGAGTCTGTGACACATAATAGACTCCACTGCTAACAGCAATTTTATATTTACCATTGTTATGAATGTCATAGTCCTTGAATATAAGAATAGAACCTTAGTGTGGATTGCTAGAAATCCTATGCAAATTTCTAAAAAGAAAAAAAATCTGCTGTATCAGATGGGTCTGATATTATATAGTTAATTGAAAATTTAATTCTGAGAAACATACTAATGCATTCTGTTCGGCTAATTCATTTTTCTGAGCCAATCAAAGTCAATTTCTTTTGGTCTTGAATCTATTGAAAGTTCTGTTAATTACAAATTAGTATAGCATGTCACATGAAACACTCCTGATGTGTGGTGGTGGAGGCATTGCTCTGGGATGTAGAATTTTGTACTTAATGCCTTCAGATTGTAAAGAAGAGATACAGATTTTGGTTACCTCTGTTGATATTTTATTGTAAATCATAGAGAAGCTAGAAAACAAGAGATTCATTCTTTCAGCAGATTCAGGAAGAAGTGTAAGCTCTCTCATGGGTATTCATATTAAAGAGGAGTTCCAGTGATCCAGTGGCAACACCAATGAACCTGTGATCAGGCAGTCAGCCTCATACACGCATTCATGTACCATCCTTCCTCTAGTGAATCCACTCTTCTGCTTGTGAACCAACTTGTCTCTGACTCTTTCTCAACCTCTTCTCCTGCTATTTCTGTAGAGTCTGTTTCTCTGCCACCAAAAGTTACCTGTCTTCGACCTAGGAGGTCAGGTCAACACAGTTTCACAGAATACATTGGCAAAGCTCCACAAAGACAGATGTTTCAGTCTATTTTGGCTGCGAACAAAATACCACAGATTGAGTGGCTTATAAAGATAAACTAATTTCTCACAGTTCTGGAGGCTGAGTAGTCCAAGGTCAAGTCACTCACATGGGTGCTTTCTGGTCAGGGCCTTCTTAGTGGTTCATAGCTGGCCTTCTTGCTTTGTCTTCACATGATGGAAAGGGGCTTATGCACTCTCTGGGTTCTCTTTCACAAGAGCACTCATCCTATTCATGAGGGATCCACCTTCATAACCTAAGCACCTTCCAAATGCTCCACCTTTTAATACCATCATCTTTGGGAGTTAGGATCTCAAAATATAAATACTGAGGGGACATAAATATTCAAACCACAGCTGCAATTATGTCTAGTACATTAAAACTCATAGTAGGTGACTGACAGATTGGGAGAGAAACATTTTTGATAAATAAAAAAAAGATGGAATAATATTTAAAATTACAAAGAGCTCTTGTAAATCAACAATAACAACAAAATGATAGGAAAAAATGGAGTACAAATCAGAAATAAAATGTAAAAAAACCCCCAAAACCCGAGGAATTTTAGGTGGAGAAATGCACATGAGTAGCCTTACTAGTAATTAGAGAAAGGAAAACTAAAATAACCAGAAAGGACTCCTTACCCATCAGATTGACAAAAGATAAAATATATATATATATATTTCAAAAAAGTTGATAATACTAAAAATGTGGGATAATGTAAACCTCATGCACTGCTGGCAAGAGTGAAATAGAGTGAAGCCATTATATAATGGAACCTATCAGCATTTAGGGAAATGAAGTGTATGTAAATTTTGTCATTCACCAAGCCTACTTCTGGATATGGGTACTAAGAGAATTTTGCCTGGGTCTCTGAGGTTTCGCATAAAAGGCTATCCATTGTCATGATATTTCAGTGGTTAAGATTTAAAGCTGGCTAGGTATCTATAAATAGGCAAGTGGATGAATAAAATTTGGTAGATACATAACATTGAGTAAATGCAGGGAAAACTATTCAAAACATTCAAACATGAAACAAGATGAATTAAACAATTTCTCTTTATTATTGTTTCCTAAAAAGTTGAAGCTGAAAATAATTCTTGACCCTTAAAATATTGTTTAATGTCATAAAGGACAAGTAGATTAAAAAAAAACATTATAAAAAACTTTTACTCCCTTTCAGTGGGGCAAATGCCCTCCAGTATTCTGAAGTTCAGTATCCTGATCCAACAACATAAAAATTTGTAAAGATGTAACATATGCCATTGTTATGCAATTCACTTTTTGACTGGATCTAAAAATTATTTCATAAGCAGTCAACACATTCTGACTGTACCAAAAGACAAACTTAAAAACAGCACATATTCATTCATTTTAGTACTATTTAAAAAAAGGTAAATTTGGGTATTGTAATAATTTATCTGAAATACAAAATATTTAAGTGGCTTTTACCCACTAGATCAAAAACCCCCAAGTCAAGTATCTCTTGGAGCATGTAGGCACAATAACCGAGAGGCTGAATATAGCTATGAAATTTATGTGTATAAGGTATCCAATTTCATACTTGCACAGCTCCATTGAAAAGAGGCATTTGTCCACATTTGTTCATCCCTTTGTCATACTAGTTAGTGGAAGTTATTTAAACATATAGAAAACAGCATGCCATTGATTATTCCAAAGTAGCTCTGGTATAGTATAGAAGCAGGCAAAATTGTGAAGTAAGAAATGGTCTTTTCTTTCAAGATTTTTTCCTCTTCCCATCCTTCTGCTGACTCTATCACCATCCCATTCACTTGCCCTGTTTATTCTCTTTACCTGGCGTCTTTGACCCATCTCACTTTTTTTTTTTTTAACTTTAGGTTTGAGTAGGCCATGGGGAAAACTAAAGTAGGAGGACTTGCAGCTGAGAAACTGATATTGTCGCTCAGCTTCAGAGCCCAAGGCACAAAACTAGCTTTAAGTTAGGGGAAGAATCAAGACACGATGGAGGGTGGGTCTCATTGGTTTGATGACTGATGACAGGTGGATAATTACCCTCTAGAAAGTCTAGCAAGGAATGAGTATGTCCCAAGAGCTGAAGGACCATAATAATGGCAAGTTCAAAAGTAAGCAATGTACAGAGGCTTAGGTCAGCAAGCTAGGAATCAACTTTTCAACTTTCAGCCAACTAACAGAAACAAGGTCCAAGTCATAGGCTAGAGATCAGTGGAAGGAAACATGGCAATCAGAGTAAGACTGGCCAAAGCAAGACCGGATAACAATTACTGGGCATGTATTTCAGGTAGGTATTAAGAAATATCAGGACTGAGTGTCATCCCCGAAAACCAACTTTTTAATCAGGTAAACACAAACTGTATGAAGTCTAGAATACGTACTGTTGTTATGGAATTTACTTCATTACCGAATGCATAAATTGTGCCATATAAGCTCGACAGGGACAAATGCCATTGGACTTGCTTAAGTACTTTGTATTAGTGATTGGAAATGAGACAAAGGAGAAATAATGTAAAAGGTTAACTATATGGTGAGACATTGAAGTATTGATTGAAGTTTCCCTTTCCATACTAAACCAAGGGCATGATTATTCCTAAAGTGCTGATTATCTTGAATTTACAGTCCAGGGTCAAGGAGGCTAGTTCTGTGGACTACCAATTAGTCAGAGCTTCAGAACCAATAACTGATAAGCTGTTATAAGAAAATGACTTCCAGATATATTTGCATTTTAATAAGAGAAATCTTCAGTACTCTAGAAATTAATCTTTAGAGTTGGAACTATCAGGAAGTGATGAAGATATTTATGAGCAAGAAATCTTATCGAGGTACTCAATATGTATGTAGTACAGATAACCATTCTCTTAAGTGTAAAGTTGAAGTTTGTCACATATCTTAATATATGAGTAAGAACAGACAGAACTGAAGTTTTCCCTTATAGTCAGTCATTTTATCACAAACACACTGAAAATTTAATACTGGCTCATCACATTTGAACTCAAGTCTAGCTCAGATGCCATGTCTCAGTTGGTTCTCTGACTTCTGCCATACTTAAACTAAATTGTTCCCTCAATTCTGTACCTATAATTTTTTATAATATTATTTTATTATCCTGTGCTACAAATATACTTAGATGTTAGTATACCCAGCCAGAACATGATCATTTCTGAGTACAAAAATTTTATACAATTTTTTCTGCTTTTTAAATAAGTGGTATACTGGTATTCAGTTCTCCAAAGGAAACAAACAAAAAATCTCTGATCTGTGGCATTTTCCAATTTCTGAGATAGAAATATTCCCACCATGACACATTTTGAGTGACAAACCTGACTTCACCAAACTGAATGTACATGTGGGGAGGAATGTACACAGTTGGTTCTGAAAGAGCCCATAAGACCTGGCTTCTTCAGACTTCAACTCTCTGGATTTGAATATTGGTTCAAATATTTACAAGCTATGTGATCTTGATCAAAAGATTTGTAATGAAGATAACTATAGCTTTTCTATCACAGGATTGCTGTGTGGACTGAATGTGTTTGTATTTTCGAAGTAACTAGCATAGTACCTAATGATGGGGGAACAGAAGGCTGGTTGAAGACAAAGCATAAGCGGACACCCTGCAACCTCCCGCCACTCCCCACTCCTGCGTGGGACATATGTGACATTCTTCCAGGAATCTCCCAACTATCTTAATGTTGACACCTTACTAGAGGGGTAAACAACCTTAACTTGACAATGGCAAGGCTTCCATTATCTTGTAGGTCCTCTTTAGCATATGAAAATTCTTTTGAAACCTCCCATTTCCTTATGTCCCCCAACCCCATAGTATATAATCAGCCACCCCTCACAACCCCGAGGCAGCAGCTCTTTCTGCCCTGTCCCTGTGCTGTCATAAAACCACCATTTTGTACCAAGACATCTCAAGAATTCTTTCTTAGTTGTTGGCTCTGGACCTCACCCCACCGAACCTCACCTATATTCCAAAACCACATCACCTGACACATAGCAAGCAAGTCAAATTTTTAACGAACTTATTTTACTTTACTATTATAATTGGAGAGACATCTAGGAGTCATGCACAGTAGAGTTCCCCTGTTTTGATTACAAGAAGTTTAGAATCATTGGTTAAGCAGGAATGGGGATTTCAAAGGAAGTCCCTTTCTGAGAGGACTAGAAATAACATATTTTAGAAAAGTGTTTAATCAGAATCATGATTTTTTTTTAAATAGAATGTAGATTCTGCTGCTACATCAAAGATAACAAATAATGGACTAATTTACAGGAGAAAAGCTCATTTTTTTTTTTATCTAATACCCTGAGTTTATGTAATCCAGGCTTGACATGACGGGGTCCCAAGTGCATTTTATTTTCTGCCATTCTTCAAATATAGCCCTTGTCTACATCATCTAAGGTGATTCATTACCAAATTCAGAAGAGAGAACCTCCAAGAAGTCAAGTAAAGAGCAAATATAGGGCAGGGTGGAGAAGGTATGCCATGAGCACACTATGAAGGCACACACATGAGGTGTGTCTTTCCACAGTGTTACCTTTATTCAATCATAAAGCAAAGTTAAATCACAATTATAAAGTAGGTTCAGAATTCAAAACTCAATGAAAAAAAAAAGAAGATAGCAGGAGGGGAAGAATGAAGGGGGGGCAATCGGAGGGGGAAGACGAACCATGAGAGACGATGGACTCTGAAAAACAAACTGAGGGTTCTAGAGGGGAGGGGGGTGGGGGGATGGGTTAGCCTGGTGATGGGTATTAAAGAAGGCACGTTCTGTGTGGAGCACTGGGTGTTATGCACAAACAATGAATCATGGAACACTACATCAAAAACTATTGATGTAATGTATGGTGATTAACATAACAATAAAAAAATTTAAAGAAAAAAAAAACTCAATGACATTTCACCAGGTGATTAAACTTGACTCTTACATGGCACACAGAGCAGGACAGAAGACAAACCACACAACAAAGTTAACAGAAAGGTGCAGGAAGTTAACAAACCAAACTCGAAGTCAGTCTGTGGGCACTCAGTTGAGATAAGGCTTTGGTCTGGTGCTGGTCAGCTCTCAGCGCTTACTGCTCCTGATGTTCAAGCAGTGAAGAATCTGGGTTCTGTTTGGAGATCCATCGTACAGAGCCTTCAGCGGCAATTGCCTTTTTTAAGTGGTCAGACATAGAGGGGTCAGGTCTGAAGAATCTGACAGTTCGCTGCTAAAATCCTTCCCTTTTTAAAGGGATTTGATCAGTTTGGGGTCTCTGGTTCTGCTCCTTATCAGTTCTGGGGTGTCAACTGACGTGGGTCCCCACAATGTCTCCTAGTGGCGGTACCTTACCTGCTTGTGTCATTGCTTGACACAGGCTCCTGCTTGACATGAAAGACTCCATTTTGCTGTCTGCAAGGTGCATAAATTACCTTCACTCACAGCTCATTGGTGAGAACTATTTATAAGGGCATCTCTGTGACTGCAAAGTAGTCTGAGACATGTTGGCTTTACTCTGGGGCAGTCATGTATTTAGTTAAAATGCAAAGTTGCTATTACTAAGGAAAGAAAAGGAGAATGGATATGAGGGTAAAAGCTGTGTTAGTCATCTGAGATGCCTTCCTTCTCCTCATGGGTCATGTGGGGGTCCCGGAAATGTGAAAGAGTATGTAATCCTCTAGAAGACAATCCAGATCCACACTAATAGCCTAATTCCTGTTATTTTCTTTCCGTAGGAAAGAATCCTTCAGAACCATGGTAATCCCTGATTGTACTATTTTAGATAATATGATTATTTTGCCTTGGTTGCTGTTCTAACTTTAAATGCAATTTGTGCATCCTGGGTTGATAACATAGCTAAATCCATTCAGGTGAAGTGGGAGTTCTCACTTCTCAGAAAGTAATGAACCTTATCATAAGCATAATCCAGCTGGTTCAGGCACATTAGCTATTAGCAGATGTTCCTTTTGGCTCTCCTTGATTGAAAGTTCTCCTTGATTCTTCTTATCCTGGTTTTTTTTATGGTGCCAAAGATCACCATCTCCAAGGAGACAACACAAATAAGGAAACAAGATTCACAGAAATTCATCAATAAAACATATGTATTTTTTCAGTCATGATATGAGAGGAATATTGTGCATGTTTCAGAATATATGGCTGCAGGCAACATTTCATGGTACCTGAATTTAAGATCTTTAAAGCAACAAGTAGCTTTCTTGAAAACTAGTGTCATAATGTGGTGCTGCTTTAAGAGAAGGGAAGGAAGAAAATGAATCTTGATTGGTAATTTATTTTTATTCTGTTTTGTTCTGAATGTTTTTTTTTTTAAGATTTATTTATTTATTTATTTGAGAGAGAGAGAATGAGAGAGAGAGAGCACGAGAGGGCAGAGGGTAAGAGGGAGAAGCAGACTCCCTGCCGAGCAGGGAGCCTGATGTGGGACTCGATCCCAGGACTCCAGGATCATGACCTGAGCCGAAGGCAGTCGCTTAACCAACTGAGCCACCCAGGCGCCCTTGTTCTGAATGTTTCTTAAACTTGTTTTTTAACCCAAGCTATGTGAAAGAATGTCATTGAAAATAAATACCCCCCTTATTAATAAGTAATATCCTTAAATGTGGAACTTGTTTACAATTAACCAATTATTTCAGAACAAGTCATTAGCCATGTGGATTACATAATGAATAAAAAATAATTGTTCTGAGATTAATAAAGAAACTCTGATAATTTATTTTTTTGTTCATGATTCTACAAATCTTACTACCTTTCATGTGCTCTAAAAATAATGATAGTACTGATGAGGCAGCAGAAGGCTAGCTGAAGACAAAGCATCCTGCAACCTCCCCCAACCCCCACTCCCCCTCTCCTGCGTGGGATATGTGTGATATTCTTCCAGGAAGCTCCCAACTGTCTTAATGTTATTGCTTTACTAGAGGAAAGAATAGCCTTAACAATAGCAAGGTCTTCATTATCTCGTAGGTCCTTTTTAGCATATGAAAGTTCTTTGAAAACCTCCCGTTTTCCCTACCTCCCCCAACCCCATAGTATGCAATCAACTGCTCCTCACAACCTGTGCAGCTCTTTCTGCCCTTGGGTCCTGTCCCTGTACTTTAATAAAACCACCTTTTTGCACCAAAGGCATCTCAAGAATTCTTTCTTGGCCGTCGGATCCAGACCCCACCCCACCAAACCTCACCTATATTCCAAAACCGCATCAGTATGTTTCCCATTTTGAGACTGTAGCTAAATTGAAAGGAGGATGGTCTAATTCATACCCCATTTCCCACTCCCGGTGCTTTTGCATGTCATGACTGAGGCTTAGAGAGATAGAAGGAAAGAGAGTATGCTCTAGAATTAGACATTTGGAGTTCGACTCCTGATCTCACTCTTCCATAGCTTTGTGAACCTGGCTGACAGGCTTGTCCTTCTGTGTCTTTTCTCACTTTTCATCACCATACACGTCTTCTGTGACATTTTTCAGATAGACTCACCTGGGTCTCTAGTTTCTGTTTGAGCTCAGTCAAGAGTAGGCACCTTCAGAAGCAGGGGCATATCATGTTCTCAGGGGCCTGAAACTTTGTGGACCCCCTTATAGAAGAATACAAAATTATACACACAAAATTGGGTAGGAAAGTAAATATTTATTTACATTGAGGGAAGAAACCACAATAAATTATACATTTTAAGATGCATAGGACAAATTCTTGGGTTTTTTTTTTTGATCAGAAAAATAAAATATTTTATTGGTTTGCTCTGAAAAACCTTTCTCTACAAAAATTCTATACGTTAGTATATTTCCGATGTCAATGTCTTTGTTTGTTTTAGTATTTATTTAAGTTCCAGTTAACATACAGTGTAATATGAGTTTCAAGTGTACAATATAGTGATTCAACACTTGATAAACAAACTGATGGTTACCAGAGGGGAGGCGGGCGGGGGATGGGTTAAATGGGTGATGGAGATTAAGGCGTGCACTTGTGATGAGCGCTGGGTGTTTTATGTAAACGTTGCATTACTAAATTGTACAGAGGACAAATTCTTAAAGAAATGTTTGAGACAAATGCCACAAATGTCACAACATATAAGGAAAAAAGCATATTTTTGTATTAACTATCTCTTCTTATTTTTCCCTTATGTTATCTTCCCTGCATACTTTCATACGATGCTGATTTTAATAATAGCATTCTCTCTAGAGAGAATAGAAAGATAATTCTGTATTTACTCTTGCATGGTTGAACAATACATAATTTTGTTTCTTACTATATAAAGAGTTTAGAAAAATTTCTTTCAACCTCACAAATTTGGGGGCTGGGGTAATATGTAAATATTTAAGATTGTTGGTGAAAAGAAACAATAGGCCCAAATTGGAGCCACTTGTGTTAAGGTCCACCAAGAGACAAAACCTAACCTAATTGTAGTTTCAGCCTCTCCTAGGAGTAGAATTTAAAACCAGTCAGTCTGAAATTTCCTGATTAGCACTAGGGATTCCACCCGCATGATAGGACCTCCCTACCCTTCCCTCTAAGGGAAGGTGAACTTTCCTGAAACAATCCTTTCTTTTCTTTTGTAGTAACTTCCTTTGCCCACCCTGTTTCTTCCTACAGAAGCCTTCTGTGTGTACAACTCTTCTGAGCACCTTCTTTAGAGGGGATGCTGCCCCACTTAGGGATTATTAAATAAAGCCAATTAGATCTTTAAATTTATGCAGTTGAAGTTTTGTTTAACATTGTCAAATATGGGAAAATATCAGGGTTTTATGTATTAAGTGTACGATTTGGAATATTTTTCCAAAGACAGATTTCAACATTTTAACCTTGTTGCTCCTATTTTTTTTTTAAGGATTTTATTTTTAAGTAATCTCCATACCTCATGTGGAGCTCAAACTTACAACCCCAAGAGTCACAGGCTCTACCAACTGAGCCAGCCAAGTGCCCCACCTCGTTGCTCCTTTTAAACCTTGCTGCCCCTTTTCTACCTACATACTTCCTGTCCCAAGTGTCCTAGACACATTCCTATAGAACAGAGCTCCGTCTCTTCTTCTTGTTGTTATGAAGACACAGAGGTAATAGGATTTCTGGAACCCATTTTTTTTTTATAGTTGCATGACTGACAATGACTTAGCTATACAAAAAAGGGACTGTGAAATATAAAAATATATTCCATGAAAAAACCCTGATTTTATCCCTAACTCACTTTCCCCTTAACTGGGTCCCAAAACTGCCAGTGACCTCTCCAATACATTGATCAGGAGGGAAATTGGAGAGGAAAAAGAATTCATAATGAGTAGTTGATGTAGGAAAGATGTTGGGGTTTTAAGCCAACGGCCAAGAAAGAATTTTTAAGACATTTTTGGTGCGAAAAGGTGGTTTATTAAAGCATGGGGAAAGGACCTGTGGGCAGAAAGAGCTGTACTGGGGTCGTTAGGAGTGGCCCATTATATACTTTCAAGTTGGGAGGGGGTTAGGGATAACGTAAGTGTCTAAGGAATTTGGAAGCAAGGTTTCCAGGACCTTGAGGGGGCTAGCTATTGTTGGGAAAATGTCATTTATTACTGTCTAATAAAACATGAGTCATGAGACCCTTTGGATATATATTGTTGGGTCATATGCTTGGAGGATGACTGCCAATATGTATCTTGGTAGGAAGAGATAAAGGATATTTCCAAAGGAATTTTTATATGTTAAAGTAGATTCTCAGGATCCTGGGGGTTGGGCTAAGATTGCCTTTTGACCTGAGCAAAGTATTTACATTGAGGCAGCTGAGTTCCTAAAGGAATGTCCCTCTGCCTGTTTCAAGGACTCAACAGTGGGCTGTAGATAGTAAGGAAATTTAATTTTTCTTTTGCTTTTGTTTCATCATTAATGATTGAAAAAATAATACTCTTTCGAATTTTACAGAAAGCATGACTTCTAAATGTACTGAAAGATTCCTTCCCGACACCTTGGAAGGGATTCATGTCCAACAGACACCTGAGGCATAGCTTTTTTTTTTTTTTTTTAACATTTTATTTATTTAGTTGAGAGAGAGAATGAGAGAGAGAGCATGAGAGGGGGGAGGGTCAGAGGGAGAAGCAGACTCCCCGCTGAGCAGGGAGCCCGATGTGGGACTCCATCCCGGGACTCCAGGATCATGACCTGAGCTGAAGGCAGTCGCTTAACCAACTGAGCCACCCAGGCGCCCGAGGCATAGCTTTGTTCATAATTCAAGGCATATACACCTCTGGCCAAGAGATATGCAAGTGGGAGAGAAGAAAGTTTGGCCTATTTCTTCCCTGCTTCCTCCCGGCTCTGGGCTGTCACCTCTGGCCATGGCTGTGTCTCTCCCAGGTGGGTGCCCCTCTGACACATCTCCAGTTCTCCTGGGAGAGAGAAGTTGATATTTATTACTTTGGTTTTCTTCTTGACAGGCTGCAAGTGGGCAGGGCTGTGCTCCTCTCCCTCAAGGCCCAGTACCAATAGGGAAGTCTTTCTCCTAATGGGATGGCTTTCTCTCCGGTATCAACTTTATTCCCCTGTCCACAGTTCCAAGTTCTCTAATGGCTTCCTGCTTTTGCCAGTTTCTGGGTACTTCAATACCCCTTCTTGGTTTTTTTACTCTTCTTGTACCTCTGTAAGGAATCTCTTCATTAAGGTATCTTAAATCATCTGAGCTGGATTCTATTTTCAGCAGCATCCTGACTGATACAGACACGGTACTTTGATCTTCTTAAGCATCAGTTTCTTTATCTGTAAAATGGACAAAATATCTATCTAATAAGTGGGTTGTGAAGATGAAGTGAGACAGTGCATGCAGAATATATGCCCCATTTAATTTGTACCACTCATTCATTCAAGCACACAGAAACAGAGAACCCCAGGCTCCCAGTATAATCTAGTGTCAACTGTGGGGTCTCCTCATAGATGGGGGTTGGCGGCCTTGGTGGTGAAAGAATTCACCTAAGGCAGAACAAAGGAGAGAGAAGTTTATTGAATACACCAGAAGGGAGTGTCGGGCAGGACAGCAAAGCAGAGATTGTCTGCCATGAGCCAGGGGTGAGGCTCTAGTTAATGAGGGATGGCGAGGGGGGACGGGAACGTATGGAATTTTCCTTTCTGGGTATCTGTGCCCTGGTGTAAGTAACCCATTGGGTAGCTAGGGCTTCTGGCTGTTTTGAGGTGGGTCCTCTAAGGGGCCCGTTTGTGTTCAGCCAGGGGGTTACCCTGGGTCCTGCTACCTTCCTCAGGCTTCCATTGTTCAAGCTGATAGTCTAAAGGTGGCTTCTACAGCAACTGTACAGCCCTTCTCACACATTAAAAAAAAACATTATATTATTGTGATATTATTGCAACAATACTTTTGTAACATATAACAGACATGAAATCTTAGAAAAAATTAAAAAAATCAAAACCATACAAACAGAAGCTCCATTTTTGTTATTAGTCAATATATATATATATAATTGCATTTTCAATAAATATAATCACTATAAACATAATAGAGAAGAAAAGAATTAAGAGAAAAGAATTAAAACACACACACACACACACACACACACACACACACACACACACACACACATTGGAAAATGTAAGTAAGCACTGGTAACTAATATAGACCGAACTTACCCATATGAATACCAGTAACTAACCCTGCCAGACCAGCACCACTCCATAGCCCACACATCAAATAGTATGGGACTGCAGCATTTTATTGTGGTTTATTTATTTTGGTTGATATCTGTAAGGGTCAATTTCTTTACACATCAGCTAACTCCTTCCCCCTGCTCTGTCTTTATTTGTTCTCTTTTTGCTCTTGGTTACTTTGTAGTAAAACTCTCTTGGCAGGGCGCCTGGGTGGCTCAGTCGTTGGGCGTCTGTCTTTGGCTCAGGTCGTGATCCCAGGGTCCTGGGATCGAGCCCCACATCGGGTTCCCTGCTCAGCGGGAAGCCTGCTTCTCCCTCTCCCACTCCCCCTGCTTGTGTTCCTGCTCTCGCTATCTGTTTTTCTGTCAAATAAATAAATAAAATCTTAAAAAAAAAAACTCTCTTGGCAAATTCACCATAACCTAGATTTCTTCTAGAGAGTTATTACCAGAAATCTCTTATGCCTTTATGAAATGCCAGCTACTAACACCAGAATTTCTGCTTTATCAATATACAAATTACCTGATGATAAATCAGGAAGGCTGCCAATATCCAAAACACAGTCTGCTCTCAGCACAATTCCCATCTTCAGGCAGTCCAACAAGAATTCCTAGTGTATTGTTGCATGTTTGCAAAAATCACATGCCCTAGTTTCTGTCTCAGGTTTCTAAATCAGAATTAAGTTTGAGCCCTTACAATCATTTTCCCTGTCCAAACCTAGTTCTGACTATTCTTCATGTGATATAATAAACAAGAATATCAATGTCCAGTGAAATCTTGTGCATGCGTGTGTGTGTGTGTATGTGTGTGTTTTCCTTCTAAACGTCAAATAGGGCAAATGGAGAACCGGGGCCCGCTGGTAGGTTTTAGCCTCTTAGAGATCAAGGTACTTATTTTTAATAAAAAAGGGTAGGTAAGGAGAAGAAAAGGGGAAAAATCTTGAAGGGAAAAAGAGAAGTTTCATTTGAGTGCATACAGGGAGTGTTGCCATGGGAACGCTGCTCCAAGTGTGAAAAGGAACATTCGTTCCCCTGTTATTGGGAAGTCCATCATGCTCTGGCAGCTGCAGAAAACCTGCTCTGATTAGTGCAAAATTTTAATTTTCCAAAGGGATTGGGTATGGATGAATGGTTTTAATAGTGATAAGGCCTCCCCCCAAAAGCTATAGTCATTATCTAAACTCTGGTCCTGATGACAGAATTCTCTCTTATCTCCTCTAATTAGTGTCATTTGCTAAATGCCTCCTGTAACTGCTATAGAGGACAAGAAAGAAAATGTTTGAGGACACAGAATTGCTTTATAATCTCTTTATTTGTTGTTATTTGTCTTAGGCCAACTAGATTCCATATATATCATTCATATCAAATTCTTTAGACTCTCTAGTAGTATTTCCTGAGAACAATTGAGAAGTTCTGCATTATACTACAAAGGTAGCGGATTTTACTATTTTATATTAATATTTTACTACTAAATTATATTAATTTTACTACTAAAATATGAATTCTATACCGACAGAAACTGACCAGAGGTTTAGTCTCAAAATCTGTATTAGCTCACGATTGCAAGGTATTTTATGCTTTGGGGAAAAACTATTAATGCCCAGTCAATTTTTGTTGATAGAAATATGTTTGAATAATTGCTCCTTCACAGGCAGCAATCATAATTCCCCATTTGAGATGCAGGTTAGCAGAGTTGAGAATGGGGACTGCAGAGCCAGTCATCTGGGTTTAATCCTGCTTTCCCAGTTACTAGTAGTTTGTGACCTTGGGCAAGTTACTTAACCTCTCATGGGCCCATTTTCTTCATCTTTAAAATAGAGATGAAGATGAGAGTGATACTCCACAGTGTTGTCCAGGAAATAAAAAGTTTTAATGAAAGGATTGGCAAGCTTCTTCTGCAAAGTCCCAAATAGTAAATATCTTAGGCTTCAGTGGCCCTATGGTCTCTATGGCAACTAGTCAACTCTGTTACCATAGTGTGAAAGCAACACTAGACAGTACGAAAACTAATGGGGGTGGCGGTGTTCCCATAAAACTTTATTTACAAAAACAAGCAGTGGGGCTGGATTTGGCTCATGAGATATAGTTTGTCAACCAATGATTTGGTACATAGAAAAGTTTAAAATAGTACCTAATTCAGAATTAAGTGTCAAGTAAGTGTTAACTAGAGGAGTTGCACTGTGGATTTTTGTTGTTGATTTTGGTTTAAAATGAACGCAGTACTTGGGAATTATCAATACATCATCAATACTAGTAATTCAGCTGAATCATATTTAATTCAGGAAGAAATTTTCAAAGCCTGCAAATGACTCAGAGTTTTGAACTCCTCTGTACAAAATAGAAGATAACACTCCAAGGAAATGTTACTGTGGAGATACTTTTACTGCAATAGAAGTGAGCAGTACAATTTGCCTGTTATAAAACAGAAGAAAAGAATAATTAAAATGTGATGAGTAGAATAAGTTGCTCTGTAAGATTTTTAATGTACCTTTTTGTTAAAGATATAAGCAGAGGAAGGTGGGCAACAATAGAAACATCAGTTGAACTGAGATGGAATTAAGACTTTGAAAAAAGTAATATTTGCTGTGAGAGAAAAGTATCATTAAACTGTGATCACAGTTGATTATACAAAATAAGATTTTAATGTCACTGATAATTCTACTTGTGTTTGCCTTTCATAATTAAGATATGGAAACCACTTGAAATTGTAACCATGAAGTGGCAGGTGGTGAAATTTCAAATGCCTATTTCAATAGCACTAGTGATATTTTAGTTGTGAAGCCTCAAGATTTAAAGGACCATGGTGCCATATTTTCCCTCCAGGAAGTACAGTTTTGGACAGCTCCTTAATTAGGTAATATTCTGACGGCAGTTTACCAAAATGGTCATGAAATAACTGCATTTCTCAAATCATTCGATCCCAAATCAACACAGTCCTCTAAGTTTCACTTGCAAATTTATCCATCATATGTGTAAATTGTGTAACAAGAGCAATATTTTAAAAAGAAAATAAGGATTAACACTAGGTAGCGTGTATTATTTCTCCTGGAACAAAATTTATTGACCAATAAAGACCCCAAAAGAAACACGTGTAGTGGAAGGTTAAATGTTCTTTTTATCTGGAACAGTTGTTTCTTTGAATAATTTGATTACAAAGCCCCTGGAAACCTATATTCAAATTGATTTAACTAATCCTGAAAATGCACAAAAACTTTAGATGACTTTGAAGATTTACACTTAACTCATCCAATGAACACGCACTGTCCAAAGATTTGAAGTTGAGCTCTCTATAAATTGTTTTTTAAGTCGAACTTTATAAATTTTCAAAGATGTTCAGTTACAATTGTTACAAAGGAGACAGCAGGTCCAAAATAGAGTCACTTATGCTAAACCCCACCAAGACTTAATATTTAACCTAATTGCAGCTTCAACTTCTTCCAGAAATGTGACCTTGATTCAGCCAATCCTGAATTTCCTAGTCAGCATAGGAGGTAATCTATTGATACACCTCTTTCCTTCCCTTTAGGAGGGCAACCTTGCCTAAAACAATGCTTTCTTTGCTAATTATTTCCCTTTTTGTGCTCCCTTTCCGCCTTTAAAAAACCTTTCCTTTTCTGCAGCCTGTTGAAGCTCCATTCTATTTGTTTTGTTAGATAGAATGCTACCTGATTCACAAATCACTGAATAAAGCCAATTTGATCATTAAATTTACTCACGTTAATTTTTGTTATTTAACACAATGATCATCATGTTGTTCTAGATAATAAATTTAGAGCTGCCTTTGAAAACCTGAAAACCTGAAAATCTTAAATGTCAACTTCCTATGCTGTACCTTTCATCTCTGTGACTTATTTGTTTTATAACTGGAAGCTTGTACCTCTTAATCCTCTTTATTTCACCCATCCCCCCACCCATCTCCCATCTGATAACCACCAGTCTTTCTCTGTGTTTAAGAGTCTGTGTGGTTTTTTTTGTTTGTTTTGTTATGTTTTTTAGATTCTACATATAAGTGAAATCATATGGTATTTGTCTTTCCTTGTCTGACTTATTTCATTTAGCATTATATCCTCTAGGTCTATCTTTGTTGTGGCAAATGTTAAGATTTGATTATTTTTTTTATGGCTGAGTAATATTCCATTGTATGTATATACCACATCTTCCTTATCCACCCATCTATCAGTGGACACCTGAGCTGTCTCCATATCTTGGCTATTGTAAATAATGCTGCCATAAACATAGGAGTACATATATCTTTCTGAATTAGTGGTTTTGTTTTCTTTGGGAAAATGCCCAGTGGTGGAATTACTGGATCATACGGTAGTTCTATTTTTAATTTTTTGGGAACCTCCTTACCATTTCCTACATGTTTCTCTTACATGTCAATCTTTGAGTTCTCAGAGTCTCAGAACTTTGAGAATCCCAGTTTAGGGGGGCTTGGGTGGCTCATTCGGTTGACCATCTGACTCTTGGTTTTGGCTCAGGCCATGATCTCAGGGTCATGAGATGGAGCCCCCTGTCAGGCCCCACACTCAGTGGGGAGTCCGCTTGAGACTCCCTCTCCCTCTGCCCTTCCTCCTCCTCACGAGCTCTCTCTCTCTCTCAAATAAATAAATAAATCTTAAAAATAAAAGAGTATCCGAGTTTAGAAAATAATGTATGTAGATGCACTAGCTTTCAGTTACTTATTTATTCCTACATGCTGTCAACAAACATTTTAGTACCTACCATGTGCCAAGCACTCTTTTAGGCCCCGTGTGGGGTTTTTTTTGCCTTAATAAATTTATAAATAAATCTATTAATTATTGAAGAGCCCATAGAGGCTTTTACTTTCCCCAGAGTATTAAAGCAACTATTACAAGCTATTACTGCTCATAAGTAACTGCCTTGGCTTCTGACACTGATGGACTTCATTGGCAAGCTAAGTAGTCCTGACTGAAATTAGAAAATTAAACAGAAATAATTGTCACAGTTGGCTGGCATACAGCCCTGGCATCAATATAGCATCAGGGTCTAGAACAAAATTAAAGATTTCAAGCCTTTCATATAGCTGTGAGTTTTGAGCTATCAGGCATTACATATTAATATGAACTTCCACACAGGGATAAAGATAAGCTTGCCCTTCTAACACAGAGGCAAATGGAATTAAATTCAACTTTACTAACCAAGACACAATGAAGGCAAAGTTGGAACGGGGTATTTGAAATTGCCTTGTATGGAAATTGAGGTAAGCAGACTGGAAATAGTCCAGTAAATATTACCTAGCACAACACATTGTCCATTATTGACTTTCAGATGAATTTCCATATGCTTGAATGTGCCATATGCTTCTTCACACACTACTTAACTTGATCCTCACAAAAATCTTAAGATGGTTTCAGCCAACATGATCCCCATTCTACAGATGAAAGAACTAAGGTTTATAAAATTAATATACTGGCTTTTTAACGGCAAGAAGCTGTCTCACTTATAGGACATGCAAGTATACAAAATGTAAATTAAGATATATTTTTTATCATCTTCCACATTTAGATGCTAGAATTAAACCTACCCCTGAAGTAACAGTGCTGCCTGCGCCTGTATCTGCTCTCCATTCTTCAGAGATTTTATTTCTCCTAACTACCATGATGGGACCTGACCTCTTCTGTGCCCTATTCCCTTTGGGTTCTGCTAGATGTCCAGAGGATGGGAACCATGATCTTTTTATATTCTAATCACAAAAATGACATCCTATAACTTCCATATTCTATTTGGTAGAAGGCAGTCAATAAATCCAGCCCACACTCAACGGGAGGGTATTATACAAGGGTGAATACCTGGAGAAAAGGGTCATTGGGTACCATGGTGGAGGCTGCCTCCCATCCCAAACATGCAAATGATTCCAGGGTCATTGCATCCATTTCAGGAAGGCACAGCTCCAGATTGAGAAGAGGTCGAGGTTGGGGGAGTGGCATTGTGTGGAAGGTTAAAATTTCCTAATAAAAAGGGCCTGCCTCATCTGACAATGGGAGAAATGACAATTCTGCTAATGCTTTCATTTCTAAACAAGGCTACCTCCCTCAAACTGTACCGGAAGGAGAAAGAGCCCTGCAGTCCTTTCTTTAAGAAGCTGTCCAAGCTTTTGTCATGACTCTTACTCTGGAATGACCAGGCATTGAAGGGCTATGAGACCCAAACAAGAATTATTTACCACATCTTTTAAATTATATTGCTAAAATTGGTCACACATTCTATTTCCAAAAGAGTTTTGAGCATAAATTTAAACTGCTTCACTATAAACCAGGTGAATCAATCTGGTTTTAACCTGAGGCATCCAGGCCTTGACTAATTTAGAGGACAGTCATATCCTCTTTAGGGCAAAGGAGGGTGAAAAAAGAAAGAAAAGGAAAAGGGGAAACAAGAAGAGAAACTTTAAAAAGAAAGGAAAAGAAAAGCCAATACCTCCACTAACAATACCACAAACATTGTCTTTTTTAAACCAAAAGGATTCATAAAACCATCTCCCCCCCCCCAAATGGGCATATGATCTAGCCACAGCCATATCTACAAAAATGTTACCTGTGCATGAAAATGCCCTTTCTCCACTTTTTCACATAGTAAAATCCTGTCTTCAGGACCAAAAGGATTCATAAAACCATCTCCCCCCCCGCAATGGGCATATGATCTAGCCACAGCCATATCTACAAAAATGTTACCTGTGCATGAAAATGCCCTTTCTCCACTTTTTCACATAGTAAAATCCTGTCTTCAGGACCAAAAGGATTCATAAAACCATCTCCCCCCCCCAAATGGGCATATGATCTAGCCACAGCCATATCTACAAAAATGTTACCTGTGCATGAAAATGCCCTTTCTCCACTTTTGCACATAGTAAAATCCTGTCTTCAGGACCAAAGTCAAATACATCTGTTCTAAGGAATTTTCGATAATGTCTTCCTCTGTCCCCAAATAGCACAAGCTAATACTCCATGTTCTGTCAAAATTCCTCCATACCTCTTGCCTGTCTCTCCTCATATTCCATGTTTTCTCCTCACTTCTTCTAAGAATTAATAACTCTTGAGAATAATACAATCTGAGAACTTATGCTATAATAGGCAATCTAGTGACACTCACATTATTTTATTAAAAATTTATGATTCAGCTAGTATTAATTTATTTAATCTTTTGTTTTCTGAAGAGGAAAGAAGCTGAGAGGAAAGAACTTGTACAAGTCACAGATCTAGAATGTTGTGGCAAAAGGCGCAAAAGAATTCAACCTCAGCCAATCTGATTCAAATGAATAATGATCAAAGATGATATTAGTATATCAGACTCATCCTGTCTCCCCAGATGTTAAAGTAGTATGAACTATTTCAAGAGGACTCAGGTTTCAATCATGCAGGCATAAAAATGAGCTTAAATGTAAATACCATTCATTTCCTTGAAAATCGTCGCAAAGCTAAGCAGTGATACCTAATTTGCAAGGGTGGGGCCTGGGTCTCACACATCCAAGCGTGTCTAGCACCTAGCAGAATGTCTGGAACCTCATCAGAACTCAGATTTTGTTGAATACAGGTAGCCCCCACTTTTGGAAAGTTTACATTAAGCCACTTCGCATTAAGAAAGACCTAGATTAGTACCTATTTTCCCTAACCAAAAATCCCAAGAAGATTTTTGCTTTTATGAAAAAAGGTGAAAAGCAAAAATAGTGTTCGGCATCTGTTTTGCAGAGGACTGTTGCAGAGGCAGCGGGCGCTCTGAGCAGAATTGTCCCTCCAGGCTCCTTCCCCGGGACCTACACCCAGCATCTCAACCTCAGCCGCCAGAATTTTGAACTCTCTGTGAGCATCTGTGCTTTATCTTAATTTATTTTGTACATCCATTAACAAGATGTATCCTCAGATATCAGAAAAGCCTATGAGAGATTATTTTTGGGGTCTGGGAATGCTCAAAAAATTTTCCATACAAATTAATGGTAATTGCTTCTTTCTTTTATGCTATTTGGGCTTACAAAAGATTTCATAGGGACACTTTATGTTCAGCCAGCAGGAGAAACCTGTACATTCATAAAAATAATTTTTATATACATACAAATAAATATATGTAAAAATTAGGATGCTACAGGGGTGCCTGGGTGGCTCAGTAGTTAAGCGTCTGCCTTCGGCTTAGGTCATGATCCCGGGGTCCTGGGATTGAGCCCCACATCAGGCTCCCTGCTCAGTGGGGAGCCTGCTTCTCTCTCTCCCACTCCCCCTGCTTGTGTTCCCTCTCTCACTGTGTCTCTCTCTATCAAACAAATAAAATCTTTTTAAAAAAATTAGGATGCTACTGTGTATATCCTTTTTCTTTAAACATGGCAATACGTGGTGAGAGCTTTAATATGTGACTATTGAAAGCAACATAAGTTTCACATATAGATATACTGTATTTGATTCTCCACATCGGTTATCATATTATGGTATATTTAGGGTGTATACATATTTTTTGTTTGTCAAATGTCAAAATTGTATCTTTCCATATATATGTTTTTATTATCTCCATCTTTAAATATGCAGATGAAAGGATACACAGAATTTTATAATTTACATTGCTCACTTTCAATTTACCTTTCAGAAAAATGTTTTTACCAATTTAAATTCCTTTTAATAGTTAACCCAATCTTTGAGCAAAAACTTAATGATTTATTTTTTAAAACACTGGCCAGTTATGCCAGCCACTGCTGGTAAGAGAGTGAACTAGACCCAACTCCTGCCCTTAAAACAAGATGCACTGAACAACTGTCAGTGATAATCTCTGCAGTAATTAAAACAAGGAAGACAGTTTTGTGGTAAGAGTGTGTTTAGCGGGGGAGGGGAAGCGAGCTTGGGTGGGAGAAGAAGGTGACAATTCATCTTGAACAAATGGGATCTGTATTGCCTCTGGGAACGTAAAAGGAATTACTTAGTGGGCAACTGGGTCTTATTTGTGGAGTGAGGTGGGTGCTTGAGATATAAATTTGGAAGTTAAGGATTCATGACACAAAAATTTTTCATTCATTCCATAAATTCATTTTGATTTTCAAATTCTTTAGTATGGAATTATAAGCAAAACTCATAAATGGGTATATATGTGTATTCATTCCTCACCTCCAAGTAATTTGTGTTTTTCTTTTTTTTTTTCATGATTAAAATTCAAGGAAAATACTTAATCACAGCGTATGGGTCTGTGATAATACCGAATAGTTTTTAGAGTTATCTATTGCTTCCTGTTGATAATTTACTAATTTCTACTTTTAATTTTCATTCATAATTTTCTTTCTCAAGTCTCCTGTATATATTTCACTTGGCTTATTTTGACTCTTTAGTCTATTCACATATATTATCTATTACATCTAAAAATAATGCTACCATTCTTGCTTGTGTAACCATTTCCTTGATATTTTCCTGTTCACTCATTCATTATTTATGCTTTTACAATACTTTTGTTTTAGGTATATTTTACATACAGTATAAAGTTAGATTTTATTTGCTCACCCATTTTGGCATTTTAATGTATTTGAATGTTTTTT
Source organism: Eumetopias jubatus (assembly GCF_037043125.1). Lineage (NCBI taxonomy): Eukaryota > Metazoa > Chordata > Mammalia > Carnivora > Otariidae > Eumetopias > Eumetopias jubatus. Next base: position 166,612,788 of record NW_028274808.1, read on the forward strand.
TCCAAGTTGATATATTCAGGCTTATTTCTGTCATCTTCTATTATGCTTATTGTTTCCTTGCCAACATGTTTTAATCTGTGAACTGTCTTATTCCATTAGATCTATGCACTATTGTGATAATGAACATTACAAAGATCAAAAATGCAAGACCTTCCACTGATTATCCTCTCCATTTTAATTTCTAGCTACTCTGCCCTTGACCATTTAGAATCAAAAATCTGATTTTGTTCTCTCTACCATGCTCTTTCCTGCTTCTATATTTTTTTATTATACATTTTACCTAGAATTTTACTTTGCTCACTACTGAGATTGGCTTGACTAATGTTTATTTTGTAAATGTTTTTTCAGTTTTGTTTACTACAATTTGAATTCCCCAGACCATCTTCATAAAGAGCTCTGTGTTCTTCAACAGTGTTCCCTAGTTCTCTGTGCTTATTTATACCCTGCTTTATAATTAACTGCTTATGTCGAATTTCTTCACTGAACTGTGAAATTCTTGAGTGCATAAAACTGATATTATTTATGTTGGTCTTTCTAGCAACTGAACATTATTTGACATTTAATAAAAACATAATAAATGTACATTAGTATTGTTTGATTGAATAGATTAATGGACTGTAAGATTTCCAAGGTATATTTCAGACTATGTTTTCCTGAAAATTATCGAGTCCTTTCATATCTCTTTAGTATATCAGGCAACTTGCATTTTCTCCCACTTCTGGTTTCTGGGCTTTGATATTATCAACTTTGTAGCTATAAAAATTTCTTAGATGTAAATGAATATTCAAAATTAAGTGCCTGCAATTTCTGGCTTGTGTTCATTTATTATGACCTTATAGTTTAGTTTTCTTTCCTTGACATTCTGTATTGCATCGTTATATATTTTTTTCCAAGAAGGTTATATAGGTGTTGGCTGTATCATACCTGATTGTTCTTGAAATGGTTTTTGCACATGAAATACAATTTGGCTAGATATAAAACCCTTGAGCCAAACCTTTTTTTTTCCCCTTTACAATTACACAGTAGGTGCTTCATGATCTTTTTTTTTTTTAAAGACTTTATTTATTCATTCGACAGAGAGAGACACAGTGAGAGAGGGAACACAAGCAGGGGGAGCGGGAGAGGGAGAAGCAGGCTCTCTGCTGAGCAGGGAGCCCGATGTGGGGCTGGGTCCCAGGACCCCGGGATCATGATCTGAGCCGAAGGCAGACGCCTAACGACCGAGCCACCCAGGCGTCCCTTCATCATCTTCTAATATCTACTCATACAGAGAAATTTTATCCCACATTGATGTTTATCTTGAAGATAGTTTTATTTCTCCTTTTTTAATTCAAAAATGTTTTAGGCAATCCATAGACATATTGTATTATTAAATGATGTTGGAGTGAGAAAACCCTTCCTATCCAAATACTCAAATTTTTGTTCAAAATATTTTTCTAGAAAACTTAGCATCATTTTTTTTCTTTTCTGACTTATAGCTTTATCTGTAGGTACATATCGACATTTTGTAGGTGAAGTTGCCACTCTTTATTCTCCTTTTTTACAACTATTATCTTATCCTTATAATTTCTATCTACCACTCCTCTGAATTTTAAGGGTCTCAATTCTCAGGTTCATTGTCTATCTCACATTTGACAAAGTGTGCATTGCTTTTTCTGCTATTCACTTCTTTTGAGCATTTTATTTTAGATATTGTGATTTTATTGTCCTTTTAATTCATCTTTATCTTGGACAGCATCTTTGTAATTTAAGATGATTGCTTTTTCCTTTCAGTTTGTCCATTCTATTGTCTTTTGGGCCATGTAGAGGATAATTTTTATAACCATTTCTGGTAATATCTTTTTAGTCAGCATATAGTCATAAGGTCACTTCTAATTTAAAGAGAGCTGAGAAATGTATTTTTTTCTTTTCTTTCTCTCTCTCTCTCTCTCTTTTTTTTTTTTTTTTTGGTGGGTACATACGCAGCCAGATAAAAATTGGAGTTTATAATACTATTGAAGAATAGAAGAACAGATATTAGGAGAGAACTAGCAGTCTTTGTCATAGCTTCAAATTACAGGTAGAAAAAATATATATAATATAGAAAACTTTATCAATCCATCTAGAAGTGGGAAAGGGGAAAATAAGTAGCCAAATAAATAAGAGGCTTAAAAAGCACAAGGTAGGAGGTAAAAATAAGTCCCCATGCATCTGTATCACATGTCAGTTTACATCATCTAAAGAGCTGATGCCTAAATAAGATTAGACATATAAGAGATTTACTTATGAAATGTCTGTGAAGAATAAGAAGGAAGTTTTTAGTTTGAAGACCAACCCAAGTGAAAGGAGGATTGGATTGGAAAAGAGATAGACTATAGCATACTTCTGAGAAAGTCTTGGCCAGGTCCTTGGTGAACCCTGAAGCAGGAGTTGTCCATTGGAGTGGTCCTCTGTTGGATAGGGATGGCCCTGCAATAGTACCACATGCAGTCATTGGCAGGGACTAGTCCAGAGGAAGTGTGATGAAGTGAATCCCAAGGTAGATCCTGACATGTAGCACTTTCGGAGTCACCAGTCAACTATGTTGCCCAAAGCAACTTCTCTTCCAGCAACTACCATGATTGCCACACACACAAACAACATAAACAGAACACAATAATCCAATCAAAGACATAGGTTATACAGTTTGCTAAATAAATCTACTTATATATTTATTTGTACTATTAAAATAGATAGACTTAAATGACTCTAAATTGGGAGCAAGATGGCAGAGGAGTAGGAGACCTGGATTTCATCTGGTCCCAGGAATTCTGCTACATAGGGATCAAAGCATTCTGAACACCTACGAACTCAACAGGAGATTGAAGAAAAGAATAGCAACAACTCTCTGAACAGAAAAGCAACCACTTTCTGGAAGGTATAGAAGTGTTCCAGAAATTATGTGAAATTCCTAGAAATCTGATACATCCTGGTACAGAGTCATCACTTGCAATTACTCCTCGCTTAGCTTCTGAAATTGCTGTCATCAAAATTGAGGCTCACGCTAAATGGACTGAAACTGAGAATCCAGAAAATGTCCCAGCTGACTTTTATACAAAGGCAGCAACAACAGAATCCTTAAAGATGGTGGTACATGTGGATGAAGTCCATTCTGCTTCTGCAAAAAATATCCCCTCATTGTCAGACTTTTGCCATCCTACTGTCCTGGAAACATGACAAGAGCCTGCTCCTAAATCTGAGAAATCAAGATGGGTAAAAAATGCTTTTAAATGAAACAAAGAGTTGGGGCAATGGGAATCCCAAGATGGCTGCTTGGTTCCTCCCAGTTCCCTGACAAGCCTTATTTTTTAGTTTTTGCATTCCTTCACCAACCGTAATGCATTTCAGAGGACTCGAATTATGAATAGTCAACGGTGGGACCCAGCTATAAAATTGCAAAAACAGTCTATCTGCAACGTCTGACCTGTCAGGTCCATAATCCTGGAAAAACTAGTTTCGTCTCCAGAGGCCTCGGGACCTCCCTCTGGACCTTTGAACACCGGTAGCTGGACTTCATTACATTGCCACCTAGTATGTGATGAGGGAACAGAAGGCAAGCTGAGGACAAAACAGAAGCTGACACCCCACAACCGCCCCCCCCAGGGGATAGATGTGACATTCCTCAGGCTAAGGAAAGGAAAAACAAATAGTTAACTTATAGAGATCACAATCCTGCAAGACATAAGTCTCCCTCAGTTTACAAATATCTTCGCAATTTACAAGAACAAAACATTTCTATCAATAACTTAGCTTCCAGAAGGAAATGTAGATACAACTAAATGCCCTTAAACCTACAGCCCATTGACAGATACTTGAAGTGGGCAGAGTGTAATGTTCCTCCAGGAAGCTCCCAACTATCTTCATGTTAATGTCTTGCTAAGAAGAAAAACAACCTCAACTTGACAATGGCCAGGCCTCTGGTATCCTGGGAGTCTTCTTTAACACATGAAAATCCTTTTGAAAACCTCCCCTTCCTTTACCTCCCCCAACTCCCAAGTATATAATCAGCCACCCCTCACAACCCCAGGGCAGCAGCTCTTTCTGCCCACAGGTCCTGTCCCCGGGCTTTAGTAAAACCACTTTTTGCACCAAAAAAATAAAAATAAAATAAAATAAATGACTCTAAATTATTCATATAAAAGGACTTAAAATATGCCAGGCAAACATTTACTAAATAAAGTAAGTTATTAATAAAAATACCATATATCATCTAATGAGCACAAATATGTGTAAAAAGGATACCTAGCAATGAAAGGAGAAATTCAGAAATGGTATTTATACGTAAATATTTTATATGTATCTTGCAAAAAAAGCCTCAAATATATAAAGCATGAAGTTATGGAAGAACAAATGGAATTAAGAATACCATATAATGACAGATTTTAACACATTTCTATCTGAAATGAATATATCATGCAGCAAATACTAGCAGAACTGTGAAGTATGTGTGTGGGGGTATATGTGTATGTGTGTATGTATACATGTATAAATATATGCATGTTACCAACACATATAGACTACATATGATGTTCAAGTATAAATGGATTCTTTAAGGTCTGGGTTAAAATTCAATAACTTTCAAATAATTTCATCATACAGATGAGTTCTTTGACTACAATGAAATTAAACAATAGCCATAAAAATATTTTTTAATTATATTTAATGTAAACATGAAAAATTCTTAAACATTTTGTTTCAATGGAAAAAACACACTTTAAAATAACTGGGATTTGAGGAGACAAGTACAAGAAATGCAAAATTTTTTAGATGAATTTTAATGAAAGCACTACCTAGCAAAACTTGCTGAATGCAGCTTAATCAGTAAATAAATTCATGACCTAAAACATATTTAAAAAGCATTTTTCATTAAGATGAAAAATATAGAAAAAGAGAAGTAAATTACACCTAAGGAAAATTGAAGGATCTATGTAAAAATGGGTGGAAATTAATGAAATAGGAAACAAAAGAAAGATTTATGAGGGATCCACAAAACAGGGTTTTTTTGTCTCATAAAATTTTTGACTTCATAAAAAGGTTTAAAAAATTATATAACTTGGAGGTATGGGTCATTTCTTTAAATTTTTAAGAAACAATTTTGATTCCACTCACTTGTATTACAACTGAATAGAGCAACTAAGAATAATCACCAATTGTCTATGCAATTGTTTAGTTAGCACTTGTGCATTATATCATCTTATCAAATTATTCTTTGTTAGTTTCTATTAGTGATTATCTGCAAAATTTGTATTGCTCAGTGGATTTTGTGTTTGTGGGTTTTTTTGTTGTTAAATGTGCAAAATTTTGTACCATATGAATACTTTCTTAAGTATTTAATAAAATGATCATTGGGTTTTTGATTTAGATTTCTTCTATGGAAGATTTGTCAGGGACCAATTATCTTCAAAACAAGAACAAACTATAGATATCTAGAAGATGGATTGTTTGGGTCTTTGGGGATCATTTTTTACTTTACTAAATTGCTCAATCCTCTCCAAAGTCATTGTACAATTTTATACTTCCATTTAGAATAATTTTGTATGAAATTTCTTCAAAAAGTATTAAATTTCAGGTATGGATTGGTATTTTGTTAAATAGGAACCATAAAGGAAAAGAAATTCTGTGTCTTATAACTTCTCTATCTTCCTGTAGATGTCTAGATTCTACTCTAATGTAGAGCTGGCCATTGAAATGATCTTAGAAGTTCTAGACTTATACCAGGGTAATCATGGAGACAATAGTATTCATTTAGGGTTTCCATTCTTCATGTAAAGCAAAGTTTTAGTATTTCATGTATTATATATATCAAAACAAGCCAAATTACACCATATTAAGAAAGTTCCAAAATCTTAGTGGCTTACCACAAGAATGATTTATTTATCATTCATGTTACATATCCTCTGCAGATCAACAAACTCTATTCACCTCATCTGAAGATAAAAGAGCAGCCACCATTTCAAACATTGTCAAGTTTCTGTGCAAGAAAAGAGGTTTAATGTTCAGAGCTTAACTGTTAGAACTGTCAAATGACCCATGTAATCATAAAAGGGCCAAGAAGTAGTCCAGCATTGTGCCTAGAAGGGGACAGAAGCAAAAATACTTGGTTAATGGTTCTATTGATTATCAGAGTCCTCTCTTCTTGTTACTGTATGTTGATTTCACTCCCTATCTTAGTAACAGTGTAAGTTTCATTCAAAAATGAAACTATATTAAAAGTTTAGCACCTCTGAGGAATGAACACTTGCTTCCATAAGAAGTCTGAATGCATCCTGTCATGATTTGAAAACATAGTGATTTAAAAGACTATTCATCTGCCTTTTACACATCTGATATACAAAATCTATTAGTTATCTATTGCTGAGTGACAAACTACTGAAAACTTAAAACAGCATTATCTCACTGTGAGTTTCTGTGAGTCAGGAATCTGGGAATGAGTTAACTGGGTTCTCTGGCTCAAAGGCTTACAAAGCTCCAGTGCCTCAACCAAGACCACAGCCTTCACGTTTTCATTAGTGGCAGGGTCGACTTCCGCATTCACTCAGTGATTGTTGGAAATATCCATTCCTTTTAGGTAATTGACCTGAGGGTCTTGTCTTCTCTCAAGCTGTTGAAATTTTACAAGACTTAACAAGGGTCACGTATTTCATTCCTCCTTGTGCCAAAAGCTGCAATTACAGTTATTTTCAACTTAATTGCAGACACTTTGCATCTCCACTCATCCCTTCCCCCAGCCATTTCATTTAACTGAAAAAATTTTGGGGGAAGGCTTTAATTTAACTAGAATTTTTAACAACTAGAGAGCTACTCACACTTTGATTTGATTCCTGCAAAATGAACAGTATCTAATTGGTCTCAGGTTTTCAAAACAATTCTGTTTACTATTACAAATGGATGATAAGGAATTTCCTGTCTTGCCTCTGACTACTGCAAGTCTCCATATTTCTGTGATCTCTCTTCTCTTTAGTCTCTGTTTCAAATTGTGCTTTTTCTTTCTTTCTGTGCTTGTAATACCTTGTCAAATTTAGCCCACAGCCTCTAAAATATGCTTTCTATTTTTCAACTTCTTTCCCTAAATCTATGTTCTCATTAGGGACATTTTATCCTTTCCATGTTATTGAGGGAACCAATTTTAAGAGATTTTGCACTGCAGAAGAAGGCTCTCATCCTTCTAGCATCTGGTAATAGTTTCTTCACTATCCACTAACAAGTCTCTATGCTGATGCTACATCTAGGGTTTTCCAATGGAATCAACCCACTTTTAGCTATCAATATTTCTATTAGTCATGATAGGAGAAGTTTCCATGGTGATAAAAAGAAGAAAGAAAATTTGGATGCTTACCTCAGCAAAAATTTATTATTCATCTATTTTGCATGTTCATCATGAGTTTTTAAGGGGCCCCCAATTATTATGGTCACTCAGGGACACAGAATAACAGAATAGTAATCATTTTAAATATTGTCAGTTGCCATGACAAAAGAAAAGATGTCGGGGCTTGTACAATCAATTACATGCTCCAGCCTAGAAGTAAGAGTGCCTCTGCAAAAGTTATCTAGCCCCTGACAATCATGAGAAGACCATTAAGTCAATCCTGTTTTGTTCTCAGAAGACTAGAGACCCAGAAATATTTGGCAAAGAGCCACCGATAACTAGCAAACACATATTACCTCATTTAATTCTCATACAACTCCACAAGGTGGGTATTAGTTTTACTATTTTAAAATGAAGAAACTAATCAGAGAAAGAGCACAGAGGTAATGTGCTCAGTGTCTCACAGGCAGTAAGTAATGGCACAGTGACCCAAAGCCAGCCGGTGTCATCACAGCTTCCTTAAGCATTTACTCTATGGTACCTGACAAGAGGAAGAGACCTTGCCTAAAATTCTATGAGATTAAAAACAAAGTAGCAATCACTCTACTACTGCAGATAGGCTGCTTTTTATCCATTACTTCTCTGATCTCTTTTCATAAATATTCCAAGAAGTAATCTGTAGAAACCTTTCTGCACTTAACCCTACCAAGCCTTTCCAAAATGTTTAGTTTATGTCTTGCTTTTTCTGATTTTAAATAATGAGCCAAAACTGAGTGTCAAGTGCTGCTTGCTTGGGAATCACACTCTTGCAAGTAATCACATTTGTACTCTTAAATCTAATCATGAAGAAGTGCTTTTATTACTATGAAGTTGATGTCTTTAGCTAAAATAAAAGTGCTTCATAGGCACTAATCTTTATTTGATTTTCTTTCTATTTTGTCTTTGAGTCAGATATTTAAAGAACCAGAGTGACTTGCATCAGTAAAGGATACTTATTATGCTAAATAAAAATATTTATAGAATATGGAAACTGAACCTGAAGGGTAAAACAAATTAGGATAATAAGATATGACCAAATATTTATGTGGAAAATGTAGAATTAGCATAGACATAGAAAAGCATAGACAGTAATACAAAGTTTATGTGATAAAAATTTACAAAGTACGGAGAAAGAAATTTAAATGAAGTTTAAGTGTAACCCTCTAAGTAATAAAATAAAATCTCTGAACCACTAAATTGTTCCTACATTTGCCTAAATAAATATAACAAACTACCTGGTAGCTTATAGAAGTTTTAAAATTTTGTTCTTCCTATGTATTTTTAAGAGTTTCATTTCCTTCTATTTAAATACCATCAAAATTAAGGCTCGCAACTCCATATTTTACTTTCCAGTTGAATCAATGCATTCAAGTGTCCTCATGCCAAGTTTCTTGAGATGTTCAATAAATCTGTCATAAAGAAGATGATCTAAAACCTGCAACAGATGCATTGATCTAATCAGTTGCAGCAAAATACCCCATTTAGTGTCATAAACATTTCAATATCCAAAGCATTGGCATTTAGTAGACCAGAAAGCTGACTCATAGGAATATTTTTTTTTAATGTAGTAAAAGTAGCGACCAATAAGCATCTTTCAATATACAGTAGTTACTGTGGACATAAAATATTTCCTACTAAAGACATAAGCATTGCACAAATAAAATTAGATGCTTCACTCTTCAGATAGGGAGCCAATATTGTATTTAGCAGTGTTATAAAACATCACTTTAGAGAATAATCATATTGAAAGGTAACTCAAAATTTAACAGTTTTATGCTTTCAGATAAATCCAGAATCACTATTTAAAAACTCTTATAATGAATTTATGGTTGAATGGAAATCAGAAAACCAGGGCTCTGTTCATAACTTTAATCTGTTTACCTTGGTGATCTTAAACACTGCACTTTAAAGCTTACTTAGTAAAAGCACTGAGCTGGGTTATTCTTTAGTGTGGTCCTTCTCATTGCTAATTTTTTTTTTCCTGATAGGAAAATTTTAAATGTTTGTCAATAAACTATTGTAGTATTAACAAACTTTATCAGAGAATGCTGCTCTCAAAAAAAGCTAAGTGACGTGTCATGCTATTATTTTGTTTTGTGTCATGTTGTATAATTCTTCTCTCCTTGAAGAAATAGAACAGAATGTTATTGTACATGCCTCAAAAAATAAAAACAAAAACTCCTGAATTATGAAATGGAAAGGATGCTTTTGTCAAAATATTATTTTCAAACAGATGAAAATATGATTCCCATACAAATTCAAATGACCACATGTAAAAATGTATTTACTTATTTTTTACATTATTAATGAGGGAAACAGTGAAATGCAGTATTTATGAATATTTTTTTCTTCTTTAGAGAAAAAGTGCACAAGTGGGAGGAGAGGGAGAGAGAGATTCTTAAGCAGGCCCCCATGGTGAGTGCTGAGCCCCACTTGCACCTCAATGCCACGACCCTGAGATCACAACCTCAGGTGAAACCGAATCAAATACCTAACCAACTGTGCCACCCAAGCACCCTGAACATGTTTTTGGTTTTTTGGTTTTTTGTTTGTTTGTTTGTTTTTAAGCCAGAATAAGATTGCCAGGTTAGAAACAAAACTGGTTAATGTTTTTTTACAGGGCAGGAAAAGCCATCATCTTTGATGTTTTCTTCCATATCAGTCAGAAATCTATAAATTAATATGTTCCTTTGTATTATGTGTTCTATCAAATAGTAAATTCCAAAGCACATTCTACTTCTTGTAGAGAATTTAATATTCCTTGAACAGCAAAAATAACATAATGTTAATACAAAGAAACAAGTTAGCATTGACTAGAACATCTAGAGTACATAGGTTTAACCCTTTGTTGGAAAAAAAAAGAAATACAGAATCTTTGTGGCCTCAGCTCAGTGAGAGATTGGATTGGAAAGCTTTGTATAAAGCCTGGATTGTCATAAATTGAGCTTTTGGAGTAAAAAACAATTCCTCACTGGAGAAGGAGATTTGGGATACATGCTTATAGCACCCTTGGCTCTGGTAAAGTGGAAAGACAAAAATAATTTCTCAGATTTCCCAATGACAAGTCTATACTTAGCAGAGATTTGGGGTCAGAATCCATATAATATATGTGGCCAAAAGGACATTTGAGAATTAGAAGTTTTTGTTACTCTCGGTAGTCTGGGAAACAGCAACGAAAATATCCTTTCTGGAGGAAACTATTTTAAACTCAGTCCTTCAAGAATTCCCATTTAAAAAATTACAAGCAAAGAGTTCGTAATTTTTTTAAATAACAAAAAAAAAAAGTTTTAAAGCCCTTATAAGCAGGTATCAACAGAATCAACTGACTGCAGACTTAGGTCAGCAAAAACTGAAGGTAATATGATGAACAAAACAACTTAAAAATAATTTTATTTTATCTGCTTTAGAGAAATAAAAGGAAGGAACAAAAACAGAATTAAAGTAAATCAAATATTATTTCTAAAAATGAAAAATAGGTAAGACACAGCTGAAAAAATAGAATAAGCAATCCCAACAAACTGGGTAATAGATTTATAAAAAAAAAAAAATTACACAGGAGGTGGCCCAGAGACACAAAGAGAAGGAAAATTTGAGAAAGTAGTTAAAAAACATAGAGGACAACTTTAGAAGTTCTGACCTGGAGCCTGGATTCCTGAGGAGGAATCAGGATTCCTGAGGAGATGTGACAACATTAAAAAATACATATATAATGGCTGACAATTTTCCTATAATTAATTAAAGACACCGATTGTCTGAATGAGGAAATCATGAATCCCAAGCAAGATAGACGTAAAGATACCCACACCTAGGCAAATATTAATGAACTTGAGACCACCAAAGATACTGAGTTTTAAGAGCAAGAAATAAGGCAGATTACCTGTAAAAGAATTGAAATTGGGCTAACAGTTGACTTAACAACAGGTTTGGAAGTGAGAATATAGTAGGATTTATTTTAAAAGTGTGACACAAAAATATCTGCCAACAGCCTAAAATTCTATAATGTGATAAATTTTATTCTATAACAAGAGTCAAATCAAACAGGTACAGATAAAAAAAGCTGAAAATTTTACTACCAATTGAATAAAGAAACATCTACAATATATATGTGAAGAAAAATCATAATCACAAAAGAAAAATAATCATAAAATTGTCTTCAGGTGTTGGTACACAAGTAAGTCTAAATAAACACTGACTATACAAAAATAACCACAATGTCTGATTTGTGATGTTCATAAAAACAAAGATAGAATTAAATCATGAATACCTAACATTAACGAAGATGTTATTAAGGAAAAGTGTTTTAAGAATCTTTACTGTTTTCCAAGAGGGTAAAGATATTCATCAATCAGAGTTTAATTTAAAACTACACACTAAAATATCAAGTATAAATGACAAATAATGGAAAATTTGAAAACCCATAGAGGCAAAAAATAAAATAAATAGAAGATTCCTTTAAAAGATTCAAGAAAAGAGTAGGGAGTCGGGAGGAAACAGGTGGCTAGGTAAAGAAAAAACATAGCCTCCCCGGAGAAGAGTGGACTCATCCTAGGCCTTAGCAAACACTATAAACAATTTTCTTGCATATATATATATATATATATCTTCACTGACCATTCTCTTCTTGTCTTAACTCACAATCCTCAAGAAAACACTGCTCCTTCTTTTCAACATCCAAATTGGGAAATCATAGTTTTTTTAGAGATTTCTAAACTTTATTTGGTCACGGTGCCCTTAGTGTCTAGTAATTTTTTTCACAGGGCTCCTAGGCCAAAGGACACACTTAAATAATTTATCACAGAATGATATACCAGCATGTTTCGTGGAAAGATACCAAAGGGAAAGTGTTAGTAAGAGATTTGGTCAGTGAAGTTCAGGGTGTAGGTCAAAGAACAGGAAAAGAAAGTCCTGAGGAAATAGCTCTCAAGATTTGCAAAGCTGATGAGATGCCTTGTGGTTTTCTAAAATAAATGTGCTCCTGCCCTGCCTTGGTGGATACCCTCTTTCTTGAGATAGCAGTAACAGATTTCACTGGTTATTTCTTGAGGGAGTCCTAGGCAGTTTAAGATAAGAACAGGATTAGTTGGTTCCTATGATCATCACCAGATAACCATAAAGAGAATAGGAGAATGTGATGTCTTTTGTCTTTACAGAACAGCCTGATTGCGTTTTGCAAACAGTCCTTATCCAGGTAAGAAAAAAAAAAGGTAAAACTGTACATGTTATATATTTATCTCCCACAGATCAGTATGAAAGGAAAAATACAATTTTATTATCTCTCAGAAATTTATTCAATATTAAATAGCACCTTAACCATCTTAACTTTTTTTTTCCCAGAAATTTCCTTGTTTAGATTATTTGTGTAGCCAATTCGATTCAAGGACCATAATTCTTAGGATAGATTTTAGTTTTATAGAGTTCTGATGAATGGTTATTCAGCCTACATTGCAAGAATTTTGATAGGAAAATTAAGACATAATCACTAATGCCACCTCTTATTTAAAGATGTAAGTGAAACTCGCCCTAGAGTTATCCTAGAGATTGCTGCTTAAAAATTATTTAATTGTGATAATAAAGGACTTTAACTAGAGAGAGTCCTCTTTTTTTTTATTTTTTTATTTTATTTGAGAGAGAGAGCACATGAGATGGGGGGAGGGTCAGAGGGAGAGGCAGACTCCCCGCAGAGCAGGGAGCCCGATGTGGGACTCGATCCAGGGACTCCAGGATCATGACCTGAGCCGAAGGCAGTTGCTTAACCAACTGAGCCACCCAGGAGCCCTAGAGAGAGTCCTCTTTAATTTTTAGAAATAGCTCTGGAGAATTGGCCCGTTGGAAAACAATATTCAGTGTACACAAATACATAAATATGTAAAATTCAGAAGGTTGTCAAATTGTTTTCTTTCTTTATGAAAGAATAATATATAGACAGATTATTAGATCATTATATTAGGGCACAGAAGGTTTGCTCTGCCAAGAATCCATATCATGCTTGAAGAGGAATGTTTTCTTTGTATATATCATTTAACCCAGAGATTAACATCTTCATGCATTTATTGATTGATTTGCTCATTTATTTGGCAAACAATTATAAACCACTTGAGTATTGTAAGCTGTTTTAACAAGCTTGGACATTATTCTTCAGACTGAGTCACTGAAACGGTCCAACCTAGAATGGCATGGTCACATTTTCTTTTTATGAAATTTATTTTACATTTGGATGGATTACAGGAGAAAGGGACAAGAAAGGGTCATGGTGGAGAACAGTTAGAAACATATTTTAAAGCCTGAGTATGAGATGTGAGGGTCTGAGCCTGAGCTGGAACTGAGGTACCAAAAATATGGAGGAAGAAATCTCTTCAGAGAAATATTAGGTGGTAAAATTAATAGGAATTGGTGATGGATTGTATAGAGTGAGAGGGTGAAGCAGAGGTGACAGAGTTTATTAGGCTGGTCAACAGATTTTCCTATCAACTGAGGTAGAAAAACATGAAAGCTATAGAGTAAGTCATTCCTTAAATACAACCACTTCTCCCTATTCTTCTTTCTACTCACCTAGTCTGCCTTTTAAAAATATCTTCATGGGCGCCTGGGTGGCTCAGTCGTTAAGCGTCTGCCTTCGGCTCAGGTCATGATCCCAGGGTCCTGGGATCGAGTCCCACATCGGGCTCCCTGCTCCGCGGGAAGCCTGCTTCTCCCTCTCCCACTCCCCCTGCTTATGTTCCTGCTCTCGCTATCTCTCTCTGTCAAATAAATAAAAAATCTTTAAAAAAAAATAAATAAAAATAAAAATATCTTCATGCTTTTTTAAACTACAAAGGCATAATAATATCAAGCGTTATAAAAATAAGTAGAAACATAATAATAATATAGAAAGCTAAAATTCTCCCTAATACTTTTCGCATAAATTCTACCAACTTTCTGAATATTTTTCTAGCTTTTTGTCATTCAAAAAGTACATAATTTGTGGGATGAGAAGAATGTAACTGTATTTTTTTTCCAATGCTCTTTTGAAAATTTTTATGGGGGGATGTTTCTCCCCTGCTATCAGATGGATCCCAGTAGGCTCCATGAATTTGTTGGTGACACTTAGGGAAAAGAAAATCCAATGATCACTCCCAATTTTAAAATATAGTCTAAATGAAGACATTAGAATACCCGGTCTACAATACTAGCTGATATTTCAATCTTAATTCAAAAATAAGGATTCTTTCTCCTGCCCTTTTTGGGCCCAGCTACAGCCTAGAGAAGAGAGGTGGTGCTTTTAGGAAAAAGACTATGGTTGGTTTCTTCTCTCTTCCTGGCTTTTCTCCTTTCCCACTCACCCGTGGTAGTTACTGACCACTCCCAGGATGCAGTGTGGAACGTGACAAAAGGACAGAGCTGCAGAACACTCTCACTTGACTGGAATGATAAGCTGACTTCATGTTCTCCAAACCTGAGGGAGGATGAAATCTGCCTCCTTCTCTCAAGAGAAGCTTGCACGACTTCTCCACGGGCCCCTTGCTGGCCTCTTGATTCCAATTCCTAGGAGGAAAGGGTACTTCCTTTCCCTTGACTACCACTCCACTCTGTTTGCCAGTAGTCAGCTGCATTCCGATTTACTTTTAGCCCATTGCCCAACCAGGCGTTTTTATAGGAAGGAATCAAACTGCACCAGGTGGCAATCTCCCCTCGTGATTCATGCCTGGGACACAGGAAAAATATATTTATCCTTTTTCCCCAAATTTCAGGTAGCCTTATTGAAGATGTTCTCAGTAGATTTAAGGTGAGAATTACCCACCACTAATATTCCTTGCTTACATGTGTGAGACTCCTAGAATAGCTGCAATTCTTTGGAAAAAAAAATCACACACACCAACTCTCAATCACCCTTCTTGAAATTGTTTACATCTCTTTAGGGGCTTACACCTTCTGAGTAAAGAAGGAGCATCAGTTGGAGTTTGGTGATAATTTTCCTGTTTTCATGAAACATTGGAAATACAGGGTGTAGATTATCTGCCTTCTTCATCAAAAACCATCTGAACAAAAGTCTCTAGAAATATTTTATTAACAATTTTGACTTTTAGTTATAGTAAGGAAATACATTACATGATATAACTAGAAAATAAAGGTAGTTCATAATGAATACCTTTTTGGTTTTTATTGTTATTGAAGTATAATTAACATATAGTGTTGTATTAGTTTCAGGTGTATGATATAATGATTCAACAATTCCATACATTACTCAGTTGTCATCACACTAAGTGTACTCTTAATCCCATTTATGTATTTCACCCATCTCCCCAATCCCCTCAGGCAACCGTTGGTTCATTCTCTGTATTTAAAAGTGGTTTGTTTTGTCTCTTTTTTCTTTGTTTATTTGTTTGTTTCTTAAATTACTCATATGAGTGAAATTATATGGTATTTGTCTTTCTCTATTTCACTTAACATTAAATCCTCTAGGTCCATCCATGTTGTTGCAAATAGCAAGATCTCATTCTTTTTTATGGCTGAGTAATATTCCACTGTATATATACATACCACTGCTTCTTTATCCATTCATCTATCAGTGGACATTTGGGTTGCTTCCATATCTTGACTGTTGTAAATAATGCTGAAATAAACATAGGGATGCATGTATCTTTTCAAATTAGTGTTTTTGTTCTCTTTGGGTAAATACCCAATAGTGGAATTAGTGGATCCTATGATAATTCTATTTTTAATTTTTTGAGGAAACTCTATACTGTTTTCCATAGCGGTTGCACCAATTTGCATTCCCACTATCAGTGCACGAGGGTTTGTTTTCCCTACATTCTTGCCAACACTTGTTATTTCTCATCTTTTTGATTCTAGCCACTCTGACAGGTGTGAGGTGGTATCTCATTGTGGTTTTGATTTGCGTTTCCCTGAAGACCAGTAATGTTGAGCATCTTCTCATGTGTTTGTTGGCCATTTGTGTGTCTTCTTTGGAAAAATATCTGCTCAGGTCCTTTTCAATTCTGTAACTTATTTAGCACTTTCTCTCTTGAGTTTTTAAAGTGCTTGAAAACTTCAGCACATTTATAGAGTGTATTAAAAATCAATTTTGAATTTAGTGAAATTGAACTGGAAAATAACAGAAAATTAAGATGTTTGTACTCAGAGAAATCATTATACGCAAATTTGCTTATTGCAGAAACACTGGGCACAGTATGTTGCTATGAGTTACAACTTTGATAAAAAGCACAACTTCAACGTTACAAATGTGAAGCCACCTGTTGAAAGACAACACCTGGGAGTTGTAGCAAAATTTTTCATCGATTAAAAAGCAAGTAATAAAGTATATATATATATATATATATATATTTTAAAGATTTTATATATTTGACAGAGAGAGACACAGCGAGAGGGAACACAAGCAGGGGGAACGGGAGAGGAAGAAGCAGGTCTCCCACAGAGCAGGGAGCCCGATGCAGGGCTGGATCCCAGGACTCTGGGATCATGACCTGAGCCAAAGGCAGATGCCTAATGACTGAGCCACCCAGGCACCCCAGTAATAAAGTATTTTGATACTTAAAAAGTGCTTTAATTTTCTTCCCTGGAAAAAAGAACTTCCCATTCATGAGATTTTAGTTGTTTTCTCATTTTTTCCTCTTGAAAATAAGACTGTAAAGGGTGCTATTAGTATTTTTGTCTGAGAGTATAGAGTAGATTTGAACAGTGTGCTATAATTTTTGGACAACACAGTATGAACAGGAAGAAAAATAATGTCGTTTTTGGCAAAAGTGTTATTCATTCATTAATCAAATACTTTCTTAAGTCCTACCATGTGTAGGGCAGTATGGATACAATGTGACAGATTGGAAAAGGGTAAAACTGCTGAGATCAATAGGTACCTGTAACAACTGACTAAGGAAACAACTGTGGTTGGAAGAGAGATGAAATGAGAAAAATGCATTGTGGGAATATCTTTAGAGGGTTATTTTCATGAGGTAATCT
The DNA here is from genome assembly GCF_037043125.1 of Eumetopias jubatus. Taxonomy (NCBI): domain Eukaryota; kingdom Metazoa; phylum Chordata; class Mammalia; order Carnivora; family Otariidae; genus Eumetopias; species Eumetopias jubatus. The sequence goes on from NW_028274808.1 coordinate 166,630,105, forward strand.
ATTGTACTCCCCAGGTTTAAAGATCTGCTTCTAGATCATAGTGTTGCCAGGGCGACTGAGTTGACCTTGGGCCATGCTGTGAGGCCTCGACCCAACCATCCAAAAGATGTCACCAGAGGCTTTTGGTGTCATCACGAGAAAGAAATCAAGAACAGACACAACACAGTGGATGAGAAATACAAGCAGGAAGGCTTATTAAAGCAAAAGTACACTCTCAGGATATAAGAGTGGGCAAGCTCAAAGGAGAGCTGTGCCCAGTTTGGGTTTCTGTCTTTTATTGACAGTTGTTAACAAGGGGTAGAATATTCATTTCTTGAAGCTGGGATTTCTTGGAAGCACCATGGTTTCTTTAGGAATATGGGTTCTGCACTTTTTCCTTATTTAGTCAGGAGTTTCCTGTTATGGCACCTTTAGGGAGGACATTTTAATATGTTAATGTAGTATAATGAAAGAATAATGTGAACTTTGGTCTGCTTTGTCAGTCATCTTGGCCCTGTCTGGTTTGATCTAGTTTCTTATGGTTTTGTTTTGGAGTGCTGCCAGGACAGGCCTCTGACTTCCTCATAGTTGCCTATGACTTCCTCTTTGCTGGACTCCAGGCAATCTGTTAGAGCCTAATTAAATGTCTACTCTAACAATAGAACATAACAAATACAATTAGTACAATTTCAGAAAAGATGTATCCTGAGTCAGCCGTTGACGCATATGCATCATATCTAATCTCTTCTTTAAGTTTGACCACTTACTGAGCCTTCATGACTTCCTGAATGTTTTTCTTTCTTTTGACCATGCTGCTCATTTCCCTATATACTGTTTATCTTTGATTGTGATCCTGAAAACAAATTTCTTTTTCTTGTTACTGGGGCTCCTTCCTTTGAATTACACTTTGCTGCATCATATAGCTGAGTACAGCCATGGTCAAAAGCCTCCATTTTTCTACAGGGTGTTATGCAACCCTGAGTACCCCAAAATGAGTGGAATAGAAGATTTCACAGGACCATGAGAGGTAGTGATGATTCTTCTATTGATCACCAGTGTTCAGTTGCAAACAGAGAATCTACTATAGCTAATTTGAGAAAGAAAAGTCTTACAACAGGATGATACAAGACATACAGAATTTTTAGGGGAGTTGAAGTGGATTCTGGGTTTGGCTGATGGGAATGATTCTCCATGTGAGACCACAAACTGCAACTCCAAGGAATTTACTCTTGCTGTCACATCAAGCAGCTGCTATAGAGTCAGGGAGTTTGGGCTATAGTCATGACCTTCCTGTCCATGGCTCCTCTGCTGTTGTCCATATCTGAATATGGATGCTTTGCTGCCTACTTTTCTATGGAATTCATAGGGGTATGTCTGATTGGCAGATCTTAAATCAAATCTACAATTATAATTGAAAGAGTATTAAGGATCTGGGATATGCATTCTTATATTTCCATCCTTCTGAGGTTCAGAAAGGCAGTCTATGTGAAGATTGGAGCAGACTTTGTTTACATCCAATCACAGTATCGGTTATGCTATGGTTTATTGGCAGAAGATATAGACTAGGATACATGGGAATTCATTATTATCTTTGTGTATGATTAAAAGATTCTATAATCAGAAAAAGAAAAACAGGCAAATAAATTTTAAATGCAATTGTAATCAGGTAGCTAATAACAAGCAAGAAGGTATTGCTTGTCTGAGAGAACACAACATGTCCAGTCAGTTGGGAAAACCCGAGAAGCGCTTTACCTGACAAATGTGATGGGGAAAGAGTTCTAGAGATACGATGAACTTAGACACTGCACACACCATCAGAGAACTTACAACTAGTAGGGAAGGCAGATTCTAACCCAGCCATTATAAATACTAGAAATGTCACAAAAAAGAAATATTCTATTCCATAAAAGCATGTGGAAAATTCCTAAATAATCTACTTTCAGATGGTGTGAAGTCAAAGAGGGCTTCCTGAGGAGATTATGTTAAAGATAAGGCTTAAAAGATGAGTAGCAGATAAAGAAGGGGTGTGAGTGTAATATAACTGGGGCAGCTGGAATTTAGAGACCGGTAATGTGAGATGAGTCCGAGCTCTTGAGAGGAAACAATAGTCAGGTCATGCAAGACTTTGTAGCCATGTTAAGGTTTTATACTTTATACCCTGGCCAACAGAAAGCCATTGATGAATTTTTATTAGGGGAACAATAGAACATGATTTGTGTCTTCAAGATTTTATTTTTGTCAACCATAGAGAAATTTGTTTTTAAATAGAGACATCGTTAGGAATCCATTTTAACGATCCAGGCAATAGACTAGGGGTGGAGAGAAATGGAATTAAATTAATTATATTTTAAAAAGCAATAAAACCCACAGCTTATCATTTCCTAATTATTTTACTATCATTTGTACTTTCAAGATTATTTACACCTATTATATCTATATGTTAGATTATTCTGTAATGATGTACTATCGCCCATCTCTTCCCAACTGTGTTCGGTAATAGCACATTAGGAATTTGAAATTGGCCACGGTGGGAGAGTATTTACACAGTGGAAATCAGTCAAAACTACCAATTTGAGCTTGACTGGTTGGTTGTTTTGTTGATTGTTTACTTAGAAGATGGGGAAAATATTAATAATGCAAATTCTATTTGAGTGTGCTGTGTCTCTAACTATTGCACTATGAATAGCAAAAAATTTTCAGAAGATGTTTTTCCAATATTTGAAAACTATTATCTGATTCAGCATTTGTTCTTATCACTGAGAAGTAAGTGAAATTGTGTCACACTTCCATAGTGTTAAGGATAAAAGTAGCTTCATTTCAATGAATATAATTTGTGTGAAGATCAGCAACAGTTTAGTAGTAGATCACATATCATATTTAAAGACAATAAAATTACTGAGAAAAGAGTCGATTGAAATGAAATTCCATTTTGTCAAATCCTGGTTGAACTGTAGCCATATGTTGCCTACAGATACACAAATTTGGCTAAGATCAACACAGTATTTTGCGAGAAGCAATTGGCTATATGGAATTTACAGTGAAAGAAATGCACATTATGATTACATATTATATTATTATTTTTAAGTTTTGTGCCAAACATCCTTTATGACAGTAAAATTTATAGCAAACTATGTGTATACATGTATGCGTATTTATATACACACATACATATATATTTTTTAATCTGGAGGATTTTTTTTTTTTAAAGAGTCTATTTTTAAGTAATCTCGATACCCAACCTGGAGCTCAAACTCATGACCCTGAGATCGAGTTGCATGTTCTTCCGACTGAGCCAGCCAGGTACCTCAAATTTGGAGAGTTGTTAACTTTTATGGGCACACTACTAATCATAGAGCCCTCTTTGCTGTTTGATGAACATTTGGTCTCAATTCTATCACTTTTAAATGTTTTTGGGTGAACTTGAATTTTTACTTCTTATTGTTTCCTTCATGAATTGAGGTGTTGAATAAAATCTTTGACACATGTTCATTTTATATTTATATGGAAGCCATGCTTTTACGTCTTGGAAAATTACACTTTAACATCCATTATGAGCCAGATTCACAAAGATTATTCTAAATAACTGCTTCTCAATTTTATCATTCTATGAGAATCACCTTGAGGGCTTATTAAAACACAGATTGCTGGGCCCCAGAATTCTGATTCAATAAATTAGGGTGAGATCCAAGAATTTGCATATTTAATAAGTTCCCCAGGGATGATGATGGGACCAGATATTGAGAATTATTCTTCTGAATTTGTCATTTACTGTCCAGCTCTTTAATATTCTCTTTAAACTGCTAAACATCATCTATTACAATATTCTTTGCATAAGATTTGGGCAGTTTTGACTTTATAGAAGAAATGTTATATAATCTTGTCAGTTGCACAATTTTCCAATCACTTTACCACATAGTAAATTAGAGTAAAATTCTCCCAAGAACTTCATATCTTTGTTATATACTAAGAATAATTGCTTATTTTTAATGTAAGAAATACAGAATGTGCAAATTAACCAAGCTGGTGTTTTGACTTCTCTGTTGTGTTTTCATAATTCTAAAGAACTTCCCTGTACTTTCATGATGAGGGGGGATCTCTATCTGCTAATGAGTAAAGGAATGAAATACTATTAATTTTCATACTGTCGTAGAACTAATATAGTCCTATTTTGAAAATAGGGATACATAAAGAATTTCTCTCTGTAGCAGAATTCCCTCCCCTGATAAAGGAATTTTAAAAAATCACCTGGGATTTTTTAAATATCAGAAGGGATATTGGTTTCCAATAAGTTCTCTATTATCAACCACCTCTTAATGTTTCCTAAACTTCACTGAGCTAAGAATCACTGGGAGGTACTTGTTAAAAATACATATTCTTAGGCATCCTCCCCAGACCGTCTAAATCAGAATCTCCAAAAGAGGAGCTGGGGGTGATCAGTTGTTCAGCAGAGTCGAAGATAACTTTTATTGTCAGAGAAACTTGAAAGACACTGAGGCACAGAGAGGGTGACCCAGGGTCCACATAAGACTGACCACTTCCTTGAGACATTTCAGTAGTTCCCCAACTTGGCTTCATTGGGATCTTCTAAAAATACCTGTTCTTCTTACCCCCAGACATTCTGACTTAATTGGTATAGTCTGCCACCAAGGCACTGGGACTTTTTAAAGTTCTGCATATTACTCTGGTATATAGCAAAGTTTGGGAATCGCTGACCGGCTTGGTAAGACTTGTTCCAACGCATCTCTAGGATCTTAAGAATAAAGAACTTCTCTGGACTCAGTGTCTCTGAGGTTTATTTTGTAGTTCCTTGTGAAAAGAGGAAAGGTTAAACACTTCAAGTCTATTCATTTCCTTAGAGTGGAAGATCGTGGATTGGAATACTGACGTTTTTCATTAGTTTGCTGTAATTTTACACTATGGGAACTGAGGAGTATTCAGTGCACTGCTAATCATAGTTAGTGGAATCTTTCACAAAAGAGGCAGTGAGCTAACAATGAGAAACCACCTAGTCTTTTTTTTTGGCTCTTAGTGCTCTACTTAAAGGCTACTACCTTCTCTGGGCCTCTACAGCCTTATCTTCCAGATTGGGTCATGACCTTCTGCACAAAATTGTTGTGTCTTTGAATATGAAGTGTTTCACCAATTAAGCAGTGCTAATGATATGAAACAGTATCATTCCCTTCTTGTGTCAGCAAGACTACAAAAGTAATCTGTTTTATTTTACTCATTGCACGTTAATCTTTTTTTCCTTTAAAAATATTTCCTAAAGCAAACCATGCATACTCAAGAGTGACAAATTAAAAACACAGAGATAGATGGTTCTTAAAATGAAGTATTCTCAGTAAATTGAGTCTCCTAAGTACTTTTAATGTTTGTGTGATCGGTATCTGCATGATCATGTTTATTATTATTTAAAATATTTGATATGAGTAAAAGTAAAATATTCGTCAAAGAGTTTCCTAAAATCCGCATTCAATTTTATTGTCCTTTTGACAAGCGTTCGTATTTTACTTTTTATTGAATTTCAGCAAGTTGCTTTTAAAATATTTACCTCTTTTGTTTCGGTTTGTTTTCAGTAAATGACATCAGCAGCTATAGGGTCATTTAGTTTTCCGCATTTGTATGTTCTATGAGATAGAGATTGGAAATAGTTCCATGTTACTCATGTGTCCTGGATGATAGGTACTTGGATTCTATAAGATAAAATATTTTCTTTATTAATTTCTTTCCCCCGAGTTTCTATTTCCCCAGCGTATATATTCAGTTATTTAAAAGGTTTTACCAGATCTATAGAAAAAGAAGGTGAGACTAAGGTTTTCAAGTGACACTTGGATAACTTCTGTTCACCATAAGAGCGTCCTGATGCTTTCTTCTCCTTTGCCTCCTTTTCGCTCTTCCACCTCCACTTCCTTCTTCTCCTTCTTCTCTACCACCTCCTGCTCCGCCTTTTCCGGCCTCTCCTTCTCCTTCTTCTCTTCGTCCTCCGCCTCCTCGTCCTTGGCCTCCTTATCGTCACCCTTTTTTCCTTCTTCTTCTGCTTCGACTTACTACACAAGAGCAGTACGATATTCTTCCAACATAAGAGAAGACAAGGTTGGGAAGGATACGATAGATGTGTGGCCTCCCATTTCACCTTAATGGAAGGTTCAGCAAAATGCCTGTGAATAAATGTTCTCGGTGATGGTATTTCAACCATTTTAACAATGCCCTATCAGAAACTATTACTCTTGTTGTGGTAATCTGCTCTTTAAAGTCACAGAAGTGACTTCAATATTTTTAAAAATTTTTTTCCACTTTTTCAGGTTTTGTTGTTGTTGCAGATCAAGATTCTATTTATGAGAGTTCAAATCCTATTTGGTTGGCGTTATTTAATTAATTTTTAAATTTCTCAGGAATCTAAAGACCTTACTTGTTAATAGTTTGAATGTATATTAATTTGCAGCAAAGCAGCCTCAGGAAAATTGTATTGTGCATGCTCTAGGCTTGTCTACCCAGCCATAGCTCACAAACCTTAGAATAGACTTCAACAGGGAGCACTACAGAGGAGAAACTGGGCAAGTGAGTTTCTTTCTATATCTGTAAATTCCTACATAGGTATTTGCATCTGTATCTATCTACATCTGCAAGCAGACTTGCTCAAATTCAGTCTAGCCCAGGATTCATAAATATTTTATTAACAGTGAGCACATAGGTCTTAGCACCCAGTATATTCTGCACAATAAACTGGCAAATGTGCATGAGTCTTGCTGTGTTGGAAGCACTATGCCCTATGCCGAGGCAGCCTGGTGAACGGAAGAAATGCGATCGACGTCCTCGGAGAACTTTAGGTTAAGTGGAGACAAACATGCTATAGCAATAGCAGGAGACTAAGCTCCACGAGCCAGGGACCGTGTCTCTCTCCAATAAATCTTTAAAATCTAGCTAAGTGAAATCTTGTAACACATTTTGTTCCCTTTACATGAGGTGACTGAATCAATTTAGGAATTTAGGACATTTTTAAGAAACCTCTCCTCTCTTCTTTATTTTCAATATTCTTCTTCATCTGAAGCTCACTTGGGCCATGCCAGAAATCTTCTCTTTACTTTCATTTTTCCAGCAGATTATGGGAATTCAGAAGCCTGTCAGGCCTCTGAATTAGTTCCTGGGTTCCAGTTCCCCTCAGTATGGTACTCTGCATCAGGACTGTGGCTCAAGGCCAGCTAAGTTAGAGCCATTATTGTGTTTTCTGTTTGCCATTTCCCCATAGGCCCTGTTGAGGAGAGATAGCTGTTATCTGTTCACAGGAGTATTGATAATATTCCCTTTCAACACTCACATCTCACCAATATTTTGCACAAGTATGATAAATGTCCTTAAAGGGAAATTAGGAAAAAGCACAAAGGATGGACTGCTGACCCACGGCTGTGGCCCACAGGAAGAATTTCTGGAGGAAGCGATATCTGAATTTGAACTTGCTGTCAAGGATATTTCCTAAAATGTGAAGATAGATCTTTCCTTTAATGTATCAGAATTAATTGCCACTCGGGAGATATGGAAGTGTTTTAAATATCTAAATTTCTAAGCTCGAGTGCACTTCTTTTTGTTTTTCTTTCTTTCTTTTTTTTAAAAGATTTTATTTATTTATTTGAGAGAGAGAGAGTGGGGGAGAGCATGAGAGGGGGAGAGGGGCAGAAGGAGAGGGAGAAGCAGGCTCTCTACTCGGCAGGGAACCCGATGGGGGGCTTGATCCCAGGACCCTGGGATCATGACCTGAGCTGAAGACAGACACAACCGACTGAGCCACCCAGGCGCCCCCACTTCCTTTTCTTGAATAACATAATTTTTCGATAGCTTTTCCATATTCCGGATAAAATAATTCAACAAGCAAAATGAAAGTAAAATCACAATAATTTGACAAAGAAATATCAGCGCAAAAACTGTTGACTGGTTTATAATATATACATACGTATTTGCACAATATAACAATTCAATTAATTTAATAAAAAGAATCACTATTAATAGATTTGCAGAGGAATATCAAATGTTTCTCTTTAATGCTATAAAAAAGTACTCATTTAGGTCTGATGTATATAACAAACTAGTTAAGATTTTGTCATTAATATCATAGTCTGCATATCTTAATAAGATTTTGAAGTGTCATTAATTTGTGAGCACGTAAAGTTAGATGAATAAATTGAGCCTTTGAAAAAGAATAAGTGCAGTTCTAAAAGCTACTCAAATTATTTAGAATTGTGAACTTGTGAAGGAATCATACAAAACACAGCTTGCTCCCACTTTGGCCACCAGGACATCCGGTGGGCAGGCACAAATGACTTTCAGAGGAATTCCAAGAGACCGGTAATATGGATCACTGTAAGCTGGATGAACAGGTTGAAGGTGTCAGAGAGCAAATGTGTACACGTTATGCTAACAAAGAAGTGAAAGCACTTAATGAATTGAAGAGTAGTGAATAACAAGTGTGATGTTTTTTAGAAAAATAAGTCGAAAGAGAAGTCTTTTTAGGGAAGATTTAGAAAATACAATTGATTATTTACATTGTCTGAATCCACTAGATATCTGACCAGATAGTTGATTCAAACAATCATGGCTCTTAACTGTTTTTGTTTTTGTTTTTTTGTTTGGTTGGTTTGTTTCGTGGGTGGTTTTTTTTTTTTTTTTTTTGGTGCAAAAAGGTGGTTTTATTAAAGCACAGGGACAGGACCTGTGGGCAGAAGAAGCTCCTGGTTGTAAGTGTTTGGACTTGCCCTCTGTCTGCCTCCATCTTCTCATCTATGCAACAGGGAAAGTAATAATATTTAGTCACAACATCGCTTGATAATTAAGTAAATTAATATGTGCGAAGTGCTTAGAACAGTGGCCAGCACATAGTAAGTGTTTACAACTGTGTTAGCATTAAAAAAATGACACGGCTTTTGTGCTTTTGAGATCCAAAAAATGATTTCTGCCATGAAATTTTTGTAATTGCTCCCTTCTTTACTCACATAACTATTTCCATTTCATTCTATGCCGTTAAATGCACCCGTTCATTCACAGGCTTTGTTTTTATATTTCCCTTCCCTCCCCCATCCCCCTTGCCCAAGATTGTTTCCCTAGCGGCCTCAGAGTCTGTGTCTCATTCCTTTTTTCCAACCGGGCCACTGAACCTCCACCACTTGTCTTCCACTTATTCAGCTACTCACTCACTCATTAAATATTTGAGTATGTATTAAATAGGTCAGACTCAGGATAGACAGTGGTGAACAAGATAATTTTGGCCCCGCCTTCACAAACTTACAATCCACTATCTATTAAGGAACCAGTTGTCATCATAGGACTTCGTTTTCTTGAATAACATTACTTTTCTGTATCTTTTCCATATTCCAAACAAAGTAGTCCAACAAGCAAAAGGAAAATATGGCCAGACTAAAAAATATGTATAAATTACACATGAATTACTAAAGGACTAATGTGTTACTAAAAACTGTGGCTAAAGTACTAATGAATTGAAGGAAATCTTCCCTTAGTTTGTATTGGTTGGTTGGAGAGGTAAAGAAAAACATTGATGATGAAGGTATATTTTAGTTGCTCTTGAGAAGTTCTTGGCCGGATGAAAAGTTTGGTGTGAGGGAGAATAGGAGATTCACGTAGAGAGAATGAGATATTAAAAGTCCTGAAGTAAAGGAGAGAATAATCCATTGAAGAAAAGAAAGTCCAGAACCGCTGAAATGCAAAAGCAAAGGGAAAAATGATACAAGATAAGGCTGACATAACAGAATTGGTGGAGCAATGCTTCTCAAACCACCCGATATGAAGGAGCCTCTACACACCCATGCCAACATACACACACACGCCCCAGGCTTTCAGGAACCAATTATATTTCAATATAATAACAACGAGTAAATACAAAAAAAGACATCTAAAATAAAAGCTTACCTTATTACTATTTTATAAATTATTAGATTCAACAGACATGAAATTATTCTGTTAAATTGCTATGAAAGTTTCTAGATCTTTCCTCTCAAATTTTGTATTTATCTTATCACACTTTATGGACTGGCATGAGTTTGTGGACCACACTTTAAGTGGCAGGGATCAGCAAACATTTTCTATAAAAAGCCAGGGTGCCATAAAGTCTTTTTACAATATTTAACTCTACCACTGTAGCTTGAAAACAGTCTTAGATAACTAAATTAATAGATGAGGTTGTATTCCAACAAAACTTTATTTACAAAATCAGCCTGGCTGAATTTGACTGTAGTTTGCCAACCCTTGATATTGTTATAGAGAATGAAGAGGCTTTTGGATGCCATCCTAAAAGCAATATGAGAAGAATGAAGGATACTAAAATGCAAATAATAAAATTTGATTTCACCTTACTTTGCTCAGTCTGAATAATGAAATGAAAAAAAGAAAGTTTCTAGGAGACCAAAGAGATATTATGAGAGATATGGACTCAGGTGATACCATTTGCTATAAAGGAACTATCTATATTCAAGAGATGTTTTGCAAGTGTAAATTGATATCAGGTGATCAAATGTCCCGGTTTTCCTGGGACTGAGGATTTTCTCAGGACCCTAGACTTTCAGTGCCAATACGGAGAGTAACAAATGCCTCCAATAATTCTGTTTTTAAAAAACCTGGTGGGCCATAATAATTAATATATGTCACTGTACTTTTGTCCAAATCCATACGATGTGTAACACCAAGAGTGAACCCTAATGTAAGCTGTGAGCTTTGGGTGATTTTGATGTGTCAATGTAGGTTCAATAAATGGTAACAAATGTACCACTCTGTTGGGTGCTGTTGATAACGGAGAGACTATGCATGTGTAGGGGCAGAGGATATATAGTAAGTCACTATACCTTCCGCTCAATTTTGCTGTGAACCTAAAACTGCTCTAATAAACTAAAGTCAGTCAAAAAATGCTTTATGGAAACTAATGTCTTTAATGAAAATAAGTAATAAAAGTAAAAATACGAGTGAGGGAGACATGTAATGTTTCAGTTTGGAATTCACGAATTATCTACTACCTGGAAAATAAGTCTTGGGACTGAGCAGTAGACAGTTGATAGGTGGGTTCTGGGTTTCACAAAAGAATACCAAACTAGAGGTAAATGCTGGGAAGTTAGCAGACTCTCAGTGCTAATGTGACAAACACCACATGATATACATCTGTCATCAAATATAGTTGAGTCACTGACTTTTGCAGTAAAGAAAACCGTGCACCATGGGGAAATATGGAGTACGTCAGTGAGATGGTGTTAGAAAGGTCTTACTTAGGAGTTGGAAATTAAATGTCATTAAAGATTTAATATCATTTAAAGGTTAAAGTTGTCGATTAATGTCATTAAAGGTTTATTCTGTTTTATATTTTAAAAGATTTTGTGTGAAATAATTTTGGACATGGCACAAAGAATATGTTCTGGGTTGGGTACTTTTAGAAAACAAGGCAATTCTATGATTGAGTACTCTAGTCATTTTTATCTACAAGGTAGGAGGAATGGAGTAGCTCAATTGGTAAAGCAACAGTCACTCCCATTACCTCAGAAACGGCTGTGTTTGGTCCTTTTTGAGATTGCATGGTGTTCTAGGTTTTGTCTACACTCAAGCATGATTACAAAATGCTCTTATTTCACCAGCCACCCTGCACTCTTGTTTGATGTTGGGATTCTATGAAATTGTTTATGTTAAGTAGGAAACACTGTGGTCTAGTCTTTTGGTCGGGACGAATATCAGCTGATAGGTGTCAGGAGTTGTTGCTCTTATGTATTTATTTATTTATTTATTTTCTCAAAACCGAAGCTTCTATTTAGGAGTGACTGAGTGGCACAGTCAGTCGGTAAGGGGTTCAACTTTGTTTCAGTTCAGGCCGTGATCTCAGGGTTGTGATCTCAGAGTCATGAGATTGAGCTCTGCCTTGGGCTCCGTGCTCATTGCAGAATCGGCTTAAGATTCTCTTCTCCCAGGGCGCCTGGGTGGCTCCATCAGTTAAACGTCTGCCCTTGTCTCAGGTCAGGATCTCAGGGTCCTGGGATCCAGCCTCACGTTGGGCTCCCCAGTCAGCGGGCAGTTTGCTTGTCCCCCTCCCCCTGCCCCTCCTCCCACTTGTGCTCCCTCTCTCTCTCAAATAAATAAATAAAATCTTCTTAAAAAATTAAAAAAAAATTCTCCCTCTGCCCCTCCCCCCATGCTCACACACTCTCTAAAATAAATAAATCTTAAAAACAAACGAACAAACTAAAGCTTCTATTTAAGCCATGAGTATCTCAGAAATTTGGACAGTGTGCAGATTGCAAGGAATAAAGGACAGAGTGTAGAACACTTGAGTTATATAATCGGTGCTTTGAAATCTCTATCTTCCTTCCCTTCTCAACCACTCCCATCCCCAACCCCTAAGATCACCTTTAGGTCTTGGAGTAATCTAGAAAAGACAAATCAGGTTTTGCCTTTAGTAAATTGAAGAATATGTTTGACATAAAACCAGCTGTTTCCAAATGAGACAGCAATGTGACATCTCAAACTCTTTTCTTTAAAAGCAGTGACATTGTTTTAAAAATCTAAAGATCACAGAACCCACTTCTCTCAACATTTATATTAGGAAAAGAGGCTTCTGATTGCTATTTCTGAGCACATTAAAAGGAGTATGGAGAAAACTTAACATAATGGTTTTGAGGAGTGTGAGAGAATGCTGACTGGACCACAAGACACTATTCAAGATACTATTAAGATACTATTAAGAATTCAAATGAATTTAATCATCATGCATTTGGCATCACTCAATTTAGAGACTCTTCCACGGTTTGATGGTTCTCTGTAGCTCAGAAATGCAGGATCTTACAAGGTCAGCACTTTTGGCCCTCATTTCCTATCTAGCCCTATCTCCTAATGCTGATATCCTGTTTCCAGATTTAATTTCAGATATCCTTGCTGTCAGGCCGCATAATACTGTTGTTAAAAACACAGATTTAAGGACAATTTCCTAGAGTTCCAATCCTATGTCTACATCCTTCTTAATCTTTGGCCTTGGGCAGGTTAATTCATTCGGGCCTCAGTTTCTTCATCTGTAATGTGACTGCAATAGTTTCATAGGATTATTATGAGAATTAACAAGTTACTACATGCAAATTTCCTTAGTGTGTAGTAAGTGCTTTTTAATCATTTGCTGTTAGTATTGCTTTTGTTGTTACTAATATCATCGTCATCATCATCATCATCATCACCATCATCAAGAATTAATCCTACCCAAAGAGGGATCTGGCCTTTTTGTCCCAGCTCCCAGTAGGTAACCCTTGGAATTTCCCAAGTTATAAGAGGGATTTTGTTATTTGTAGCGGGTCCATAAAACCATGTCTGATCATTTATGCTAATGACATAACTAAAGATAGGGCCAACTACCTCTGATAATCTCAGTGTGAGGGCTATCCTTGCAGAGATCAATCATGTGACTATATCACTGGAAAGTTGAGGCACATCATACCAGCCTGACTTCTGGGGAGGGCAGGGGATTTGACCACACCATGATTCAATCAATCATGCTTATGTAATAAAGCCTCAATAAAATCTCTGGACACTGAACTTGTGGTGAGCTTCTTAAATTGGTGATACTCCATTTGTGTGCTACCATACATGAATGTCAGGAGGGTACCACATCCCTAAGGATGTAAAGGCTTTGTGTTTGGAATCTTTCAGTGCCAGATTCCACCCTCTGCCTTTCTTCCTTTGTCTGATTTTGATTTGTATCATTTGGCTATAATAAAAATGAAATTCTAGGTAGTATGACAGTACTTTCCTGAGTTCTGTGACTTGTTCTAAAGAATTATGGAAACTGGGGGTGGTTATAGGATCCCCCAACTTTGTAGTCAGCTGTTCATAAGTGAGGGTGACCCTGGGGACCTCCTGATTTACGGCTGATATCTGAAGTTTGGGTATATTTAGCAGTGTGGAGGGCTATGCTCATAAACTTGAATTTGGCTAACTCTTTGTGGAGATAAACAAGTTAATATACACAGATATTCTTACTCTGTAGTAGTACTGCTTGACCGTTAGTTATTACCATTATTTTTGGTGTTGGTTCTATTATTATTTTCAGAATCATGTCCTGTGTTTCCTGACGCAAAAAAAAAAATGATTTACACTTGAATTTGCTCTTGTGTTAAAACCACTGCTCTTCTTCCCAATTTTCTGTGATGTTTTGGCCTCGTAATTTAGGTGTTCTTGGTGTGACATTCCAGTCTCTACTCCACATTATCTTTGCCTACCTACATAGAGAGAACATACCCACAGTATGTTCTCCACATAACATTTAAAGTTATTCTTTGAAAATAAAGGCCAGACCATTCTCTTCTGAAGAAAATTGTTTAATAGTATCTCATCCAACTCAGTATTGTGCTTGTATCTTTCACTAAGGCCTGCAGGATCCTTGTTAATATGGCTCCCGTCCCTTGTCAGTCCTCATCCCCTATCATTTTCCCACCCTCAGGCTTCACTCTAACAACCTGAATTTCATACTCTGCCTCAAACACAACTTTATGATCCTCCTTTTTTAAATATAATTTTAATTTCTATTAATATGTCCTCTCAGAAAAAGCTCATTAAATATGTTGAATGAATGGATTAATGGATGAGTGTGTAAATGAAGAAGAAAAAGAATATTGGGTGAATGAATGAATTAATGAATGAATGCATTCCAAGCCTGGTAATGATAGTTCGCTTATGTAAATAAAGCTCTTTAGAATGAATACTTTGACATTATTAAATATGTGTATGAGTATAATTCTTGCTTTTTTTATGTGAAAGGAAAATTGAGTGAATATTACATCCCAAGGCAACTGGAAGACAGATTTATCACTGAAGTGAGAAAACAATTAGTGAAGAAAATTAAAGCATAGGAATAAAACTTTGATTTTGTAGGGAGTATGGGGGACTTTAATTGCAAGTTGTGATTAAAATAATAGCTCTCAGCTCATATTAGTTCTAAGTGCAGTGTTATACAACACATAATTATGTACATATAAAATTTTGTATGAAATTATATTTTAAGTTATTATCCTAATGTACATTATACAATAAACCAAATTTTTAAAACTTTTAAAATATAAATAGAACAAAGTTTTGTATCTTTAATGATGTTAATTCCCACATATTGTATTTCATTTTTAAACTATTCCTTAAGATTACCAAATTAGAATTAGGCCAACACAGTTTCTACCATGTATAAGGAATATTTAAGAACCACTCCTCTACAATTGCAGATTATTTTCATGACATCTGCTTATATAGGGATTTTTTTTAACATATCTTAAATAATCAAAGTTAATTATTCCCACCACAAAAAAGAAGTGATAATTCTGTGAGTTGCTTGAGATGCTATCACAGCAATGGCAATTGTATTATAATTTACAAATGAACAAATAAACATATCGCACACCTTAAATTTCCACAATATTGTGTGCCAAATATATTTCAATTAAAAAGATTTTTTTAAGAAAATGGATCCAGCTTTTTAATATATGTTTTCTGAGCATATTTGAAAAGTAACAACATAGAAGCAGCATTGCTGATGGGTTAATACCCATGTACTTAATAATCTCAAAATCTTGAAGTTTATGTATTATAACTTCAATCTATGACAGGCAAGACTATTTAAAAAAATACATAGTTTGTAAATGAGCTTATGGGTAAATATCTTAGTTTAATATTGATAGTATTTAATATATATCAGTAGAAATACATAGTTTTATTTGCATAGACCCCACAAAGTCTTCATTTGAAACAGAAAGCAGTTATAAATAATACTGCTTAAAAATAAAAATGTCCATAGGTACTCTTACAAAATTCTAGTAATATTAAATTTGGCAAGGATTTTTTTTTTAAGATTTTATTTATTTATTTGTCAGAGAGGGAAAGAGTGCAAGAGAGCGTGAGCACAAGCAGGGGAATCGAGGGGCAGAGGGAGAAGCAGACTCCCCGCTGAGCAAGGAGCCTGATGCAGGATTGGATCCTGGGACCCTGGGATCATGACCTGAGCTGAAGGCAGACACTTAACTGACTGAGCGACCCAGGAGTCCCATAAATTTTGTAAGAAGTTTTATTTTCTCTTTACTTTTAATCTATCCAGCCTGCCTCCCTGGAATTAACCAGTTATGAGTTCCCCATGATTCTTCATTTCATCCATTCACGCATTCATTCATTCATTCATTCATTATTAAATGAATATGTATTCAACACTTACTATACAATAAATGCTTTTCTAGCCACAGGAGACGCAGGACTGAACAAAACAAAATATGTCATGAGTTTTACAATACCGACAATGAGGCAGATAGTTAACAAACCAGTAAAAATGAGTTGTAGTGAAAAATGCCATGAAGAAAGAACTGTAACAATATAACAAGTTAAGAGGAAAGGATTGTGGGCTAATTTTCAATTTGATCCAGAGTTTTTGCAGGCTCCTCTGAGGAGGTGTCATGTGAGCAGATACCTGAATAAAATAAGTCCCACACAATTTAAGGGAAGGCTCTCTTATACAGAAGGAACATCAATGTATACATCCTATAAGCTTGAACTGATGCCTTTCTACCAGATACTATGAAAGATACAGGAAGCAAAAGTGGAAGATCTGGATCCAGTCCTCAGTAAGCTCACCAGGAAGCCATTTAATAATGCCACTTGAGTATTGTCACGATGAAGGATCTGCAAGGTGCACAGGACAGGCTAACTGGATTAAGGCAGATTTTCTGGAGGCAGTAAAATGTGGTGGCTACAAGGAAGGGTTTTAGGGCTCAAGAGACAGAGTTTGAATTCTGGCTCTGCTACCAATTAGCTAGATATCCTAAGGTAAGCTATTTAACCTCCTAGTGCTTCTGTTCCCTTATCTGAAAAATGGGTTAATACTGATACTAACCTCATCAGACTGTTGTGATGATGGAAGCAGTTACTAGAGCTGCAGTGTTTAGGACTGTGTTGGTACATCGAAAGTACTCTAGCAAAGTTAACTAGTGGTAGTAATAGTAATAGTAATATTCGCGGTATTGTTGTTTGTTTTCATACCCTGCCTCCAAAAGACTATAACTGTAAGATTTTTCAGATTAGTTTTTTTTTTCTTTTTAATCTCTTACTTTCCCTAGAAAACTTCCTAGGGAAATATATTAAAATCAGAATCCATAAAAGACAGGTGCATAGTAGATAGTTTATTCAGTTAACTCTGTACCCATTTAACAAAAGTATAATGGCTGCAATCATAGAAAAATAAAAGACAAAAAAAGATGAGTGTCTTGGCTATGTCATTTAATCTTTCCTGAATGTTTGTTGCAGCAATGTTACTTGTCATTTAAGTCAACGGGATTAAGTTCAGCAGTTAATAGATTTTTAAAACCAATATTATTTCTTTGATAAAATAGTGTTCTAAACATTTTGTTGTAGTAGGACGTAATGTAGTATAACTAAATATTGGCAGTGTTCTTTACAAAGATGGGACCTTAACTTTCTGTTTTTCCATAATTCAAATTTTCTCTCTCCATTTAATTCTTCGTAGGGTTGCTATGAAGTTGTAGAGTGAGAGATGAAAAGAGAGTTATAAATTTTTGTAGACTTCCATGAGTATAAAACTTGGATAGATTGACATCCTTTTAAAAGGACCTAAAGGTATTGCCTGGGATGAAGAATTGACCCCATTAATGGTGTGTTGTAAAGGGCAGAGATAAGCTATCATAAACTTGTAGATTCAGCAGGAGAAGCTGTGTGACTATAGCCACAGTAATAGAATGATTTAGAGGTTGGGTCCCACTGGCAAAGTGCCTGAAGCTCATAACATGAATATCAGCATGACATGAAGTCACAAAGAGAATTTTCACTCAGGTTCATGTCTAAGTATCTCACAGCGTTCTTCTCCATCAAATTCTGCTTCTTCTTCTTCTTTTTACTTTTTCTTTTTAGCCAAACCTTACCTTTCTGTTCATCTACCACATTTCTTCGGTTTGGTTTCTCCTTTCCCAAACTTCCCCAAGCCCTGTCTTCATATCACTTAATAATATTTAAATGGCTTTGTTTTGCAGTGCACTTATAATCTTGGAATCTTTTTTTTTAAAGATTTTATTTATTTATTTGAGAGAGAGCGAGAATGAGAGATAGAAAGCACGAGAGGGAAGAGGATCAGAGGGAGAAGCAGACTCCCCGCCGAGCAGGAAGCCCGATGTGGGACTCGATCCCGGGACTCCAGGATCATGACGTGAGCCGAAGGCAGTCGCTTAACCAACTGAGCCACCCAGGCACCCAATCTTGGAATCTTCTTAAATCTTCTTAAATTAAATCTTCTATGTTTGTGTTAATATTAAGAGAAAATATGTCATGCATGTAAACGAAAGCTTTAAATATATCAATTCATTTAGTCCTCCAGAAACCTTATAGGAGAGAGCCTCATTGTCATCTGCATTGAACAGATGAGGAAAGTTAAACATCAAGAATTTAAGTAGCTGGCTAACGCTCAAGCAGCTTAACCACCCACCTAAGCCAGGATCTGAACTCAGTCTATCCCAGAGTCTTTCCTTCTAAACTTTTAGTTTAATAAGTTCTCTTCTAGAGCTTAATGTTCGTTTTACTCAGACCCTCTGCAGCTATGAAGGGACCTTAATGAAATGCTTTGATATTTTAACGTGTGTTTTTTTAAAGTATATAGCTTAATTGGGCCATATTATGACCCAACCACATATAACATGCATTATACAGATCTGACAAGAATAAGAAGCTCAAATACCTCAGGAAGGCTGGTCTTTGTAAATATCCCAGGATATAAACCAATGAGAAGTCATGGCATGCTGTTGCTTTCCAGAGCTCTCCACTTGTTATAACTAAAGAATAAATTTCATAAAAATTTCCATGGAGAATAAGAAATTCTTTTGAAAATATGCCACTGAAGCTGAGTGAGCATGCTTTTGTATGATAAACTACTATGAAGTCTCAAGTAGTCCATCATAGCTAAGAGTATGAACTCAGGTGGATGTTCTTGAGCAAGTGACTTCAGTTGTCTCAGGCTCAGTTCCCTATTCTGTCAATTGGTAAACCTAGTTGTATCCCACTCATGGGTCATTGTTTAGAATAAAATATGGTAATACACGTAAAAAATATGTAGCATGAACTAAGTACTTAATAACTGTTAGCTGCTATTATTAACTTTAGCAAATTGAAGCCACCAGTTTCATTATTCGCAGGAAAGTACTCAATTGTTCATACCAGAAGTTAGCAAGGCTCTTGTCAATAAGAGATGGGATGGCCCACCCATTCACAATCAACAATGTATAATTTTATATATGGCTTTAGAATATCCCAGGGCTTCAGAGTTCCTCAAGGGGAAGAAAAAAAGGATATTAAAAAAATAAAACACTGAACTATTAACTTACTATTTTAAGTTAAATTTAAGTACAGTGTGACTGAATTTTTCAAATTTATTTGGAATACCATTTAAATTAATTTTATTCTTAAGACTTATATATGCACAACTAGAAAGAAAAGCTGGAATTCACTTATTTAGAGGGGTAATTTGCTAATAACTTTAATATATATATATATTTCACTCAAGATAGATTTAAGAAATTGAGGAATTAATAATGAATAAAAACACTACCTACTAAGCTAACTGTTAAAGGATACTTCTGTTTAATTAAATGACATATTATTTGAAGGATTCATGAATTCAGTCTTCTAGGTCTGTATGTGAGATTTAGATCTGGATTTGGGGAGTTCTATAATGCTAAACCACAGAGGGCAAGCATTTTCACAGCTACTCTAAGCATTCGTATGAGTATATCTGTTAGTTTAAATTGGTTAGATTTATCTCACTCTACTAATTGACTCCTGAACCACAGGGGTCTGCTACAACAGACATGCCAGTGATATCATACTCCAAGGGCTTTCGCTGTATCTTATTGGTGCTTCCAACATACTTATCCAGCACTTAGACCTGCTAATATTTTCTAGCACTTACAGTCTCTCCAGTTAGAAAAGAATGTTTAAACTTCAGTTGTTGGATATGCCTCCTATTACCTTTACGGTCTCAAGTCGTAGAATAGCATAGCCTTGTTTTTTATGCACTGTTTATTTCATGAAATGTAACAAATGGCCCTCTGATGTTTAAAGAATCTGAAGACTCAATTGGACTACAATTTTAAAGATTTTCTTCCTTAACCTTCTTGACCCTTAACCTAATTGCTGAAGGTCCTAAACTTCTTCTTCCTCTCCTCCCCTCTCCTCTCCTCTCCTCTCCTTCCCTTCCCTTTCCTTTCCTCTCCTCTCCTTTCCTTTCCTCCCCTCTCCTTTCCTTCCCTTTCCTTTCCTTTCCTGTTGCATACTTAGGACTTCTTCTCCCTCCTCTTCCACCTCTTCATCCTTCTCTCACTCTCTTTCATCTGATCTCCCTCCCTCCTACAACATCAACAATAATAAGTAACATGTGTTTAGCTCTTGCCATGCAGGAGTTTGACCACGTTTGTTTCTTCATTTGTTATATTTTATTTAATCCTCATAACATCCACAGGAAGCAGAATATTATTTTCTGCAGTTCAAGTAATCTAGGCTGCTGTGTTCATAGTTCATTGCAACACACTGACCCAGGAACCTGGTTGCACACCAAGAATTAAGAGAATGAGCTGCTTTTTATGGGATTCGCTTTTTCTTCTCACATACCCCATCATCAAGGAGCAACTCTCCACAAGATGTCCACCAGCTAATGCATCCTTTATTTTTTATTTATTTATTTGAGAGAGAGAGAGAGAGCACCAGCAGGAGGAGGGACAGAGGGAGAGCGAGAAGCAGACTCCCCACTGAACGGAGAGCCCAATGCTGGGCTTGATCCCAGGATCCTGAGATCATGACCTGAGCAGAAGGCAGATGCTTAACCTACTGAGCCAGCCAGGCGCCTCTAATATACCCTTTAGTAAGTTTTTCTCTTGTTCCATGGGGGCAATAGCTGTAGAAGAATGGAAGGAGTCAGAAGATGATGAATATTTTGTGAAGTTGAGATGCTGTGAATAGCATGTGTGATGTGTTCTAAGCCAGCAGCCAATGTATGATATAGCTCTTCTCCTATACTCAAAATTCATGATTCTAGAATCCAAGGTGTAGAAGGAAAGTGGCCCCTCTCACTATTATTTCTCTTATCCTACTGGCAAACTAACTTTACTTATTTGTTACTATGGACTTTGATGTTACACACTAGGCATAAGGAAGAACATGTCAGGAAGGTAGGGGCTCCTCTTAGGCACCTGATATTGCTGCCACATGCAATGGGTAAAGCACCTAGATTACTTTAGTGACTTCACTTAGGAATGAAAACTCCATCTTCCCTTCAGGTCAATCAGAATGACCAACTGAGCCACCAGATGAGGAGGAAAGAGATATCTCATAGTTAATGAAGTTATGAAATCTCTGTATGGCCTAACGGTAGGCAGCAGAAAGAGGAAGTATAGTATCTTCTCAACTCCTTTTCTGGTTGTGCCATTTATATATTTATATATTTGACCTAATTTTCCCTTTCTTTTGGCCCCTAGTGTGTTCTACCATTTTATATCTTGTACAGTGATGGTGGCGAATAGACCACAGATTATAGATACCAAGATAGGATTGCGATCACTAGCAAAACCAGAACTAGAACTGATTACGGTCGGCCTTTAGAAATGATATGTGCTATTTGGGGGGAAAGAGTGGGTACGTTCATTTTTTAATAAAAGGTTAGCTGCCTATCCATGTGGGCATCCGGGTGGGACCATGATGCAATTTTTACTGACATTTGGAAGTCAAAGCGTGGTGGAAGAGACTGAAGATATTAGGGAGATAAGGAGTGGCTACCATGGACATGTGTCACCACTAACATCTTTGAACAGCCTTCCTATTTTTTGACCATTTCTTACACTACGTGCTCATCTTTCTCTAGTGGAAACCAGAAAACTTTCTTTCTCAGGCTTCCTGGCAGCACCAGCACAAGTGAATACCTGCACAAACTGTGATGTGATGTGAAGAAGTGGCTATGTGAAGAATCCCTGTTTTAGTGAAGGTGGCAACTTCATACAGACACGTGTAGATGAGGTGTCAAGCTTGACCTGGAGCTGCGGCCCCAGAGTCAAGTGTGTAAGATGGACATTCTGTGCAAGCTGCCATGTGGGTGATCATCAGTAGCAGCCATGGCGTTCTTGCTAGAACATTCTCAAAGTGCCTTTGGGGATTCTGGCTGCATAATTTAGGAGCCTGACTCTCTTGCCCTTCCAGAGATTCTGCAATCGACCTAATATCCTTTACTACAATCCTATTTTCCTCATAAATCAGGGCCTTATTCTATAGTTTGCAACTAAGAGTATCTACTGAAACATTGAGCAATAATATACATTTTAAAAATATTAAAATAAAAAGCACAAGCTATTTCAACTTTTCAACACAAAAAAGGAAGGCCAGGAGATGAACCAAGTAACAACAAATGACCATTTACAATAACTTATTACTGTTTTCTTTATAATCAGCTTTCATTCTGGAATAGAAAACAATTACAGGCATAAGAGAATTTTCTTTCAATTTTATTGTCAGCTCTGATAGGAATTACTCCAAGAAGGAGCATTGTGCCACTTCAACACACAAAATAACTTTCATAAGCAAGAAGAATCCGAACCTATAAAGAAGAAATACAGTGCTGCAGCAAAAAGTCAGTGAAGAAAGGAAGAAGACGTAATGTAGGCAGAGTAAGCCCTTTCGTTGTGAAAATTGTTGAGTGATTGAGCGAATAAAAAAAGCAATGAAATAATGCCCTGTTAGGTCAGCCAGAGTATTTGTTATTGTTGCTGCAAAGGTCTTCACCCAGAAGTATAAATATTTCACAAGGTCAGGACTTTTTACCTTTGGTTTAGTTGGGATAAAACTGATTAAGACAAAAACAAAAACAAAAAATTTCAAAATAGAAATCTATTTTTAAAAATCAAAGAGGTTAGCAAGAGCAAGCAGAGTGGACAGGAATCTGAGATGGCAGAAAGATTTCAAAATCAATAAGAATTATTTTTAACCTTTAAATAACACTCGAGTTAAGCTCAATTTAAACAAAGACAAAGACAAAGACAAAAAGTCTGCTTCAGAACCGGTTGTCAATCACTAATTCACTCATCAAACATTTATGCAACACCGAGTATTTCCCTGGCATAATTCAAAGCTCTGTGGCTTAAAGACAAATACGCGTCCTTCTACCCTCAAATAGTTCCAGTTAAGGGAGAAGACAGAAAAGGCCATCAGTGAATTTAGAGACACACACAAAACGTTACAGCAGAGGGAAGCACCGGATGACACGGGGGTCCCGAGACTGCGGACTTCTGGAGAAGACCAGCTAGGTGATGAGTAGACTGGGAAGGAGAACTACAAAGGGCTGGTGTGAAAAAAAATTTCCTATAAAAGTTAACCGAATTAAGAAGAGGAACCGCATTAGGTGTACTGCTTTTTTATTACCATTTGTTACCACTTTTTGCCACTGTTTTCTTAGAACTGTTTGGTATAGCGATGATTTCACTTATAATTCAGTGTTAGAAAAATATAAAATTCATTTGCTCCAACAACCATCCACTTGTTTACTCACCCAGTATATGTATATTAAGCACCCATGATATGCCAAACACCCTTCTAGAGCTGGGGATTCAGCACTGAGGAGTAGAGACAAATACTGTATCCCCTTGGAACTTACATTCTGGTGGGAAGAAAATCAGTACGGTCACTCATATACATCAGGCAGTGATTATTTATTTGGTCATTGTAGTACTAGTGAAAGTCAAGTTCTAGATTTCTTGTAAACCATACACCTAATCTTTTTATGCTTTTGCTCTGAGAACTTTCTCCCCCTTTCCACTTCCTGACTTTTCTTATCTGTCCTTTAGTTTTTGGCTTTACCCAACCAACATCTTTATTATATCTGTCTCTAGTTCTTCTTGGAGCTCTGTGACTTTCTTCTCTCTAATATTTAGCACATTGGCAAATTACTTGTGTCTTCTTTTCTGGTGGAATATAAATTTCAGAAGAAAAAAAATTTGCCTGTCTTATTCACCTCTTTATTCTCAGCCATGAATATAGCCTTTGGCACATAACAGGTGGTTCATTTGTTATATTAGCGAATGGAGTAATTACATTTTTCCTTTCAAATTGTAAATTTTCAGTCTTCCGGCTGAAGACTTTGGTTTCTAATGACTATGTGATGCATGAGCTGTGGCTTCTGTATTTGTCCTTTGCTCTTCAGCAAGTTCTTCTGTCCTTTATAGGAATCCAAGGTAGAGTGCTTGGTATGTTCAGGAGTAAGTTTAGCTTAAATGGAAATTCATTTGTTAATGGTAAATTTATCTGTACTGACCTAATGATGTAAATAGAAGTTTTCCTATTTCTCAACTCACTATATTTCTAATTCAGTCATGCTTCAAGCCACTTTCTAAGTAATAATCTTTTTATATCATCTTGTGAATTTTTTTCTTCTCTTACGAGGAAAAAATTTTTAAAAAATCTCTATATTTATATTAGATAATAAAGAGTTCATTTTGAATTTATAATAAATATGAGTGGTTTAGACTATTCCAGGAGCAATAAGTAACAAAGAAACACAACTGTATGCATTTTGTCTTAAGACAGAGATCCTTTATGGTCTTTGGAGCTCCTTACACTCTTAAAATTTAGTTAAGGTCTCCAAAAATTGTTGTTTTTTATAATGAGGATTATAATCATTAATATTTATTATAGTATAAATTAAAACCGAGAGAACTTTAATAAAATTGATTTGATTTATCAGAAAATGATAACATCCATTATATGTATATATAAACACAAAACATTATTATCAAAATAGTTTTAACCTTATTGACCAACTGAGCAAGTATCACTGTCTCATAGTGTCAATTTGTTCTGGAATATAAAGAAGCATAATTAAGGACAAAACTTACACATGGAATTTGATTTGTCCCCATCCATAATACTGGAGACTGAAAAAAGCCACGAGATGTGTTAAATTTTTCACATAGCTTGATCAATTTCTAGGTTCTTGATTTCTTCCTTTATCGGTTAATGCCTTCACCTACAATATGAAAGGCTATTCTTTACCTTCTGAGTTTTGTACATTTGTTCAAGAGTCATAATTTTTTAATGTTACCTTTTAAAAAATGATCCTTTAATAGTCCTTAGAAATAATACTGTAAGAAGTATTTAGAGATGTGGAAGGATATGTATGACATAATAAGTTAAAAAGTGGGTTACAAAATAGTGTTTATATTAGGATACCAATTTTAAGTATTACCTGCAAAATAAACATATGTGCATTTCTTCATTTTGTTAGTTTGTGATCATTTACGTATATATGCAAATAATAAATAATGTTGTATTTTATATGCATTTGCAAGCCACAGTGCATTCAAACTTCTGTTTATCTCAAAGGCTTACATCTTGTGATTTTCTACTCTTGATGAATTCTCCATCACACTAATTCCTTATAGGGCAGCTCCCTTCTTTTAGGCCATCATGAAGCACAGAATGTTTTCCTTAACTTCTCAAAATATCCTTACATATTCAATTTCCATGTAGCAAATTTTGTTCCTGTTTCAGGAGTAGCAGAAGGTGGCTGCATTGCTGCATGGCACAGAAATTAAAACTGAATATAAATCATGCCTGTCTATGAAATATCTTGGCCATTGCCATCAAAAGAAATCTCTAGCCTGCCATATTTTCTCCTCAGCCTGAGCAATTCCCACCATTTTTTTTTTTTTACTCTTTTTCTCTTCCTCCTTATTCTCTTATCACTGAGTTCCAAATCCCCTCTTTCTGAGACAGATCTCAAAGCCTGTCTTACCTGAGAATCTTTGTCTTCTCCTATCTTATTCATGCCTTGGGAGCTTCTTTCACAGCCCACAGGATCTTCAATGAATGTTGCTGCTGGTGGTGATGAAGTAATGTGTGTCGAAATCTTATTATGGGCCAGGTACTGGCTAAAAGAGATTGTTTCACTTAATTTAAAATCAACTCCACAGAACAGAAAATAATAGTTTGTGCATTTTACAGATGAGGCCAAATATTTGTTAGTGTCCAAAGGTACAAAGGCAGTAAGATCAATGGCCTGGGATTTGCGCTCACATGGTATGATTCAAAAGCCCATCATCAAGTTGTTTTTTAAAAGAAAGACATTTCCCCACCCTCAGGGCAGTTCTGTCACCAGTTTTTAAAATTTCACTTTTTCCTTCCATATTACATATTTTTGCACCTATATTTGGAAACAATCAAAACATTTTTTAACAGAGAACAACGGTGATAATCATTTATTATTTTCCTTTCTCTATATTTTTAGAATTTTCCATAGTAAAACATATTGATTTTCCAATATAAATAGGAGAAAACATCTTTCAAAACTAGATTAAAGGAATTTGACTCAGGAAATTTTGTTTCCAATAGAATATCTTGAGTGATGATACATCTGATAGTACTGAAATATTTAGAAACATCTTTGTCTACATCTGGCATCTTGAATATATTTTTTCTAGTAGTCTAAGAAAAATAGTTAAAAAAAAAAGAATACCTCAAACCTTACTCAATTGCTTACACCACAAAGTTGGAAATCAAAGCCAAAGAACCACTAAATTGTTTCAATGTACACCAAAATTTAAAATCCATAATCCACTATAGCCATTGTTAAAATGGTTCAGGAGCTCCACAGACTTAAAGGAGAGAAGACAGGGTAGGGTGTGTGTGGTGTAAAATCTGGAAACTCTTGCTTCCCATGCTCATGACAAAGTGTACAGTAGAATCACCATTGTTCTCTTCTCCCATTCTGGATGCTTCAGGCACAACCAGGCAGCACGTACCCCCTCCCCCAGCGTGCCAACGTTAGTCTCCTGACCGTTAGTTTATTTTTTCATATTTCTGTATCAGTGGCTCAGAGCCTGTGTTTATGATACCATTTCCATTTCAAATTATAGATACTAACACAATGCTGTTTTGAGGCTTACCCAAACTGATAAAGAAATACGCCATACACAGAGCCCAAAATCAAATAAATATTATACAGATGAACTTAATTATTCAGATAATTCTTGTTGTGCATCTCTCGATGAAACTAAAATCTACTAATGATAATCAATTGCAGTTTTAAATCAAGGAGCCAAGGGCTTGTTTGTGGATTATATCTATTCATGTTTCTTTCTTTCTTTTTTTTTTACATAAGCTATTACCTTGGATAATTGAGACCTAAATAGATGTTTTTAGAGGCCTATATTCACAATACTTTTGTTTTATTATTTTAATCTACTAGGAAACTAAAAGAAACATCATAAAAAATAATAACATCATGAATGTGGTTGCTGCATGCCTACCCTCGATGAAAAGTCGGGAAGGGAATGATAATAGTCTAAAAACTTCGGTGAGTAGCAAGAACTTGTCAAGGAGTGTAAGAGGGTCACACGGAGGGCCGAGAGAGAACCCAGTTGCCAGGGTAAACGCTGCCTGGAGATGCTGATGTTCTCAGTGGTGACACCGACTGCTCGCCCTTCTCAGGAAAGCAACTGCATTAGGTGCGAGATGGCGGTGATGCTAAATTGGATTTATTTAGTAAGAAAAGAAACTCCATGGGCCATATGGGAAAAACGAACTTTAAAAAAGACTTGATCTCTAACTGAGATCCAGAAAATGACAGCAGAGAAATGCCTCCACACATTTGCAGCTCTGAGGAAACATCCCTCGTGTGGCCATCCTGAGACTGAATCGGTGGCGAGGAAAAAGCACACTTGAATACTGGGAAGAAAAGAAGAAAATCTCCAACAAGATCTGAGAGAGTGAAGGAGTGAGAGAGTGAGGGGAGATGGAGGGAGCGAGGGAGGGAGAGAGAGGACTGCATTGAAGCATGACAAAGAAAATGTGTGCTTGGAGTTCTTGTCTTTGCTCCTATTGCAGTAACGATGCTAGAACAGGCTTGAGATATCTGTAGTGCCTTCTGAAATGAAAAACAAAATAATTTAAAAATTTGAACAGTCAGAAACCTAACAGAAGTGCTAATAAGAAAATCCCTCTGCAACAAAGATTTTTATTTGAAAGATCATGTGATCTGAAAAATTTAAAAAAAAAAACACTTTCATGTCTCTAGTGAGCCCATAAGGATTCTGATTATTTAAAAAATTACGTAGGCCTTTGAATGTATGACTATGCTTTGAAGGATAGAAGAGCGTACATTAGACATAAAGTGAAGCCCATTATTTTTTGACTCAGAATGGAAATTAAATTAATTTAATTTTTCTACAAGATAAGATGTTTTTCCCTAATACCAGTGGTTAATTAATACTCACTTTATGTTTTCTGATAATTTCAATAATATTTAAATTTTAGTAACCTATTATCCTTTTACACATTCCCTTATTTAACTAGGTGAATATGCTTTTCAATATGAATAAGTGATCCTTTGATAATAATTATTTATCCATCTAAAAAAACCTTGAAAATATACCCTACTGTAGGCATTGAGCTATATTGCAGAATGAAAAAGGAAATAATTACTTTTGCTCCCTCTCCTAACCTTGTCAATTTATAAATACAACCATATTTATGACAGGCAGATGATCAGTTGTGAAGTAATCTACAACAGTAGTTGGGACCCTCTAGCCTTCGGACTCTCTAGGCAACTCTTTGATAATAATTGCATAAGTTGTTCTAATAAATAATTCTTTAATATCGTTGAATGTGTAACTATCAGAAATTAACTTAAAATAACATTTATTGGTAAACTTTCATTATCTTGCTAGAGTAGTCTTCAAAAATAATCATATTTCTTTTTGGCTCACTAGAAGGATAATTAACCTGTTTTCTCATGAGCATTCCCTGGAGTTTCTCCAGAAATATAATTTTAATCTAGATTCTTAGTTTCTGTTTGTTCACATGTTCAAAGGACTTATGAACTTGGTCCTGTGCGTGTGCGCACGTGTGCAAACTCTTATTCTCTCTTCAGAAATCACCCTGGATGCTGTCCTTACAGTAACACTTATTCTCAAAATCAGGCTACCTTGCTTTTTTCCCATCTATGAAATGAACCTTTACTCTCAAGATATACATATTTCTTCCTCCTTCACAAAATAAACCTCTCTTTTCCATCCCAAGTCACAAAGCCATTTGTGAGACATAGATTCCGACAAAGGCAAGAGTACTCTCTCTGAAATATCCTAAAAGATTGAAGGCAAATGAACTTTAGGAAAAGTGCCATCTTCATAAACTGCGATGTGAGTCTATGCTAATAAGAAAAAGTTGTATCTATAATATATTGTGTGGTCTACAGAGATTTTCCCCTCTGAATTGTTTGTCTAGACTAAGAAAGCTAAGATGGATATTAAAAACCAAGCTCCAGTTGGAAATCTGTATAACTCATGATCTATATTAAGGCTCTATTTTTGTGCTGGACACTATGAAAGTTGCTAATGAAGTAAGAACATTCCTAGGGAGTTTACAGTCGATCGGGAGATAAGCAACTGCATTAATAATAGAATAAAATAAGATTGATATAGAGAAAGTAGAAGTATCTTGTTCTATTTGTGGGGCAGAGCCTCAGAAATTCTTCCCAGAGAAGAGGGCACTTGAGATGTGTATTAAAAATAAGAAGGAATTATCTAGATTGCCAAGATTGGCAGCAGGGGAAGAACATGACAAATGAGAGTGTATCTCTTGAGTTTAAAAAAAAAAACTTCGTTTATAAGAGTCTGATTTTTATTTAGGAAATGTAAATGGGTTTTGTTTGCCTGAAGCATAGGTTGTAAAGGAGTGGGAGGAAAGCAAAATATTGTAAAATCTGAAGAAGTAAGCTTTAAACAGGTGACAGCTCCTAAAGGGTCTTGTATACAGCAGCAAAGAGTCTAGACTTTGTCCTGAGCAGTGAATGTCAGCAAATATTTTTATTCAGGAGAAGAAATTGTTGAGTTTGTGTTTCAGATAGAGCTTTTGTCTGCAATATAGAACATGAATTGGAAAAGGGGGTGTTATTGGCAGGGAGACCAGTTTTACCCATAGTTCCAGTGAGAGCTGACGAGTATATAATCTATAGCAGAAGTCATGAATGTAGTGAGGGGGAGTTAGAGTTTAAGGAAATAGAATTTACAGGACTTGGTGAATGATTGCCTGTAGGTTTAAGGGAGAGGCAGATTTTTAAATTATATCCCTTAAGTTGAATTTAGATGACTGAGTGAATAATGGTAAATATTTGGGGAAACTTAATGTTATCCTTTTGTTCTTGTTGTGTATGAGGTGCTTTGAGGCTATTTGCAGGTTATCTCCTATACTCTTATGTATACAAGTCCAGAGTTTAGATGACAATTTGCACAGTAAATATAGATTGGCTTAGTAAACATTTATTGAGAACCTATTATGTAACAAGTAGTGTTCTGGGGAATGCAACAGTGAGGAAACCTCCCTCAAGGAACATTTGCTCTATTGCATTAGACTAGATATTGTGGTCAACAGCAGAAGTTGTCCTAATAGGGATGGATGATCATTTTTATGAAAAGTGAAAAAAGGAAAGGTAGAGGAACAGAGAGAGAAAGAGAAGTGATGAGCAGAGAAAGAGTGCAAATGGAATCTTGGTGGATTTTAACCTTAATTGGCATTACAAGAAGAAAAATGCAAAACTGAATGGGAATATTTAGATAAATTAAAAAAAAAAAAAACCCTAGGATTTTAAACTAGAAATTGGGATCCTAGAAGCCAAGAAAGGAGAAAAGCCAAGAAGGATGACCAAAAAATGTTAAATGTTAAACAAATCCAAGTAATATGAAGATAAAAATAATCTGTTAGAATTTACCAGGCCCACGAGTAACCTTTTAGAGAGGAATTTCAACGAAATAATAGAGGCAGAAGCTTGACAGCAGTAGGGAAAGAAATGAGCGAAATGTGAGAGCTCCCACTTTGAAATAAAGGCAGCAAGCATTCTCTTTTTAGCAAGAATTTTAACAGTGGAAGAATGAAAAAAGTATTGCAGAGACAACTGAGTTTTATTTTTAAATTTGCAGAGACAAACACTTTGTTCCATGTGTAGAAGCAATGACAACGGACAGAGAGAAAAGAGTTAAAGATACAAAAACATAAGGACTGATGAATGGTGAACTATTTTATGACTAAAGAAGTCAAAGCAGGAAAGCTTTTTTCAAAAGCACAAATTGAGCGATTTGCTTCGAACATGAGAAAAGGGACCACTTTTTCCAACAGGAGGAAATGGAGTGAGAATAGATGATGTTAGATACAGATAGATGATGATGATAGATAGATAGATAGATAGATAGATAGATAGATAGATAGATAGATAGATAGATAGATAGATAGGAGAGAGAGAGAGAGAAAGTTATCTTTAACACCCCAAATCAAAATTCCACATTTTCAATTATTTATATAAGAAGAAGGTAGACTTGTTCCAGGTTGCAAAAATAATATCCCCACTTGCTTTCACTAGTTAAAATTCACCCCCTTTCTAAATGTTTATTTGTCATAGGATCTTTTTGATTGCTAAAAAGATTAGCTGTTATAACCCTCTTAAACTGAATGACCTAGCAAGCAGCACATTGTATCGGTCAATTGCACATGGCTATAAGGGTGACCGCATTTAATACACTAGCATAATTGCAAATCTGCTCTTAATAAATTATTGCCAACATCCTTTCTACTAAATTACTTTATGCTTGTTAAAAAAAATCAAACAAGTTTTACCAGTAAGACAGCTCTCCTGCTATATTTTAAATAGGGTCTTTTTTTAAACGATATTCATCAGGACAGTAGGAATCTTTATAACTCCACCAGGTTAACTAAAAAGCTTCTCAAATTCATATGCCATAAACAAAACTATTGGTATTCTCTCTATCTTCTTTTTATCTCAGAAAATAGCACTACCATTGACCTTGTTGCATAAGCTCCCAAACAAACAAATAGATCTTGTAATAATTCTTAACCCCTTTGTTTTTCCCACATTTATATAAATCCATCAGGAAATCCTGTATCCAACAGCTTCCCACCAGCTTCAATACTATGAGTAAAGGCCAAGTCACCATTGACTTCTTGCCTAGACTACAATAGCTTCCTTACTTTCCTCATCCTCGCAATCTTGACCCCAGTTGATGATTCACCTTTCAGCTGGTAATTCTTTTTAAAACCTATGTTATATCACATTCCTCCTTTCTTGAAGCCCTCTAATGGATTCCTATAACATGAAAAGAATTAAAAAAAAAAGAATACACATCTCTTAGCATAACCTGGAAATGTCCAGTAGGAACTGATCTTGGCCATCTCTTGGACATCAACTCCTACCTTCCTTCTCCTCCATGACTCACCACTGCACCTTCTAGGGCACCAAACATGCTTTTAAGACAGTGCCCTTCCAGATACAGTCTCTCTGCCTAGAACAGTCCTCTTACTTCATTGACTTTCACTCAGTTGTCATCTATTCATGGAGCCTTTTCCTGGCAAGCTTTAAAAAATAATTTTCTGTTAACTTCTTTCCTCTTTCCTGGCTGCAGTTTCTCTTCAAAGCACCTATCTCCAATGGACACTTTCCCCCCACCCACCCCCATTAGAATATAAGGTCCATTAAAGCAGGAGTTCTATTAGTTTTGTCGACTGCTCAATTCCCTAGTAGGCGCAAATGGTAGTTACTCAATATTTGCTGATGGGTGAATAAATGAATGAAAGAATTGTTTCGAAATCTGTTTGCTGATTTTCTTTTCTGGTCGATTTGAGCACATATTGCAAAGACATTGTAGTATGGAGAGAGGCTATAACATTGGATAGCTTACTCACCATATCTGTGATTACTGCTATTTTAAACTGGATTGGATTATTTTGAATAACTGAAAATGACCAGACAACCATGGGGTTTGCTTAAAATCTGATTAAATGATGTGGGAGCAAAGTTAGAAAGAGGTCATTGAAGGCACACAAAACTATGTCACGGATATACTGGATTCACACTGTTCAATAACCTTTTTATGCATTAATAAAAATACAAGGATCAAAATGAGCCTCAAAATCCATAAGCTGGCAATTTAATATATTTATATTTGTTTCTTAATATTGTAATATCATATACTGAACATAATCTGATGTGAATATACAGTGAACCTTGTGGTATACCTGCTTTTTATTTGTTTGATGTTGTTTTTATTAACAGCTTTTCAAAGCTGTGATCACAAAGATCACAGATAAATTGATTGGTTGCCTACTGGATTTCTAAGTATAATTAAATGTGTAAATTTTATGCATAATTTTGCTTCGAGTCTAATCCCAGTTATACCACTTATAAATTGTGTGACCAGGGGCAAGTTACTTGGATTTTTCTCATCCATTAAATGTTAATATTAACATACTTATTCCATGGGTTGTTATATGATAACATGAATTAATACATGTAAGTGTTTGGAACAATGCTTTGCAAAGAGTGATTCTTAAATAAATTTTTACATCATTAACAACACTATGTGGCAGGTGTTTGGATTATGTAAATATGGAGAAATGTTTCTCTGCCTGTTGTGGAATGAATGTTTATGTCCCTCAAAATTCATATGTTGTAGGACCATGGGGAGGTAATTAGATCATGAGATTGGAGCCCTCGGAAATAGGATTAGTGGCCTTACCAGAAGAGGCCAGAGAGCTACCCTGCTCTCTTTTCACCATCTGAGGATACAACAAGAAGTCCACAGTCTACACCCTCAAAAAGGAGGACCCTCACCAGAACCCAACCATATGGTACCCTGATCTTGGACTTCCAGCCTCCAGACTGTGAGAAATGAATTTCTGTTGTTTGTAAACTACCCCATCTATTTTACTTTGTAGCCTAAACCAACTAAAACATTATTCTTTCATATAGAGAGGACACAGTATGTTTTTTAAAGATCACACAGTTAATAAATGTCAGAGCCAGAATTATAACCTAAGGAGATTCTCTCCAGAGTCCACATCTTGGTTTCCATGACACCTCTAGAGAGGCAGCAGGAAATATGAATTGATTTTGAAATACGTGTATTTTTCCCTGAAAATAGTCTAAGGAATAATTGATTGCTGTGAAATATACATAGTTTAGGAAAACAGAACAAAATAAATAAAAAGCACTGAATGTGGGCAAATTAACCATTTGCAAAACAGAAACCAGATTCATGTTGCCTATAAGTAATTTCTACATCTGAATGATATTTAGATAAAATTTTAGGGAATTCCATCTTTAAAATCAGATTTGGTAAAATTTTATTACGCTTTAGATTTTTCCAGAATTATGAATCTGATTCAATTTTGAGGTCCACAGTGAGAATTATTTTTAAAAATATTTTAGGAATATCTGCTGATATTACTACCACTAATAATCTTAATGTTTCATAAAGTGCCACTGACCTCTGCCCTGGGCCCAGTGCTAATGTTGAATGACAAGCCCACAGAAAACACATATTTACCAGAATTGCAGATCCAACAAGCTAGAAAGGAGAAATAACATCAGCAATTAAAAACCATGATTAAAATAGTTTGAAGAAAGGTATTCTTGTGGAAAATTGAGATAATATAATTTAATGAGAATATATCGAAAATGTTGCCTTTAACGTCAAAGCTGTGATTGTATAGCAAAAGATGAGGGATCCTTGACATAAAGTTTGTTCACAAGAAAATGTTCTGGCATTTTAGCTCAGCTTAAGTAAAGTCTGTTACCTCATACATTCTCCATAGGCTTCCCTCCCTCTTCAATGATGATTGTGATCATTAATTTTAGGTGTCATCTTGACTGGGCCATGATGTAATGAGGTATTTGGCTAAACCTTATTTCTGGTTGTGCTTGTGAGGGTGTTTCTGAATGAGATTAACATTTGAATTGGTAGACAGAGTAAAGGGATCCTCCTCTGACAAAAATGGGCCAGAAAAAGTGTCTCAGCTTCTCAAAAAACAATGAAGAATTGTCTTTACCTCATCATCACATCTTCTTGTTACAATAAAGAAAACAATCCTTCCTCAATCAGAAGCTAATCTTTTCTCCTGTGCTCCAGAGATAATCTCCTCTCAAGAGTACTCCTGTGGTTTCTTTTTTCTCCAGCATCATACATATCTCTTTCTCCATTGCTTATAACATCATCACCATGCAAATTTCCTTTAGTACATTCCACTAGATAGCAGTCGCAACAACAAAGCATGCTTCATTTACTGCCTTTTATCAATTTTACTTCATGGCCAAACACTGACAGATATTTTTCTAAACATTATAGTCACACTTCCTTGAAACTATGTGTTCTAATATAGCTTCTTTCTCTCAGTAACTCAAAGAGAAGTCCTTTCAAAGTTTCCAAAGACCTTCCTATTGCCAAAGTTATTTTTAAATTGCTGTTTTCAATATGTTCAGACTTTCAGGAACATTCTATATAGCTCACAATGACTTCTTTTCATGAAACACCCTCTCAAGTTTCCAGAACACACTACTCTTTTGGTTGTCCTTTTACCAGTTCTCTATCTCCTTAGCAGGTTCCTCATCTATTCTTCCCTCAATGTTGCCAACCCTCAGTAATGAGACTTTTTCTCTCCGTTCCCTGCAGTTTTTCACTTTACAATAAATACCTTCATTTCTACGGATTTAAATGATATCTATATTATATATGCTCTTTTTAGTTACAAATAACAGTCTCCATGTTTTATGAGTTTAAATAATAAGGGATTAGTTGAGTGAATCATTGAAGTCAGGAAGTTGTGTTGTAAGTGGCTTTGGTTTTTGGTCTTTATCTCATAGTAACAAAATGGCTGCCATACCTTGAATCATTCTATTTTTATACAATAGAGTTGAAAGCAAGAGGAAAGCCTGAAAAAAAAAATGTTTTCCTGATGTCTTCAGGTAACAGGAAGGATAATGTTGACACAGCTTTCAGAAATACTTTTCATGTTTTATTGGCCAGAATCGGGTCACACGCTCACTCATAGACCAACGAAGAAAAGTCATTGTGGAAAAGTTTGCTGTAATGTGAAAAAGTTTGCTGTAATTTAATTAAAATAAAACTAATTCATCCCCTGGCCTTGAATCAGTTCTTATATAAATTCGGAGTTCTATTAAGATGCCCACTCTAAATCATTCTCTCTCCTCTCTCTCTCTTTCTTTAACAAGCAGAATTTTATTTTTCTTTTCATGTATCAAATCAAGAGCCCTAAGTCTATAGAAAAGTAAACCCAGCCCCCAGTCTTGGAGTGAAATTATGGTTGATTTTTTTTTCCACCAATTAGAGGAAAGAGAAAATTTTCTGAAGGGCTTTTGGGAATGATTTTGAATTCTCAAGAGAGGGCTGCATGTACTAAAAAGGACTCTACTCCATTCTGCTCCGTTTTTCCATATTTGAACATGACATGGTGTTTGGAGCTGCTATAGTGAACTTGCAACAGCGAGAGGAAATTAAACACACACATACCTCCACACAAACACACAGATTTCTAATATTGTTGAGTCCCTGAACCAGTTTTTACTTTTACCTTGATCATAGCAAGCCTTTACATTCAGAGATTTGCTAGATGAGAAAAGTAACTCCTACTATTTAAGTCACTATTTGTCAGACATTTTGTTGCTTACAGGGAAAGCATAACTAACTGGTACACCATCTGTGTGCTGTTGTCTTTTTAATCCACACTTCCCAGACCTCTGTGAACTGTCACATCTTTGGCACAAGACACAGTGTGTTAAATAATTAAGAATAACACAACTCGATCTCTGTTAACAAAATTCTTTCTTTTTTTTTTTAAGGTTTTATTTATTTATTTGACAGAGAGAGACACAGCGAGAGAGGGAACACAAGCAGGGGGAGTGGGAGAGTGAGAAGCAGGGAGCAGGGAGCCTGATGTGAGACTCGATCCCAGGACACTGGGATCATGACCTGAGCCAAAGGCAGACACTTAATGACTGAGTCACTCAGGCACCGCAACAAAATTTTTTCTTGACATCTGCAATTGGATGTTCCAAATCAAATATATTATGGTCAAAGCTGGGTTTTTCTTCTCCTCTCTTTTCTTTTTTTTTTTTTTAAGATTTTATTTATTTATGAGAGAGAGAGAGAGAGAGAGAGACAGCAGAGCAAGAGAGAGAACATGAGCTGGGGGGAGGGGCAGAGGGGGAAGGAGAAGCAGGCTCCCCACTGACCATGGAGCCCTACATGGGGCTCCATCTCAGGATCCTGGGATCATGACCTGAGCCAAAGGCAGATGCTTAACCAACTGAGCCACCCAGGTGCCCCAAAGCTGGGCTTTTCATTTCCCCCTGCTCTAGAATTCATTTCTTCCCTCATAATTTTTAACCAGTGGGACAACATGCACTGTTAATGTTCTCCAAAGAAACAGAATCAATCGGATGTATATAAAAAGATTATAAGGAGTTGACTCATGTGATTGCAGAGGGTGAGAAATCCCAAGATCAGATCCAGTCCAAGTCTGAAGATCTGGGATTCAGGAGAGCTGGTGGTATAAGTTCCAGTCTAAGTCCAAGTGTGTAGGCAGGAGAAGACCAATGTCTCAGCCCAAAGATAGAGAAAGCAAATTGTCCCTGCCTCAGCCTTTTTTATTCTCTTCAGGCCTTCAGTGAATTATAAAGACCCATCCACACTGGGAAGGGCAGTTAGAACTCTGTGGGGAAGCTCACAACATGTCAACTGGCTTCCCTTAGAGCAACTAGGGAGTGAGTAAAAACGGGAAGCAAAATAGAAGCCACAGGCATTTTGTAGTGTATTCTAGAAAATGATGTTCTATCACTGTTGATATATCCTGTTCTTAGGAAATGAGTCTCTAGGTCTAGCTCATACTCAGTTGAAGGGGATTACACAAGAGCATGAATATTAGGAGATGGGGATCTTTTGCGGATCACCTTAAAGGCGTCTTATACCACACATAATATTTCAGAGTTCTAAATTCAGTCATTATGCTGTGACTGATGCTTTTTATCCTCCAGAATGTAAAACCTATGAACATAAATTCAAATGTTTGTTTACTGCCATATCTCCAGATTCCTGACTATTGCAGATCCATATTAGGCACTTGTGGTAGGCCAAATAATGTCCCCTACCCTTACAAATATGTCTATACCTTAATCCCCTGAACCTGTGACTATGTTATCATATATTGTAAAAAAGAGATTTTACAAATGTGAATATATTAAAGGTTTTAAGATGGGAATTTACCTTGGATTACCTGGATGAATCCAATGTAATCACAGGTCATTTTTAGAGGGAGGCAGGAGGATCAGCGTGAATAGGAAATGTGATGATAAATCAACATGTTAAGGAAAAGGCCACTAGCCAAGGAATGCAGACAGCTTCTAGAAGCTGAAAAAGGTGTCACTATAATTGTGACAATTATACCTATACTATTAATTAGTCATAAAATACTGAATAATAATTGAGCTAACTAAAAATGACTAGCCTGAAAAACAGAACAAGCGAATTAGTACTACACTATTGTCATCAAATACTTGTCAAAGCATGAGTTAAAATCTGAGTTTTGAGCTTTCCAATGAATAAATGACTTAGGTACTGATATAGATTTCAAAGTCCCTTCCAAATCTGAGTCTATGATATCATGATTGTTAGATCAAAAATGTGTAAATTAAATTTTTCTATTTTTATAATGCCTTTAAAAATTGTATGTATTGGTGCCACCTGAACATGTATCTAAATTTAAAACATATGTACACATTCTAGAGAATTATGTACCATAAACAAATCAATTCAATGAAGTATGTTTCAATAATCAAACTCTTGAAGAAAAGTAAAACATCTTTTAGCATTTACTGTTATTTTGTAATCCACTAGGGATTAAGACAGATTGAGTGAAGGAAACTTTTAAAGTGTATCCATATGCAAATGTAATTTAATACGTTTTAGAAAATATGCCAAATATACTCCTGCAACTTTAGACAAATTCACTAAAGTTCTTGAGATACACATTTCACATATTGCTCTTGTAATTTCAGCTTAACGGATTGTGATGACTATTTGCCTTGTTTAGAACTCTATATTATAAGCATACCTCAAAGATATTGTAGGTTTGGCTCCAGACCACCACAATAAGGTGAATATTGCAATAAAGTGAGTGAAATGAATTTTTTGGTTTCCCAGTGGATATAAAAGTTATGTTTACACCATAGGCTACAGTAGTAGCCTATTAAGTGTGCAACAGAATTATGACTAAAAAATAAAATAAAATAAAAATATTTTATTGCTAAAAAGTACTAACCATCATCTGAGCTTTCAGTGAGTCATAATCTTCTGCTGGTACAAAATCTTGTCTCAATGTTGGTGGCTGCTGACTGATCAAGGCGGTGGTTGCTGGCAGTTGGGGTGGCTGTGGCAGTTTCTTAAGACATCAGTGAAGTTTGTCACATTGACTGACTCTTCTTTTCATGAGTGATTTCTCTGTAGCCTGTGATGCTCTTTGATAACATTTTACTCACAGTAAGCCTTTCAGAGCGGGAGTCAATCTTCTCAAACCTTGCCACTGCTTTATCAGCAGTGTTTATGTAATATTGTAAATTTTTTGTTTCCATTTCAGTAACCTTCACTAGGAGTAGATTTCATCTCAAGAAACCACTTTCTTTTTGCTTGCTCATAAGAGGCAACTCCTCATCTGTTCAAGTTTTATGATGAGATTGCCACAATCCAGTGCCATCTTTCAGGCTCCACTTCTAATTCTAGTTCTCTTGCTATTCTCACCA
Source organism: Eumetopias jubatus (assembly GCF_037043125.1). NCBI lineage: Eukaryota > Metazoa > Chordata > Mammalia > Carnivora > Otariidae > Eumetopias > Eumetopias jubatus. The sequence continues at coordinate 166,669,760 of NW_028274808.1, forward strand.
CATCTGTAGGTACTTCCTCTGCTGGTCTTGAGCCCCTCCAAGTCATCCATGAAGCTTGGAATCCACTTCTTCCACACTCTAGCCAATGTTGATATTTTGACCTCTTACCAATGAATCATGGATGGCATCTAAAGATAATAAATTCTTTCCAGAAGTTTTTCAATTCACTTTGCCCAGATACATCAGAAGAATTAACCCTTCACAATTGAGTCACCCTGGTCTTTGAAACTTTGAAGCCAGGCATTGACTTCTCTGCTCTAGCTATGAAAGTCCTAGCTGGCATCTTCTTCCAATAGAAGGCTACATCATCTAAATTGGGAATCTGTTGTTTGGTGTAGCCAATTTCATTAACTATCTTAGCTAGATCTTCTGGGTAACTTGCTGCACTTTTTACACCAGCACTTGCTGCTTCACCTGTACTTTTATGTTATGGAGGCAGCTGCTTTCCTTAAACCTCATGAACCAACCTCTGCTGGCTTCCAACTTGTCTTCTGTGGCTTCCTCACCTCTCTCAGCCTTCATAGAACTGAAGAGAGTTAGGACTTTACTCTGGACTAGGCTTTTATTTAAGGTAACATTTTGGTTGGTTTGATCTTTTGTCCGGACCACCAAAACCTTCTCCATATCAGCAATAAGGCTGCTTTGTTTTCTTATCATTCATGTGTTCACTGGAGTAGCACTTTTAATTTCCTTTAGGAACTTTTCCTTTGCATTCACAACTTCACTGACTGTTTGGTGCAAGAGGTCTAGCTTTCAGCCTATCTTGGCTTTCAACATGCCTTCCGTACTAAATCATTTCTAACTAAAGTGAGAGACATGTGATTCTTCCTTTCACTTGAACCTTAAAAACCATTGCTGGGTTATTAATTGGACTGATTTCAACTTTGGTGTGACTCAGGGAATAGGGAGGCCCAAAGGAAAAGAGGGAAAGACAGGGGAACAGACAGTGGTGAAGCAGTCAGAACACACGCAACATTTATTGATTAACTTTGCTGTCTTGTGTGGACACAGGTCATGGCACCCCAAAACAATAACACTGGTAACATCGCTGATCACAGATCACCATAGTAAATATGATAATCATGAAAGAGTTTAAAATATTGTGAAAATTACCAAAATGTGACACAGAGACATGAGGTGAACGAGTGCTATTGGAGAAATGGTACAGATATACTTGTTTGACACAGGATTGTCACAAACCTCCAATTTGTAAAAAATGCAATGTCTGTGAAATGTAACAAAGTGAAGCATAATAAAATAAGAAGGTATGCCTATAAAATACCAAGAGCGACCTTATTGTAGACTATGAATTTGGTGGGATAATGATGTGTCAAAGTAGGCTCATCACTTGTAACAAATGCACCACTCTGAAGGGGGATGGCCATACTAAAAACATAGGGTTATGGAAACTCTACATTTTCTGCTCAGTTTTGTTGTGTATCTACAACTGATCCAAAATATCAGGTTTATTAAGTTAAAAAAAAAAGAATATTTTCTACTCCAAAGAGGATATATTTTTTCAACTTAATTCTTAGGACATTATTCTTTCTTTCACTACTGTGTGGACACCATTAGTAAGATTTTTCCTTCATTTTATATAGCAAGTATATACTTTAAAACTATATTGCTTTGCATCACCTTAATTCATGTATTTTTTTAAAGCTGAATGAATCGAAATCTTGTTTTTTTATGCCATGCCTTTTAAATATCTTATGAAGTTCATTTCTGTTATACTTTTACCAAAGCCTGAGACTAAAAACATGATAAAGGAATCAGTGATAAAGAATGTGCACTCTGCCAATGTATTAGTAATGTCTAGTTATTAATAATAAGTCTATTTCAAATTTTATAGAGAAATAACATTAGTGGCTTTTAAAATGTTTTGATTATATATTCCTATAGTCTCAAGAATAAACTTACATGTATAGAGAATAGTATTTCTTTCACTTATATGTAGTGATAGAATTCCCAAATGATCCTCAGCCAATTCTACTTGGTTAAATGTTTCTAGCTTTTTAAATACTTGTGAACAAATAAACAAAAAACTGGTTTGATTATTTTAAATGGAGCCAAAAATACTTGAGCTACCGAACTGTATCATACAGTCATCATTCTATCTAGAATATAAGATTGTAAAGTTTTACAAAACAACCTTGATAAAAATAAAAATTTTTAGTGTTCATAGATCCCTGCTATAGATGAATGTTAATATTTAATAAATATTGATATTTCATAGTAATGTGTATACATATCTACTTATATTGTAGTTATTAAATCTATAGAAATTAACGTGCTTCTGCTTGGATAAACAATTATTTTTTAGGTCTCATAGAATTATGTGGTTTTCTGAGAATTGTAATTCTATGAAAGTAACAATTGGTAGTACTCTTCTAAGATTGTTTAGCTATAAATAAATGACACATTCTTGGGAGGTTCAATTATTTTTATCAGTCTATGTTGATTAAAAAATATAATAATTCTTGGGGCCCCTGGGTGGCTCAGTCAGTTAAGTGTCTAACTCTTGATTTCAGCTCAGGTTTTGATCTCAGGGTCATGAATTCAAGCCCCACATTGGGCTTTGCTGGGTGTGGAACCTAAAGAAAATTATTTATATAGATTTGAGAGAGAGAGAGAAAGAGAAATGAGGAAGAGGGAGGGGAAGAAAGACAGTCTTAAGCAGGCTCCACACCCAGCATGGAGCCCAATGCAAGGCTCAATCTCACAACCCTGAGATCATGACCTGAGCCAAAATCAAGAGTCAGATGCTTAACCAACTGACTCACCCAGGTGCCCTGTATAAGAGTAATTCTTGATCAAAAGATTAATGTATACACTTAATTTTGCTATGCTTTGCTCTTTAGGACATTATATAGACAGCTTTCACAGTGTAATAAATCATCCCAAAATGTAGTATCTTAAAACAATTTTTATTTAGCTCATGATTTTATACTGGTGATTGTGTAAGGTTTACATGGCTTGACTAATCTCACCATTAGGGTGAGTCCACTGAGGATGACTGGTATATGGTGGTCTCATATGTGAAGGTGGTGACAGCCAAGATGACTTTAAGATGACTTTAAAAACTTTTAACTGTCTTTCATTTTAAAAAACTTAGACCACTTTCTAGGTAATGCACATTTTCATGGAGTAAGAAATCCTCTTAAAAAAAAAAAGATTTATTTATTTATTTGCGAGAGAGAGAATCTTCAAGCAGGCTCCACACTGAGTATGGAGCCCCACATGGGGCTCAATCCCAGGACCTGGAGATCATGACCTGAGCAGAAATCAAGAGTCAGCTGCCTAATGGCCTGAGCCACCCAGGGGTCCCTAGAAATCCTCTTAATGTAATGAAGTTCAGCCTGTGAGAATATCAGCTTTGGTCATTTTAAGAATCACTAATTTAATCTTCTCTAAGGTTTTAGGAAAGATATTCTTAGAAATGTAGAAGCCTAGACTCCTGGTTGGAAAAAAAGTGTGGTTTTAAAAAATGAGTTGGCAGACCTATGATCATTAATCAATCTTCCTTCCTGTTACCAGTCACATTTGTGTACCTCACATTACTGGTAGTCACTGCCAAGCAGAGAATAATCAAGGAAAAGTGGAAAAGAAAATTAATTTTATTGTTGTAAAAATGTATTAAAAATTGTTTAATACTTGAAAATGTAAAGCATGGTAAAAAATTCAAATTACTTTTGGCTATTTCCAATATCCAAAAAGTTTATAAAGCTTAGAAAAATATGAAAAATAAATTTAGTTTGGTTATGTTTACATGATTTTATGTTTAAATTGCACATAAGACATCTATTTTTGAGTTGAACAGTGATACATACAAAACTTATCAGTATCTTCTAAGAAACATCTTCCAGATTGTAGTATGCATTGCAATTTTTACTTTTCTTCTATTTCACTTACTCATTTTAATGTTAATTAATTTATCCATGTGTTCACTTCTATAAAAGTATTTCTTGGGTGAACTTATATATTAGAGACTACATTAGTTTTACTCCTTTATATTAATTATCATAAAATAACCACAGATCATATGTTTATAAATATTAACAAAACCAGTGCTGATATAGACTGGTCATTATCTACCTCAGTGGTTTTCAACTGAGGGCACTTTTGTCACCACCACGACCACCACATTCCCCACCCTCCAGAGAACATTTGACAACATCTGGGGTTCATTTTTCATTGTCATTACTTGAGGGTTGGGATGCTACTAGTATAAATTGGAGAGAGGCCAGGGATATTGCTAAACATCATAGCAGGCACAGAAAAGCTCCTCACAACAAAGAATTGTCCAGCCCAAAATGTCAATAGTGCCAAGGCTGAGAACCCCTGACCTGCTTATACATTTTCAAAATCGTCACATGCATTATGCAACAAATCTAAATCATGTTTCTCTGGAAAATATATTTATGTTTTTTGTCCATAGCCAATAGCAACAATTTATTAATAATTATTGAAGAATCTATTATCTTCAGATGTGAAAATTTGCAGAATGAAACACATTTTTTAAAGTATAGTGGAAGAGCACTGATTCATGCATGTACGTATGTGTGTGTATGTTTGTAAGTAGGTATGCATTTATTTATTGTAAATGTCAGAGATCATAGTCAACACAGCTGAGTTCACAGTGTAAACAATGGCTTGTTCTTTGCAACCTGATTTGTACTGAAAATATGAAAATTTTGTCCCACAGCACTAAAAGATTATTTGTTGAACGAAGCAACTTTGAAAGGCTATTGACTACTTCAGGCAGGAAGTCATGTAATATAACTAAATCACATGAGAAATTATGCATCTTTTAAAATTCTACAAAAGAGTATCATAGTCTGATCTCAACAATGCATTTCAACATATAACAGACTTAGTTTATACTTTCAAAGCAATCCTAAGCCCCAAAATACCTCATTTCTTAGTTTAATTATATTTTCTCTTGTTCTGTGCTCAGTGTAGAAGAAAAACAGCTGGTGCCTGTCCTCTAAAAAAATCTCTCTTCACACTCTTGAGTTCTATTATTAAAAATACTTCAGATGTCTTTTCTTTAAAACCATTCACTTTCTCAAGACCACAAAACAAGTTTGACACGTTCTGTTTGTGAAGACTCAGAGCTAGAGTTAATATATAAGAAAGTCTCTCAGAAATTCAGCCACCTAATTTATCACTAAAGAGCTCTCTTCTTAATCAAACTAGTCCCTTTTATTAAAAGCTCACTTTCCAAAATGAAATCATTTCCTAAGCCAAGAACATTTTCTGCAGATGTCTTTTTTTAGTGAAATTGATATACTATTCTAGAAATAGTGAGTTCAAAAGTATAAACAATAACCCATAATAGAATATCAATGTAGTTTTCATCACCTTAGGTATAACACAACCTGTAACAAATTCAAATATATAGAGACAATTTAAATCAAATTGATTAGCATTTGGATATAATCAGTCATGGGCATGAAATGCGTTTTAATCAGGTAATGACTTCATTAAACATGGCTAATCACACACCACCTTGAACTCATTTTCTAAACATAGAATTAATTATTCAAATTATAGCAATTAAAACACACCAGTCAATGGCTGGATTCATTTTTAAAACTGCCTAGGCAAGCTTGCCAAAAAAAAAACAAAACAAAAAAAAACAACTACTCATCATTTGCAGGAGTTGGTGTATGCATTGAATACCTAATTCAAGAAAATAGACTTTTGAGTCCAATAGTATTATAGGAATAATATATAGACAACACTGGGTAGTTATTTCTTAGCCAAATCATAGACTTAGAGAATGAAATAGGTCATAGAGAATATATTCGAATCTTGAAAAAACAACTCACTTAATGTTTATATATAATGCCATTCATTTTTCAAATGTGGTATGCTTGTTTTGTTTTTTTATCATAGGACAATGTTCAACTCAGATAATGTAGAAATGCATTATTTTTACTCCACACAAAATCAATAGATATGTATAGAATGCCTAGTCAATGCATTATTTTATGATAAGTACACCGGATAAACAAAAGAAGTACAACCTACTTAAGAGATTGTAAATCCAGTTTGTGATGCTAGATATAAAGTGAGGAAAGCCACAGATAATATGCACTAAACACAGTCAACTAAAGAAGAGGCTGTTGGGCTTTCTGTTTTGAGGCTTACACTTGGAAAACAGTTAATTTACAACTCAGCTGAAGAAATTAAATTGGATTCTGTTTCATTGCATTCTCCACATGGTTGTTCTTGACCACTCTGGCACTGAGTAGAATAGTTTATTTCCTAGACTTTGCTCATTTATATATTCACTAAGAAAAGTTTTGCATGGTCCAAAAAACATCTAGGAGATGCAATGGAGCATATTGTTTTAAATTTACCCTGTGTTTCAGAATTTTTATTCACAGCAATTTAAAAACAGTACTTATTTCGTGTAATACTTCCTTTTTTAATAATTTGATGTGCCATTTAATAATCCCACAATTCAATATTCCAGCTGCTAATGGACATTATAATACTACGTATCTAGGATAATTACAAAAATTTTTCAAACATTAAAAAGGATTGGCATATCTATAGATTCAGTATGTCTATAGATACCTATAGAGTTATCAAGGCACATCAGTAATTTTTAGCCATCAGTTGAAACCCACTGTATAAAAATTGCATAGACTTCTCCAATTACTATATTGTACACCTGAAATGAATGTAACATTGTCAACAATACTTTAATTTTTTTTAAGAAAAGTATCACTTTAAGTGAAAGAAAAAGATTGCATGTGAAAATAATTCTTTCAAGTTCACAAGATGGAGTGAGTTTTGTTGCATCATTCTTAACAATCTTCAGTACAGCAATATTTTCCTTATTAAAATGACTAAGCAGGCAAAAAATGATCACATTTACTTCTGAAGAAGTGAAACTCTGAGCAACAGCATGTAAATGTGACAATAAAATATATAACTCTTTTCTAAGGAAGGTATAATTTTCATGTATTAGTTGTAATTTAGAAAATAGGGTAGAAACGTCAAACGTCCTCATCACAGAATGTTCACTTACAGACATGAGCTAGTCACGCAATGTTTCAAAATGAACAGCTCTTACTAAGAATTAGAAAACAACAGCAACAATAATATAAATTTCAACTATATTCCATTTTTACTTTTTTAATGAGCATTTTTAATAATGTTGGTTCTTCTAATCCATGAGCATGGTATATTTTTCCATTTGTTTGTGTAATCTTCAATTTCTTTCATCAATGTTTTATAGTTTTTGGAGCACAGATCTTTCACCTCCTTGGTTAAGTTTATTTCTAGGTATTTTATTCTTTTTGGTGCAAATGTAAATGGGACTGTTTTCTTAATTTCCCTTTCTGCTACTTCATTGTTAGTGTAGAGAAACACAACAGAGTTTTGTACGTTAATTTTGTATCATGATTTTTACTTTTTAGCTCAAAATCAGGTATGAATTTTCAGGGAATCAATATGCTCCCTGTGTCTGAACCTGTATTTCAGCATATCAAGTAATATTATTGACCTAGTAATTTAATTTAATGGAAATTATACCTCATTATCATAAATTTATAAAATAACACTAATTTTATTGGAAATTGTTTCTGAAATTACATCATTAAAATAGCTTAAAAGGAAATAATATAAAAGGAAAATTCCATCTTCTTGTTCATGCATAACTGTATTCTATAAAGGCTAGCTCACATGTTGATTTTTTTTTCTTTGAGGCTAGGATATGACAATGACAAATGGTAGGTAAAACAAGTAATACATATCTTAAATTCCACCCTGAAAATTAATGAATTTTCATGTATAAGGTCCACCTCAAATGCTGCCTCTTTCAAGGTGTATTCCCTGTTCCAGTATCAAAACCACTTTTCCTCCTCTCAATTTTCCATAGTACTTGACCTTTTGCTTGTTAAACTGATCACTTGTTTATTATCATAATTTTGATCTTATGTATATATTTTTTTCCCGGCAGTGGTTCAGATGTTATTTCAAGACTGTTACAGAGAGCTAAAATTTTCAGACATTGTCATTTAAACTGAGAATCAATGCCTATTGATTGCACTATTGGAAATAGATGTACATACGACAAACTATAACACAATGTGATCATGGCACAGCAGATGTGGTGAGAATATAGGGGAGGTTTACTGGATGGTGCTTGTGATGGGGAGGTCTAGGACAAAGAAGATCTCACCTGTTCTGCCTATGTCATCTTTCCATTTTGACAGAAGGATAACCAATAGTATAAGGAAACTCCCTTGATAGTTAAACATGTGCAATCTGATGAACCCAAAACAGTCACAGGAATTTCAATATTAAAAGTATTAGATGTAGCTGGAGTTCAAGATATTGTGAAGTTTAGAAAATTTACTGCATTCTTTTACATTTTCTTATTTTATAATGTCTCAGTTATACATATTTTCTTTGTTTTTCCTCATTAGTCCTCTCATGATTCTTTTATTTCCTAGATTTCTGTCCGCAACAGATATCAACTACTTATATTTACATAATATCAACACTCTTGATTTACATACATTATTCAGTACAATTAAAGATGTCTGAAATCTTCTACAAGCCAGTAGGTAGGGTACATTCTAAGGAAAAATAATTTCCTCAAAATGTAAAACCTAGATATTGTGCTAACAAAACTTTACAAAATACTTTTAGATATCATGTTCATTTATTTAGCTGTGTGAATCTTAAAATTTATCAAACATACACATATAGCAGAGAAATGATACAAAATTATGTTATGAAATTATTAATATTTATGAGTACAGTCTTTTTTAAAGGAAAAAGGTTTTCCCCTTGTTAGATACAGTAAGCACTGATAAATTTTAAAATACTTTCTCATGGGTGAAAGCATCAAGGACAATTGATAATGACTTTATTTTTCTTGTTTGTTTCTTTGTTTTTGATAATGACTTTATATCAACATGTCTAAAATAATATTAGACAAACAGTACCAATTCATTTTCTCCCATTCTTCCAAGATGTGAGTTAAGACATACAAGAAATAATAAAGGAAAAAGTGAAATATACATGGGCAATAATAACAAACTAAGTAAAAATTTTTGAAACATTTAAAAAATAAAATTTGGCATTGATAGTTTCAATAATTTCACAAAGTTTGCCATTTGGTATTAATTAAAAGTGAAGCAAGTCATTAATTTTGTCAGCTTCATCCATACCTTTTCTTCTTTAATTTTTACACCCACTTGCTGCCATAGAAAATTATCTAAATCCTCACTTGCTGTTTCTAGCAATGTCAAAGTCCTATAATAACTGTAAAACTCTGCAAGAACTTTGTCATATTTGAATCATTCTCAGAATTGTATGTCTCATTGAAACTGAGAAGCATCTTTTCAGAAAAAAAGAAATCAAGCTGCTATACTTAGTAGCTACATATCCTCATTCTAAAGTACCATTTTGAAAACCAGAAATAATAATTTTTAAATTTTAAAATAAGCTGTTCCTCATCTTATAATAAAGTGAAGTATCAATCATTTTAAATGTATTTTTTCCTTTCTACACTCTGGGAAAATAAAAATGATTATTCATGGTACATCTTTAAGGAATCACATTTATGCATTGAAGGGTTTTTTTTTTTCTCTTTTCCTCTTCAAATGTGTTTGAATTATTGTGCTTAAACACTTTTCACATTTTCTAGAATTTTTTTTATTATTTTTGTCTTGCATGATAAGATTTATACGTTAGGTAAGTCAAAACCTTTCTTATCTCTACCTGTTAGGAATTATATACATAAATGGTCACTAACTGACATGAGAATGGTCTTTCAGCTTTGGTAATAGTTTAATAGAGGATATTAGTCCACTACATTTATCATATCCAAACTTAGAGGGATTATGATGGTGCTCACTAACCTTGTTCTCTCCAATTTTGTGGTCAATAAATAGATATGTGTTATGCGCTGAATTATGTTCTCCCAAAATTCGTATTTTGAAGTCCTAATCCCTAGCACCTTAAAATGTGACTATTTGGAAATAAAGCCTTTCAGCAGTAATTAAATTAAAAAGCATGGGTCTTATCCAATATGACTGGTATGCTTATAAAGAGAGGCGATTAGGACATAGGCAGAGACCAGAAGAAGATGTCCATCTACAAGCCAAAGGGAAGCCTCAGAAGAAATAACTGTGTCAAAACCTTGACCTTGGACTTCTAAATTTTAAAACTGTGAAAAAAATAAATTACTGTTGTTAGAAAGCCACAATTGTGTTACTTTGCTATGGCAGCCCTAGCCAACTAAAGCAAATAGTAGGGGTGCCTGCGTGGCTCAGTTGGTTAAGCATCTGCCTTCTGCTCAGGTCATGATCCCAGGGTCTTGGGATCATCAGGTCCTGCATCAGGCTCCCTGCTCATCAGGGAGTCTGCTTCTCCCTCTACCTCTGACCCTTCCCCTTGCTCATGTTCTGCCTCTCTCTTTCTTGCTCTCACTTTCACTCTCTCAAATAAATAAAATCTTTAAAAAAATTTTTTTAAATAATAAAACAAATGGGAAAAAATAAAAGTCTCTGTATTTAAATGTATTTATGGGAATTAGTCTGTGAAAATCTGTTGGGCTAATCATCCATTAAACAAACTAGTATTAACTAGTCTTATTGCCATAATCATTTCACAATATATGTAAGTTAAACCATTACACTGTACCGCTTAAACTTATACTGTGAAGTATGTCAATAATATCTCAATAAAAGTGAAAAGAAAAGAATCTGGGTTAAATTAATCAGAGTCTCTCCTGGGCTTGATCTCTCAATGTAACATGGGAAATTCCTTAAATCAGAATTTTACAAACCCAACAAAAAGATTTTTTTAATAGCAACCATTATCATGTTGCTGTTGCTAAATATATATAGATTTTTTTAGCACAGGATTCATCTGAAATAAAAGTATACAACGTAATCCTTTAAAAAAAGACAAAGAAAAAAAAAACAATATAGTAATGCACAGCATGATGGACCATTGAAGAACTGACAAGGCAAGAAGTTAAAAACCTAGATAATGGGATCCTAAGACCTTAACAAAATCAGGTCTTATTCCTCCAAAGACTTAAAGAATTATAGTTATACCTGGATCAAAAAATTGAAAATTAAATAATTCAGAAAAATCATAACCCTAATCAAGAGTTGTCTAGAAGGAGGACAAAGAATTCTAAAAAGGGATTTAAGATTTATATATATATGAAAAATGTTCTTAAAGATGTTTTTTGAATAAGTAAATGATCTAAATAATATGATAATAAAGCAAGGCACCTCAGTTTCCCCTTACCACTAAAAAATAGTCCCATATTTTTCCTTATTTTTATTTAATTATATTTTTACTTTACTTCTCATATACTTTACTCTTTTCCCCTGAAAGGACAATATGATAAAAAAAAAAAAACACTAAAAAGGAAAAAAATAAATTAATATATATTTTTAAAAAATAGTCTTTAGGAGTTAAAAATACCCTTTTAAGCCCCACTGCTCAATATTTTCCAAATTCTTCTGCTTGTTCTTTAATATTTCAAATAAATTCTCTGATATTTGAATAAATTTATTATAAAATTACATTCAAGTTCAACTTGTGTTAATCATAGTTTTCAAATACTTACCTCTTCTACAATTTGGACAAAATTTCAATAGACTCTACTACTGTAAGTTAAAATTATCAAGATGAGATTTCACTGAAAGTGTTATAGGACATAAAATCTTAAATGTAAATAGAAGCTTGACTTAATTAAATGCTGAGCAACAGATTTTATTTTTAGTTTATAAACAGAGGATTTAGAATGTTCCTAGTGAATAATTACTATGATTACTCAATAATCATCCAGGAAACAGAAATGATTCAAGATATTTTAACAAAAAGGGATTTAATACAGGAAATTACATGCTTATAAAATTTATGAAAAGGTGACTATTGATTGAAAAGGAATTAGGAAATGCCAAAATAACAGGAATTTACCACTGATGAAACCAATTGCTTCTAGCACTAAAGAAGGTCATCTGAAGCTGCTGAAAATCCTAGACCTGCTATTTTCCCAAATATCTACCTACCATAGCCAGAGGAGATAATAGAATCCCCCCATCCTCTTCTTGCAAATCTCATCCCAATGGCTAAGGAACCATTACATCTTCAGCCATTGTCACAAAATATGCAGTCATTTAAAAAGTAAAGTGTGACATACATATGTTGAAGATGGTAACACAAAGCAAAAAACTGAAATGTCTCCTGTCTTATGTTCTCTGTATGCACGCAGCTGACTTGTTTGTCTGTTACTGAAGTGTGGGTTCAAGGACTCCTATCCCACCAGTTTGCATTTGTAAATGCACAGAGATTCTAACAGCTGCCCCCTCAGTCCCTTCCCTATATTATCATACTTGGGTTTAAATAAACCGTATAGTAACATTGAAGAAAGCAGTAAGTCTTCTTCCAGTGCAGATTTTTTTCTTTATTGTTAACTATATAGTAATCCCTTTGAGGAAGTAATTAAGGTCAAATGTGGTCATATTAGTAGAGTCCTAATTTGATAAAGTTGGTGTCATAAAAGAAGAGGAAGAAACACCAAGATCTCTCTCAATCTCTCTCTCTGAAAGAGCACAGAAGAAAGGCCAGGTGAGGACACAGTGAGAAGGGGATGTCTACAACCTAAGAAGATAGTCTTCACCAGAAATTAAATTTGCTGGCACCTTGATCATGAATGTCTGGGCTCCCAAACTGTGAGAAAAAGAATGTCCATTGTTTAAGCCACTCAGTCTGTGATAACTTTGTTATGGCAGCCAGAGCAGACTAATCTAGCTTCCCTCATATGTCTTGGGTTATCTCAAGTCGGATTGATTATTCATTCCTCATATACTTTGTCTCCACAAACCTCTTCCCCTCACTTTGTATTCATTTTCATGTGTTAAATATATATTTTATTTCACTGAAAACTCATAAAATGTATTTTTTGCATGCATATAATTTACAGAAATAGTCTCATTTTTATATCTTATTATAAATAATATCATTTTTTCACTTGGTGCACCATTGTTAAGACCCATTTGTATGTGCAAATAAAATACCTTCCTTGTAATTACTGGATACTATTCCATAGTCTGCTTCCAGACTATGTGTAATTTACCCATCTTCCAGAGATGACCTTCCAGGCACTGCCTATCCGCAATACCACATAAGTACTCAAATATTCAACTGCTGTCTTTTACTTTGTTCCCAGGCTTCTTCTATTTATTTTGGCTTCTTTATCATCTGAGACCATTTCTTCATGTCCTAATCATAACTTCTCTTACTTTCCCTCATCAACAGACCCCCTTTTATACAGCCTCTGTGAAAAACTATAACTCCTAGATAAATTCAGCCCTCTTTATTATATTCTAGGCTAGCCACATCATGCCTTGGCATTTTGTCTTTCATAATAAAGGAATCAATTAATGTAAAAATTAGACTTCCCTACTAAAAAGCAAATTCAGGCCACTGTGGCTTAAATGGCATTTTTTTTCTCCTATGTGTATTTAAATAACAACATTTAAAATAAATTCTAATTTAAATTTAAAATAATAAAAATGTTTACGGACTATACGGCATGATTACTAATATATTCTACCTTACCTTTTACCCTTTACCCTCTCCCCCCCAAAACTCCCCTGGCTCCCTCCCTGAATTCAGCTTTAGCTGAATCCCACTGTGGAATAAAATAGGCAATTTTTGAGTCCTGTTTTATATTTCAATCAAATCAAAAAGTGTCATTTTAAGTGGGCATTGCAAATTCCAGCTTTTACCTTCAATTAAAAGAACTCAAGTAGAGGCTCTTTCTCCTAACAGTCCAAAGCAGAGGACTACAGGCAATTGGATTTCCTCCTATATACATCACTTACCATTGCAAATTATCTCCCGGCAACAGCTGGTGACACACAGACACTGTGCCTCTAGGAAAGCTCCCCTCTTCCCCCTTGAATCTGTTTCAGTCCATTTACCTCCTAAATGACACACTGTTTTAGCTGGTTTGCTTACAACACCTTATCCACAACGTATTTTAAATCCTTTTTACAGCAATAATTTGCAATTTTTGTAAGGGCTGCTAGACCTGTTTCAATGCTCCACTGCTCTTGAAGTCGCAGTGGACATCTATGAGAATGGAAACAACCACATCTTCTGTTGCTTTTTCACATTTTCACACTTGGTCTGAATGTCTAGACCATGACTGTAACATCTGTTCTTTTTTTTCTCTTTTTAATTGTGTGTGTGTGACCTCTTTTCCCATCTATGATGAAAACACAAGTTCTGACGTCAAACTGCCTAAGCCAGAAGCAAGACCACCATTTTTTAAAAAGATTTTATTTATTTATTTGACAGAGACACACAGCGAGAGAGGGAACACAAGCAGGGGAGTGGGACAGGGAAAAGCAGGCTTCACGTTGAACAGGGAGCTAGACGCAGGGCTTGATCCCAGGACCCTGGAATCATGACCTGAGCCCAGTGGATACTTAATGACTGAGCCACCCAGGCGCCCCAACAAGACCACATTTTATGTGGAACGTTGGGACAGATAGGGAAAGGGTAATGAAAGAAGGAAGGTTTGATTGTTTAGAACGATTACTAAGATGTGTACCTACGCCAAGTGGAGAAGAGGAAAAGGAAATTTCCTGTAGTTATGTCAGTAGGAATAGGAGTAAACATGATTGTATCCTTCTGGCCTATTTCAAGGGAGACAGTTATTTTACCTGTGCTCTGGATTGTTGTGCCAATGGGATTTTATGCTGCCATTAAAAAAAAAAATTCCCTTTTTGTTTTTCCCCTAGCACATAAACCATTGTTATTTTTTTAGCTACACTATTCAACTATTACCAATATGCTCATGATTCCCAAAGCTATAATTCCCATCCCGTTACATCTGGGACTCCTGTCCTGGGTTTGAGTGTTTACTTACTCTACCTGAGTATCCCACATATTTTTTCAAACTCAGAATGTCTCAACTGAATATAACCCTCAAATGTGTCCTTCCTCCTGTTTTTGAAAATCTCACTGTTCATTAAAATGCATTGTTTTCCATCTAGTAATTCAAACTGGAACCTTGAAAGTCCTTCTAAATTCTAATTCTCAATTCCAGTTGATACCAAGTCCCACCCACCTCTTATTGGCATCACATCTTCTTAGCTTCCTTGCCACTACCTGGAGGAGGTCATCAGCACTTCCTGGAGCCTCCATCCATCCCTCATCCTATGGCAAGAGTGAAATAATTGTCCCAAAGTGCAAAAGGGTTTATGCTGTGTGCTCAGTGGCTCACAATGTCCAGTTCAGTAAGTGTGAATTTCCTTAATATGGCCCGTAGTCATTTGCTCTTTGCTCAGTTTTTAAGATTTTCTGCCACATTATGGACCCATTTCCCAGTGGTGGTTTTGCCTAAAGTGAGAATAACACAAAGAACAAACAACAATCCTTGCATTCATGAAGTTTACATTCATGTGGGAGGAAGAAGAAAGATAATAAATAATAATAACAATAATTGCTATGGACAACATAGAGCAAGTTTAGCGGAATTGGAGTTTGGGTTTTGGGAGAGATTACAATTGTATATAGTGTGGCCAGGGGAGGTATCACTGAGGTGATATTTATGCAGGGACTAGAAGTACATGTAAATATACCTTACCAAATTCTCTTACCTTGCACTATTTTTGCACAGTACTTCTCAGCTTCTAACATATCTATAAATTACTTATTATAATTATCTCCCTACAACTAGGGTGCCTGGGTGGCTCAGCTGTTAAGCGTCTGCCTTCGGCTCAGGTCATGATCCCAGGGTCCTGGGATCGAGCCCTGCATCAGGCTCCCTCCTCAGCGGGAAGCCTGCTTTTCCCTCTCTCCCACTCCCCCGCTTGTGTTCCCTCTCTCACTGTCTCTCTCTCTCTCTCTGTTGAAAAATAAATAAAATCTTTAAAAAAATAAAAAAAATAATTATCTCCCTACAACTAAAGGATAAGCTTCATAAAATATACTTATTTACTGTGTTCATCAATTCCTAGTTCCAGGAATAAGATCCAGCACATAGCGGCCTCTCAATAACTATTGGGTGACTCTATGTATCACATTGAATTGGACTTCTGCCACATTTGAAGTAAGCGTTACACAAATCTACGCAACACCTGGACTCATATTACAAAATAACAGTTTGCCATGTAAAGGCACTGTGAAAATATGCAAGAAGATCCTTCGCTCTGTACATTAGAGCTTCACAAGTTAAAGCTAGAGTGTAAAGCCTGAAGCAACAGCAACTGGAAACAACATACGCAGCTCTCCTTCCTGCAGTCACACCAGTGAGAGCAGCAAAGATTACACAACTCTCCTAGCAGCATAATTTACTTTAGTTTGTAATGAACGCTTGTATCATGGCCATCATTCTAAATGTCAGAGGTCTGAGCATTTCATTTTCCAACATGAAGGTAATTTGTTCTAATGTTAGAACAAAATCTCAAGACTGAATATCTGGATTCCATTGAAGTCTGCTAAAATGTATTTCTGAAATACCTTTCCCACTTTTAGTGATATTTCAAGCTACTATCTATTGATTGCTAATTACATGCTAGACGTATTTTCATATTTAATCTTCATAAAATTCCCACAAGGTAGATTTTATTATCTCTATTTTATGGTTGAGAAAACAAGGAGAAAGGTTAAATAAGTTGTTTTAAAATCACATAGTAAATGGTGTGGTGAAGATTTTAAGCTGCATCTGCTGGCATTTGCAGCTTATACTTTTAACCAATATTTTATACTTAAATTATACTTTATACTTAAATTGCAAAAACAATAACATATCTATATATAATTGTGCAGAATTGTTTCCCTACTTAGTTTTGTTTTGTTTTGTTTTTTTAAGACAAAAAGAAATATTACTTACTGCATTTAAGAGAGCAAACTTGGTTTCTTGCTTTAAATTCTATTTTTTTTATTTTTTAGGAAATTAGGAAAAACATACCTCCATATCAAATTTGAAGATATTAAAAACTTAATTTTTTAAAGTTTCTAGAATTTTTATTTTAATTTGTTTTGTTTATAATAAAGGAATGCATGCGAGTTGTTAGAGCTTTAAATGGTAAATTTTTAAATTAAAAAAAAGAGAGAAAGTAAAATCACCAGACACACCACCACCCAGAGACAACTACTATCAATATTTGGTGGGAAATTCTTTATTGTGTATGTATGCAAATATATTTCTATAGACACATTCATATACATATCTGTATTTCTGGAGTTTGTAAATGAAATTTTATTTGTTTATTTAATTCCTCTCTCATTTGCCATATCCATACAAACCCAGTGGTTAACAGAGAGAAATTTAGACACTAATCTTCAATCTATCTTCCCTGGAGTTTTTATTTTTCCCTTGATGAGTGCCAGTCTCTCTTCCAAATTTGTCTCCTTCCATAGGAAGTAAAACTAATAAAGAGGCTGCTCAGAGAGGGTAATAATCTCCAGCCTTGGCTTCTACTGAATGTCCCAAATGTTTGAATCCAACTTCCGGAAGCTTGCTCCTGTCACTAATAACATGTTGCATAGTTACTAATACAGTGGTCAATGTAGAGGTCAAAATGAAAAACATATTTGACATTTTCAAGGCTGATAAAAAGTTGAACCTTTGTGAATATCACTCATCAACACATACAGACTGTAGTAAATTGTTCGTGTCTTCTTGCCCATTTAGAGACAATTACATACTGATTGATCTACCTTAGCAAGTCTTCTTAAAGGATAATTCAGACTGTCTTTTCCAGTACAATGTTTGTTTCTGGGTTATTACCTAATTTAGAAGGACTTCTTTAATGAGTAAATCTGCCTGAACATGTCACTTGTTTTCACCTTGTGTAATATTTTGAATCAAGTTCCCTCTTCGCAACCCTTGTCTCATTTATATGATCATCCTACAAATGGAAAAAAGAAATGTTGATTTTGATGAAAATTTATATGCTGGTAAATGTTTAATGATGGGTGTTCTAACTGGAAAATAGCTCTGGTTTATGCATTTGCTAATTTCTTTGGTGTAAATACTTCCACCATGGCATATTCCATGCTATAAAGTGACCTCGCTGAATGTGAAAATGGGAAGTGATGTGCAGTAATGTACCCATATACATATTTTCACCACCTGGAAACGATAGATATAAATCATCTTAGGATCAAAGGTAGTACAACGTAATCAAATGGCTAGGAAGTGGTGAGTTCTATATGCTTTACTTGTGTTTTTAGTATTATTTATTTAATTCTAAGTTCATACAATTTAATTTTTCAATAAGATTTTGCATCTTTCCTGAAAAGTGAACAATTTGCTTGTGCGAACTGATAGGGGCCAGCCATGGTGCTCCACCGCGTTATAGTTTTGAAACTTCATCCAAGATTGTGGCTAAAAAAAATTATGATTTTGAAGCAAATCAATTATTTATGGATTACTCTGTTATGCTAAGAACTGTATGAAGTATTGCAACTATTAGGTTGGATGGGAATTCAGGAAAATCAGGAGTTATAGAAGAGCAATTCACCTGTTTCTGTTACTCACAGTTCATTGCTAACAGCACTATAAAGTTATGTAGGCATTTTCTACTTACGTTACTTTTCTTTGTGATCATTTCTCCCAATTCTTAGTTTTGAAAGAATAAAAAAATCATCTAAACTCAGCCCTGTCTGTGAAATAAAATTATTAAATACTTCTGTTTTCATACTGATTTATTGTTGCAGAAATTACACATCTTACTAGTGTCTATAATATGTAATATTATTTTTAAATGATATTTTTTTATGACATATTTACTCTGATTTTATAAGAAAGAGGCAAAAAAGTTCATGGTTTGAGCTGATATTAGTTCTACAGCCCAAGGAATTAATATCGAAATCATGATGAGAAATTAGTAACTATGAATCATAATGTAAAGAAAATAGCATTTAGTTACTAAATTGTTAGTCATTATGAGTCCCAACATATTTAGTAATCATTTCATAAAAACTATATGAACACTTTATAAATACACATAAATTTTTAAAAATGGAAATTTAATGATCTGCTTAACTTATTTTCCACTATATTTATTTATTTAATTAGTTAAGTAGGAAACAACTGTCAGATGTCAGACTCTGGGCTGCCTTTGAGAATCAAAGATGTCATTTTTAGGTGGAACACATCTTTTTGTTGTTGTTAGTGTATTAAACTATTGGAACTGCATCAAAATAAAAAGCTTTTACATAGTGAGGGAAACTCTCAACAAAACAAAAAGGCAACCTACTGAAAGGGAGAAGGTATTTGCAAATGACGTATCTGACAAGGGGTCAATATCTAAAATATATTAAAAACATATACAACTCAACACCAAAAAAAAAATCTGATTAAAAATGGGGAGAGGACCTGAATAGACATTTTTCCAAAGAATATATACAGATGGCCAACAGACATATGAAAAGATGCTCAACATCACTCGTCTTCAGGGAAAGGCAAATCAAAGATGCCTTTTTTCAGAGAAACCCTCAGATCACCACTTGTAGGGTCAACTCAACGCATACTCTGAGGCCAAATTTGCTAGTCAAGAGAAACAAGAGTTTAGAGGCCATCAGGTGAGGGATTCAGCATGGTTCCCCTCCGTTCTCATGTTTGAGTTGTAGTACTGGGACTTTTTCTACCCTAACTCTCAACTCCTATCATGTATTCCTGTTCCAGAACTAGTCCCTGTCTCTTCCCTTGAGTCTGAATCTTGTCCTGATTTTTTGTTTGGTTTCCTTTATTATTTCAGGCCTGACTTTCTCTCTATCACTAGGGCCCCACTGATATCAACAGTTTGATCATCAGAACTTCTTTTTATCCATTCATTTAGTATTTATTTAGTATCCTCAATGCCATACACTCTGCTAAATACTAATTATATAGTGGTGAGTAAAATAAACCATAATGTATTTGCCCATCTCATGTCAGGCTTATTCATTTTGCAACTAAAATTGCTTACAACAATCATTATTATTGTAGGTTAATTAGTAATTGTAATAGCTGCATGATATAATCACACACACACAGTCACATGCACAAATGCATGCACATACACGCACAAAAACACACAATAACTAAGTAACCCCTGCATTACTGTTTCCATATTCAGTTAGCTATTGATTTATAATAACCTTGAACATGTTAGGTTTGTCTATACAAGTATACCAATAAGTTGACGAATATAAACTGCATGTTTTCTAAACCTGAATTCAGCCTTTCATTTTACTCAGCCCTAAAATATTAATTGAATCACCAGTTTGTTAGTCATTTGGCAATAAGATTAGCAATATATACATTTTAGAATTTTTGCCACTGCATGTTTTCAGTTAAATTAAAGCAATGAATTCCTTAAACAAAAGTTTAAGAATTTCTATGAGTCCATATAAACAAATTATGTTTATTGTAATCTTCTGCAGCTGAATATGTATATGCTTTAGATCAAGGATCAGCAAACAATTTGAACCCATGAACCAAATAGTATCTTTGGTGTGTTTTGGCATGGCCCTTGAGCTAAAAATAATTTTTATATTTTTATAAAGCTGCAAAAGAAATTTTAAAAAGATATGTTATTGGGACCATACATGGCCTGCAAAACCTAAAGTATTTACTATCTCACTTTACAGAAAAGACATGTCAGCTCCTGATGGGGACTTTGAATCAAAATTCTTGTTCAACAATCAGGTATCTTGTGTATCCAAATGCTAACAGGATGCTGTTAAGATCTAAATTAAAAACCTTAGTTTATGTCTAGAAGCTTACAATGCTTATTTATTAGAAATAGTAAAATGGAGGATAATTCCCTTGTTTTCCTTACTGATATTTTTAATACATAAAAATACTCATTCTGGTATCTGTGGATTTTTGTATCTAACCAAACTGAAGACTTACAGATACTTACACAAAATAATTTATCCTCTGAATTACTGAGGGATTTCAAAAACTACTCATTTTTCTTGGAAAATTTTAACATGATAACTTGGTCTAATGAGCGTCTATTCATACCATGTCATTTCTTTCATCTTCATTTATACAATATTGATAGTTTAAATGTTTAATGAATATTTCATTTATTTATTTTTATGGCTTACAGAATGTGGCTAAGGGCCTAGAGAATCATTAATAATGGAAGGGACTCCCTTGCTTTTGCTGAGCTTCCTACGTCAACCTGGCAAAACATAATACAACATATGGGTCTCACCACAAGCATTTAAATTCAACCTACTCAGTTTTCTGACACAGCCAGAAGTAGTAGGAAATTCCAAAATTCTAGAGACCTTGATGGAAAACATATTCTCTTGAGATTACTAAAACATAAATCTTCATATTCATTACAAACATACCTAACCACTATCAATTACTGTTCAGCATCCTAAGAAAACAGTGTGTAGTAAATCATAAAGAAATGTTCTTTCCTAAATTGATAGAATCTGTGGAAGATCTCTGGCCCCCAGTACTGGGGCCAAATGTTAATATGCATGGTCCTTTCATTTGTAGAAACTAGCCTAACAGGAACCGTCCATTCTGGGGTTGTTGTGAAAAATATGTGAGATTAACTATTATGTAATGGAAGAAAATCTATACATGAAAATGTGTAGAAAAGAATGATATCATTTGTATGAGTACATATTGTAATGCTTAGAGGTTAAGAGGTAGCATGTCTGCAACATACTCTCATACATTTTAGAAACAATATAAATATGCACACATTCACGTACACATGTACATGTATATATGTATTTGTGTGTGTGTGTGTGTGTGTGTGTGTATTCATCTGCTATTTTGAACTCTGGATGCCATAATTTGTACCCATCATGACCCATATCGACACACACTAACCAACATGGCCTTACCATTCTTCTCACCTTTAGACAAATTCCTTCCCAACCCTAAGCCCCTGACTTCACTTTTTCTTAGAATATTTACTTCAGAAAACTTGCAGTTGTAAATTCTTTCTTGCCCCTTAGAGATGTAAATATTTCCATAGCTTTTGTCAGTTTTATAACCCAGCCATGTCTTTCTCAATGACCTAGGAGTCATCCCTTCAAAATGTAATCATCAAGAAAGGTAAGTGTCCCTATTTTCCCATCTCTGAGGGAGAGTAGGAGCTAAATTTAGATAAACACCAGTTAGCAAACATAGATCACATTGACCAACCTCCTCTATAATGTCCTCTAGTACCTACCCATTAGGTCACTCCAGGGTTTAAAGTTCCTCTCACATATTGTTTCAGGGGGATTGAGTTCTGTCTCGCTCCTCTATTGTGATAGTCTCGAATAGTCTTTTTTACCTATTTAACTCCATCCATGCAATTTTTCTTTGATCACACACATACACATACACACAGTGAAAAAAAATGATTAAACGAATATAGTAACATTAACTTTTGGGGAACCTGAGTGAAAGGCTAACAGGAACTCTTTGTACTATTTCACAACTTTATACTTTGGGATTTTTTTCAAAATAAATAGTTAAATAATCATGCAAAAATGTACATGAAATGTTCTATAATGTCTAGCAAACTATTTGAATGAAAATCCACATACTAAATTCCAAAAGCACACAGGATACATGTTTCCAATAGTTATAGCTAAAATAATTCCATAGCCACACCAAGTTGAGATGTATCTGTTAACACCATAAATTGCTAAGAAAAGCACTGAGAAATAATAATGGTTGGCATCACACATAAATAATCATGCTCAAGAGGCTGGAGGCATATTTTGTTCTTTTGTACAAATGTAAAATTTCTTTCAACTTGAAGACCAATTAGCAATGTAAACTATTTAAAATATTTTACATGAAATTCAAAGGCAGAGATCAAAGGACTGTGGAGACTTGAAGTTACTCTAATCTAACCAATTATGTAGTCCAGTCTCATACTCAAACAGTAATTTGTTCCAAGACAACCTAGGAAGTAACTGTCTTGTTCTTGCATAATTACTCTTTGCAGCAGGGATCTTGCCGATTCCAATTCTGGGCTTTTTTATATTAAAAAGAAATCTTACCTTGTCATAATTTTTACTCATTAATCTTTGCTCCATCCTCTGAAAAAGTTGAAGTTAGTTCATATGTTTGTCTTTTAAATATTTAAAGCAGCTTTTATTCATCTTCTCAAGCTAAATATTTCAACCAGTTTTCCTTTAACCACCCTGATCTCTACTTCGGTGCTATTTTATTTTACATAGAATACAATATTCAAATTAAACAGAACAGTTGAGACATGGTCAGAGAACCACCTAATACCGGAGGTGGCCAAATGATGGTAGTAACACGATCAAACTTCAAGGGACAATAGAGACAGCAATGCAAGAGGCTGAGTCAGGTGTCCATTGTGGGTCACCTGGTGATGATGATGGAGCAAGCTATGGTATCTGCTTCAAAACAGTGGTTGTGGTGTCTTCACCAAACTCTCTAGAGTAATTCTGTCATTCTCACTTTCCCCTAACTGCCTTTGTCCCTACCCATTGTACAAGATTCATGTCCCAACATTTTCTCCCAGTCTTTCAGTCTATTCCTTTACTACTTGAATCAAGCAGAGTTGGCTTCATTTGCTTAATTCTAAGAACCTTATTGATATCAATGTTTCTTTTCAACTATTCATCTGATTATTGAATATTTATTCTATGGGTGCTATGTGCTGTGCCAAATGCCATACATATAAATGAGACATGGCCCTGGTCAAAGTGTCATGAATTCCCTTAAAGCCAACCATATGGTCATCGCTTGTGGATTTATTTAAGTATCCTAGGTTTGTTTCAAGTTTCATTTCATATGTTAGAAAGTTATACTTGAGATGTTTTAGGCACAACACCTATGCACCATGGCAATCTGAGCTCAAGATAGAAACATTGCTTTCTTCTCCTGGAGTGTGTGTGTGTGAGGAAGGTAGAGAATGTAAATAATCCTAATACAAGTGTTTATGGTTGGATGGGCAGCAAAGAAAGGAAACAGGCTTAGTAAACTCAGGCTCTGAGGTAAGAATCTGATCACAGACAGAGAGTAGTTTTAGATTCCATTATTAAGCTGAGATCAGAACTGGGGAGAAAAAAATGATATGCAGTGAAGCAAATACCTGACATAATTCTTGGAATTAATTCCTGGCCATTTTGTCACTTAATCGAAGGCTATAGTCAAATTTCTGTGTTTTGTGATCAGACTCATATTTTTTTGAATAGTGCTGCTATGTTGAAATATCCTAGACCTTCTGGGAAAGTTCTTATTCTAATGAATGGCAGCTGCATTCCCCCCATGGTGGTTAAGGTAGACCTAAATTAAGTGGCCATCCGCTAAACTTAATCTTAATTCAAGGAATGTGTCCTAATTCTAGTGTATTGAAATGAGGCCACTAAATCTGTGTTTATCTTATTTGAATTCTACTTGATTTTCTGGAATTTTATCATGTTTTTATTTTGTTCTAGTTTAAAAGGTACATTTTTAAAAACTGTTTGTTTTTTTTTTTTTTCATTTTTGAGCAAAACAAGCACAACCAGATGAGTTTGAACTATTTAAGGAGGTGTAAATAGTAGCACTGGCCCCCAAATAAAAATATTAGCCATTTTCTTCCATTAAATTATAAATAACTAGAATCTATCTAATAAGCTATTGAGTTTAGCTGATTAGCCACTCTTAATTTTATGCCTTCAAAATAGCCTAGCTTTGGGAGAGTAAAAGAGACTTTGAAATCAGTCTAAACTATCTCAGATACTTACTTGCTGTGAGGCTTAGGGAAAGTAATTGAACTTCTCTGGGTTTCAGGTTCTCACTTGTTTATTAAAATTATGCCATCTCATAGTGAAGTTGAAGATAATAGAAAAAATAATGAAAGAATCAATCCCAACACAGAGACTGAAACAGAGTAGAAAGTTAAGAAATAAAGTTATTTCCCCTTTGTATCACTCTTCTCCTGCCTTTCTCTCTTGTTTTGGTTCTTTATTCATTTCAATCCCCACCTATTTTCAGTGTAGCTTCCTAGCTATAATTCACACTTGTTAGGGGGCAGGCAGTGAGTCTGGAAGTCATGGTGCTACTTAAAGAATTTCAGGAGAAATGATATATTTAATCATTTCTGTGAAATAGCAATGACTTTATTAACAAAATACGTGGGTATATGTAGGCAAGTTCCTGCAACTAAAAAGTAACACATATAAGATTTTCTTGTAATCATATTTCTGACATTTCCATTAATTTCATTTAACTTTTTGTTTTTTGTTCTTTCTTTTGTTTCTTGCTAGGTATCAAAGGTTGAAAAATATTGAGCAGGGAAACTTAAAATTGAGAGATTTTATTTGACATTTGTTTTCATTTTTTATGTCCTTTTCAATGGGAAAACTTGTCAATATTTGACTTTTGTGTAAGTGTGCTTGCTACCCAATGTTCCATGGATACATAATTTAATATCCAATGGTATTATTATATAACACCTTGATTTG
The DNA here is from genome assembly GCF_037043125.1 of Eumetopias jubatus. Lineage (NCBI taxonomy): Eukaryota > Metazoa > Chordata > Mammalia > Carnivora > Otariidae > Eumetopias > Eumetopias jubatus. The sequence continues at coordinate 166,695,215 of NW_028274808.1, forward strand.
TCACAAAGTCCTACATTGAAATATTTTCCAATTTCTGAAACATGTCTACGTAATCTAGACTCTAGTTTTCAAATTGGATTCCATTTAATGGACAATATATTTGCTATAAATATTAAGAATACTGCCTGACATGCTATTTTTTTCCTCTGTAGCATTTAACTTCTCATTCCTGAGCAGAAAACCTGAAGAATGTATAAACAGAACTCACATCATTAACTTGATTCCAAATGCAACACCTTCAGATCTGCCATTTTTCTATGCTGCTTTGGGATCACATTACGGAACAGATCTTCATTTCAAGGAAAAGATGTACACTTTCCCTCTGCCCCACATTTTTTTTTTTTTTTTTTTGGAGTCATTCTCTTTACTTCCAACTAATAAGCAAAGTATCTCAATTCTATCAAAAGGGTCTCTTGAATCCCACTATATTTTTCCCATCCTTACTGCCTTAGTTCAAGCTTTATCAACTTTCATATTAACTATTACAATATCTTTCTACGTCATCTCTTTTCCTTAAGTTTCCAAGCCCCAGTCCTTTCTTCAATGAGTAGTGAAAATAAAAAGTCAAAGATTAGTTCATGGAAGGCCTTGTATTGCTCCGTAGACGTTATTCTTTAAATATGGAGAACACTTAAAGAAGGCATATTGTCTATGCTATGTTGCTGTTCCCATTGTAGACAATGTTTCCTTAAGCATTACTGATTATATCTATTCTAACTTTTCCACTATGGAAGTGAGAGTTGCTAGACCATTTCCAGGGCACTTTATGACATGTCGGCCATATCTGTAAAAATACAAAAATTAATAAGCAAAAAGAAAACTGGAAGAAAGAAAACAATACTACTAATCTTTAAAGGTGATTTTATACCTATATCCACATCTGTATATATTGTGCATAGCTAAAACTCTTACCAAAACTCCACTACACACTGACACAGTATTTTTTATCACATTACAGTGCTATGTATGCTGTTTTTTATTTTAAAACTAAGATATGCCGACATCTATAAACTCTTCAAAAGATCAAATAACAAATATTGTTTATGAAATTACCAAAAAAGTCATGAATCTTGAAAAAAATGACTACTAAAATTATTTTCAAAGGCCCAAATGAAGTAATTTTACACAAAATATTGTAATAATATGTGTGATGGGTAATAATTTGAACTAAGCTTTTAAAGGTGTTTGAATCAAGGAGATGTACAGAGAGAGGTATACAAAATGTGGATAGAGGTACAAAATTAGACAATGATATTGTGTTTAGATCTATAATTAAAAAAAGACCATAGTTGGCATCTAAGAACATAAGGGAAAAATCACAGGGTAGCACATGAGCAATAAAACTGAAAAGAAATAGATAATGTCACTGGGTGCACAGGCATAGATTGGGACAGTATTCAGCATGAGGAAATATCAGGGTCATTAAGAGAAGTTTGGTCAGGGGCACCTGGGTGGCTCAGATGGTTAAGCGTCTGCCTTCAGCTCAGGTCATGGCCCCAGGGTCCTGGGATCAAGCCCCACATCGGCCTCCTGGCTCCTCGGGGAGCCTGCTTCTCCCTCTCCCCCCTCTCCCTCTACTGTTCCCCCTGCTTATGCTCTCTCGTTCTCTCGGTCAAATAAATAAATAAAATCTTAAAAAAAAAAATGTTTGGTCAATAGCAATCCTAACTTCATGACTAGTGATTAAGCATCTTGACAATTAATGATTTTGCTATAGCTTACTTCATTCAACAAATTATATATAATAATAATTAATACACATTTAGATTTGATTTTTATAAGTTTGATGACGATGATTTTCATGTCAATGTTAAAAAATCTGTTGGAGAAGTTAAAAATATTATCCTTTAAAGCAAACTAATTTTAAATAAATATTTTAAAAATATTAAAATTATGTCTAGTAAAATAATTTTATATACAATATCTATCTGCTAGTGAGTAAGTATTATTTTTAAAATGATAAATTAGAAAGGGATATATAAAATATTTAAGTCAATTTTGGCGCAAGACCAGTAATTCCTTTTCTGGGTATGTATCCAAAGGAAATGAAATTGCAATCTCAAGGAGATATCTGCACCCCCATGCTTAGTCCAACATTATTTACAATAACCCAAACATGGAAACAACTTAAGTGTCCACTGATGGATTAGTGGATAAAGAAAATGTAGTGTACATACACAATGGAACATTACTCAGCCACATTAAAGAAGGAAATCCTGCAACATGGGTGAAGCCTGAGGGCATTATGCTAAGTGAAATAAGTCACATAGAGAAAGACAAATACTGTATGATATTGCTTATATGTGAAATCTAAAAAAAAAAAGAAGAAAAGAAAAACAAGCTCATAGAAACAGGGAACAGATTGGTAGTTACCAGATGCAGAAGGTGGGGGTGTGGGAAAGGAGTTCAAAAAGCATAAATTTCCAGTTATAAGATAAAAAAGTTCTGAGGATGTAATGTACAACATGGCAAGTATAATTAACAATACTGTCTTGTATATTTGAAAGTTGCTAAGAGAAAAAATCTTTAAAGTTCTCATCATAAGAACAAAATTCTGACTATGTGAGGTGATGACTGTTAAGTAAATTTATTGTGGTATGATTTCACAGTATATACTATATGAAACCATTATCTTGTTATCATTAAACTTACACGATCTTATATGCCAATTATATCTCAATAAACCTGGAAATAATAAAGAACAATACTGTCTCCCATAATCAAAGTTTTAGTCTTTGTTCATATACAAGCTTTTAAGTTAGTTCATAGCACCTGTAAACCACATGTGGGAGGACATTCTGCCTCACCCTAACTGAAGCTTAAATCCAAAACCAAAAACATATTCTGATTTTTTCAAGGTTTGCATCAGAAATATATAATAAAATATATTTAAAATATTCTTACCCACAGTGATTTCTAAACTATTGTGTTTATCCTTTTTTATGGCCATTGTTAACTTCTATCTCTCCCTGCTTTCTAGCTTAAAATATTATAGATAGCTTGGAGAATGTGTATTTGTCTAAACTGTTTTTTTTTTCTAAACAAGAATCTCTCTGCTCTTATTGCTTTATAAGTTTCTAAGAGATTATTTTAAATGACAGTGGGAAATAGTGTTTACCTATTGAGAAAAAAAAGTTGGCAACATTTTTAATGCACTGTACTTATAAGCCAAGATACATTAGAGCTCTAAAATGTGTTAAGACATACAGTGAAATCTACTTACAGGGAAAATAGAAAGGCCCTGATCTCATTCCTGTTTTTAGGATCTAGCGTTGACATGTCTACATCTACAAGTGGCTGAAATTGCCTCTGGTTGGCAATTACCATGCCTGCCTCTGAAAGTATAAAAACATCAAATTAGCACTAGAATGAACTTCTGACCCCCAAAAGTCATAGTAATAGCTGAGGGGCTGTGCCAGACTTTGCTAGTCTAAATAGTAAGAGTTGCCATTTTGTAGCTCAATGTATACAAAAATATTTACATGGGTTGAATTTTTGTTTTACATAAAAAGTTGGGCTACCATGTTTTTCTCTATCTAAATAATATAAATGATTATCCTCTGGTATCATGACATAAAGTAGCCATTACATATTTGGTGTTCTTTTCATGTCTACCTAAGATTCTATCTCATATTTAACTTTGTTGACTAGTTGCTTTTTGATAGACCATTTTTTTGCTATCATACACAATGCTACCAATTATATTTTCATCTTAAACATTTTTTTAAAGATTTTATTTATTTATTTGAGAGAGAGTGAGAGAGACAGAGAGAGAGAGAGAGCAGGATAAGGGTCAGAGGGAGAAGCAGGCTTCCCGCTGAGCAGGGAGCCTGATGCGGGGCTCAGTCCTGGGATTCAGGATCATGACCTGAGCTGAAGGCAGATGCCCAACCAATTGAGCCACCCAGGCGCCCTCAAGTTAAGTATTTTTATTGAAGTATGATTAACATGCAATGTTATATTAGTTTCAGGTATGCAACATACTGATTCAACAATTCTATACATTTCTAAATGTTCACCAACACAAGTGGAGTCACCATCTGTCCCAAACATCATTATAAGATTATTGACTATAGTCCCTTTGCTATACTTTTCATCTAGGTGATTTATTTATCTCATAACTGGAAGTTTGTACCTCTTAATCCTCTATCTTTTTCACCCACCCTCCTACTCGCCTCCCCTGAATATCACTCAGCCATAAAAAAAGAATGAGATCTTATCATTTCCAACAACATGGATGGACATAGAGTATATTATGCTAAAATATAAGTCAGATAGAGAAAGACAAATACTATCTGATTTCACTTATATATGGAATCTAAAAAACAAAATAAACGGGTCAACTTAAATATTTTTCACATTGAGATTTCTATAAGAGAGAATTCTAGAAGGGGAATTTTAGGGGGAAAAGGCTATGCGTGTTTTATTTGTTTTATTTTATTTTTTTAAAGATTTTATTTTTGACAGAGAGAGACACAGCGAGAGAGGGAACACAAGCAGGGGGAGTGGGAGAGGGAGAAGCAGGCTTCCCGCGGAGCAGGGAGCCTGATGCGGGGCTCGATTCCAGGACCCTGGGATCATGACCTGAGCCGAAGGCAGAAGCTTAATGACTGAGCCACCCAGGCGCCCCAGCTATGCACGGTTTAAAAGAATCCTGATAGTCACTGCTTTTGCTCTCTGAAAAACTACACGAATTTATGCTTTCACTAAAAATTGATGTGAATGCATATTTATTTACTTTCTTGCACAATATATTAGTAATTTATCTATTAGTTCCCATGAAATATAAAGTATTTTATTATTGGGGTGCCTGGGTGGCTCAGTCGGTTAAGTGTCCAACTCTTGATTTCAACTCAGGTCTTGATCTCAGGGTCATGAGGTGGAGCCCCGAGTCAGACTCTGAACTCAGCACAGAGTCTGCTTGTCCCTCTCTCCCTACTCCTCTCCCCACTTACACTCTTTCTCATAAATAAATAAATAAATAAATAAATAAATAAATAAATAAATAAATAAATAAAATCTTTTTTTAAAAAATATTTTGTTGCTTCAAGTTGTGTGTTTTTAATTATTAAATAGGTTGAACATTCTTCTACTCACTTAATGAATTTTTCTATGTCTTTTTCTGGCCTGCATATGGATGTTTATGGAAGCTTTACTCATAATTGTCAAAACGTGGAAGTAGCCAATATGCACTTCAGTAAATAAATGGATAAACATACTGTGGTACAATCAGACAATGGAATATTATTCAGTCCTAAAAAGAAATGAACTATCAGTCCATGACAAGACATGAAAGAATCTTAACTGTATATTACTAAGGGAAAGAAGCCAATCTGGAAAAGCTGTATATTGTATGATTCCTACTGTATGACATTCTGAAAAAGGTAAAACTATGGAGATGGTAAAAAGATCAGTGGTTGTCAGACACTGGAGAGAGGAGGAGGGATGAATAAGCAAAGCACAGAGGATTTTTAGGCCAATGAAAATAGTTTGTATGATACCATAATGATGGATACATGTCATTATACACTTGTCTAAACCCATAGAATGTATAATACCAACAGTGAATCTTAATATAAACTATGGACTTTAGGTGATTATGATGTGCCAACATAGGTTCATCAATTGTAACAAATGTACCAGTCTGGTGGGGGATATTGATAACAGGGAGGATATGTATGTGCAGGGTCAGACAACATATGGGAGATCCCTGTACCTTTCCCCTTGGCTTTGCTGTGAATTTAAAACTGCTCTAAAAATACAGTGTTTAGAACAACACAGAGAGATGGCACTGACCTGGAGGTCAGCCATTACCACCATGTACCTCTTCAAGAAGTCCAAGAGTGAGATGACCCCAGAGGAGCTGCAGAAGCAGGAGAAGGAAGAGTTTAACCCGGGTCCACTCTCTGTGCTCACACCATCAGTCAAGAACAACACCCAAGGGCTCATCAGCTGCCACCAGAAGAAGAAGCTCTTGGGCCATATGAAGGCAGCCGACAGGCACTACGGCATGGTGCTGGAAAATGTGAAGGAGATGGGGACCAAGGTCCCCAAGACTGACAAGGGCAAGAAGTAGTCCAAGCCAGTCATCAAGGACCACATCTCCCAGATGTTCTTGTGTGGGGACTGGGTCATCTTGGCCCTGTCAACCCACTCATTGGTGGCAAGTAGGGGCCCTTCCCCACCATCAGAATTCCCTCCCTCACCCTGCGGAGACCTGCCCTTTGTAATGGGAATAATAAAATCTTGTGTTTTTTCTAAAAAATAAAAAAACAATTTTTAAATTGAAAATGTAGTATTTACATAAGTAAACAATAAAATAGAAAAATGTAATTTTTAATAATTAATTTTCATCAATTAATATTCACTTTCTCCTCTATAATTCTGCTTTGGTGTAAATATTCTCCCTCTTGCTTTCTTCTTTTGTCAGTGTCTTAGTCTGTTTGGGCTGCTATAACAAAATACCATAGATGGGTGGCTGATAAACAGAAACCTATTTCTCTCAGTTCTGGAGGCTGGGAAGTCCAAGATTAAGGCATAGGCCGATTTGGTGTCTAGTAAAAGCCTGCTTTCTAGTTCTAGATGGCTGCTTTCTTATGGTGTCCTCATTTGATGGAAGGCGTAAGGATGCTCTGTGGGGTCGCTTTTAGAGGGGCATTCATCCCATTCATGAGGGCTCTACCCTCATGACCTAATCCCCTCTGAAAGGGCTTACACTGGAGATTAGGTGTCAACATAGTAATTTCAACGAAACACAAACATTCAGTTTGTAGCATGTGTCCTGTCTTATTTGCCCCCTAAACCAATGTGTTTCAAAAGGCAATTTTACCTTATTGAACATGAGTTTAGCTTCGGTGAATCCAAGATACATTCATTGAGCATGTACTAAGTATATTAACTAGCACTCCACTGGGCATCACCTGGGTTGTAAAGAGGCTAACAAATAGCACAGTCCAAGTTTTCTGTACATTTAATTTGTATCTGGAATAGTTATCGGAATTTTACATGTAGTATATAAATTACCCCTCCCAACAACACCACCATGAGGTAAATATTATTATTATGCCTATCTTAGAGATGACACTCAGAAGGTTAAGGAACTTGCCTAAACTAACATAGTAAAAATGGAGCTGGATTCAACAGGCTCTCACAGTCTAAGTAGGGTCACATACACCATAAATATGAAATATTTCTTCAAAGACTATTTTAAAGACCTATGATGACTACAAATTCTATAGCAGTTCAGGGGCACAAGGTGAGCAAGAATGGGGTGATTAAGAGAGCTTTCATAAAGATGATAGGACTTAACTCAGGCCTGGAAGCATAAATAGATTTGGCAGGTTATAGGAAAGGATGAGAATTTTCTAGTACAGACATCATGAGCAAAGTGATGGAAGTGGGAATGATCAAAAAAGGTTTTGCTACTGATATAGATCGGCCTGCAGAGGCAAGTTTCATATATTGTCAGAGAGTAGTCATTTGGTGGGTTTAATTGGTTGGTATCCATTTCCTCTTCTACAGATAAGAACACAGCAATTTTTATCCAGGTGTCCACATTTACTTGCTCAAATTATACGTTGCATGGTTTGATTTCACTATTTGAGCAAGGTGCAAGGAAAGTGATTCAAACCTAAGTCAATATTGTCTATATTGCTTTATTAAAGGATGGGCATCTGACTTCTTCTGGTCCTATCATAATTCTCTCAAACATAGTCATGCACACACATGTGTAAATAACGAGGTACAAGAGGCATCACGGGACCATGAGTGGAGCATCCTGCCAAGAATGGAGCCAATATTGAAGAAGGAGAGCTGTGAAATGGTCCTGGGTGGCTCAGTCAGTTAAGCGTCTGCCTTAGACTCAGGTCATGATCCCAGGGTCCTGGGATCAAGAGCCGCATCGGGCTCCCTGCTCAGCGGGGAGCCTGCTTCTCCCTCTCCGTCTCCCCTTCCCCTGCTTGTGCTCTCTCACTCTCTTGCACTCTCTCTCTGTCAAATAAATAAATAAATTTTTAAAAAAATTTTTGTTTAAAAAAATATGAGGTCCTGGACATGCTGAGTCTTTGTACCAGTCCAGTTTAGAAACTATACTTTTGTTGCAGAGAATACATTCCTTTGTTTTTAAGTAGAGTTTGATAGGGTTTTTCATTACAAAGAAAGCATACAGATAATGACATATGAAGAAGGTAACGGGAAAAGCATAAATTAAAAACAAAAACATTTTGCATCAAGTTATGACTCCCCCACTTTCTAGATGAGTGACATTTTCAAGATCTTTAACTTCTTCCTGAGTCTCAGCTGACTCATTACAAAATAGAAAAAACCTAATTACAAAGCATTTAGTATAGACAGAATTGACAGAATGGGATTAGATGGGATAAGAATTAATATGTTCCCGAGCAATTCAATTTTGATAGAAGTATGTTACAATGGCCTTAAAAGGGTTGGCTCAAAGGAACGATATGACGAGAGGGGTTTAGTACATTTATTTGAACACTATTTTGCTTAAAGAACTCCAGGAAAAGAAAGTAGAAAACCCTAATAGTAATTAAGCATGGAGATTAGGGTCTGTGTTAGGGTATTGTGTGCAGGAACAGGAATGAAAAGACTTGCTGGAGGAATATTTCAAAGACCAGAAAAAAATAATTGATCCTCTAGTTCAGCAGAATAAAAAAATAATATTGGCTTAGTTCTATTGAAAACTGACATTCTAAATGGCTGTTTTATAAGTAAATAATAACAATTCGGTTTATGGTTCAGCAAGAAATTAATATTTGAGTTATACTTGGTGTTAGAGTTTTGTAAATCTGTGCTTTTCCATCTGGTTTGTAGTTCACAGTTCAGTTAAAGACCTTGCTAAAACATATGATGCCTTACTACACAGCCAAGAGCTACAGAATAGAAAAATATATTACAGTGAAATATTAGATTTGTATTTGGTAGAACAGTGCAGAGGAATGTAGAGTAGTTGAGATCAGCTTGAGAGTAAAATAAGTCAGAGAGCATGAATTTGAAAGAAACGCTAACCTAAAAATAGTCATAGGTTTGGCCATGTTTATATGCTGGGGGAAAAAATGTAAACACTTCAGACTGCTAAATTTTTCTCCAACCAGAAACTATGTTTACAAAGACAAAGAAAACTGAAGAGTTCAAAAATGCTTAATCGATATAGAATAAAACCACAGGTTTCTTGGAAACGATGAGTAGAGGGAATGACTGAAGTATCTAGAATAATAACTTTATCTATAATATCAATTTGGTTATTTTCAGTAGGTTCTTGTTCAACTTCTCATTTCTCTAAAAATAGCTCAAATTTTGAGGTAGATTGTGGGTGGTACATTGAGGGCATTCCCTGCAGAGAAACAGAGATTTCTGCCCCTGATGTTCCTGCTATGATTGCAAGCTGCTTAGTTTATATGTTGCTTTATTCCCTTTACAAACAAGAGAAAAAAAAGAGGTAATATTCTGGAGATGATTTACAGGTTTGTTTTTTAACAGCAACTAATAAAACATAGGCTGTAAAGCATTTGGAATATATAAAATTGGGGGCTAATGCATAATCCTATGTGCTAAGATACCATGCTGCAAGGGACAACCCAAATGTTCCAGGTGTTCACAACTGAAAAAGGCTAATGACTCCAGAGCCACTATAATTCATGAAAAAGACAAAGATCTAAGTTCTGCAAGCCAGAGAAGGACACAGTAAACATTGGAGGACTTTATTCATTATTAAAATATGCAAAAATTAAATAGCCAGGGCCTCAAGCTAAGAACCCTATGGCATTATAAAATGGATTGCAAATTAGTTAGTTTATGCTAGACTATCAGAAGAATTAATCTATAATTTATGCTAAAGAATTATTCATTTTAATTTTTCACCAGGATCTGTGCAAGCCAGATACGCAAATGAAGAGGAAAAAAGGTAATTGTCAGTCCCAATATGTTTTACTACCTCTGTCCCTTTTATTTTCAGCATTTTACATTTGCTTCATCAATACAATCTCTACCATGCCTTGTACTGACCCAGTTCCTAAGCCATTTCTGATTAACGCAAGAAATACAGCTGCTACAATCTGGGGGCCTATAAAATCAAGTCAGATTCTCCCTTTTCAGTGTATGTTGTTGCTTTGTTTAATATCTTACACAGACAGTCCCTCTCTTGATGGAGACTCCGTTTTAGCAAATTCATCTTTATTGATCATTTATTCCATGTTAAAACCTGTGTTTGAGGGCACCTGGTTGATTCGGTCATTAAGCGTCTGCCTTCGGCTCAGGTCATGATCCCAGGGTCCTGGGATCGAGTCCTGCATTGGGCTCCCTGCTCAGTGGGGAGTCTGCTTCTCCCTCTCCCTCTGCCCTTCCCCCTGCAAGTGTTCTCTCTCTCTCCCTCGCTCACTCTCTCTCTCTCAAATAAATAAATAAATAGAATCTTTAAAAAAAAATCCTGGGTTTGTCCTATCAACTTTTTTAGCTTCAAATATTATAAATTGAATTAATCATCTGCCTCACTTCATGACATCTCAGCATCACTGGTCACTACCAAGGCTCCTTATTAGTTTATTTCATAATTTTTTTCTTTATCCAACATCTCCTTTCTCAACCTCTTCCCCATAAGGGAAGTGGCTGCAGCTATACAATGCAAGTAGGGAGAATGAATGAAATGCAAAAGTCTTACTCCTATATATTGTGATGACAACTAATGGCAAACTACAAATCAAATAGTCCAGATTCTTAATGGTACAGACCCTCAGGGAATAAAGTTTGGGGTCACTGTGCCAGTCAAGAAACCATAATCATCTGAGGTGCTTTCTGAGGCCAAAGGAAATAAACTGGTAGTGTAAAATGGAAATTACCAACACTAGCTAAGACCGTGTGATCACTTGCTGCAAGGAGGACTAGTGGTTGTGGCTGTTTCTTCCTTGCTGTGTGTGTGTGTGTGTATACTTATGTGTGTGTATATGAAAAAACATTGTATATGTGCGTGTGCCATTATTATTATTTTTATTTTTTCACTCCTGTTCCTTTATTGTTAAAGCAAATGTATGTTGATGTGTTAATAGTGATTAACCTTATATTTCAGTATTTAGGTGAGAAGATATCAATCATGGATCACTACATCAAAAACTAATGATGTAATGTGTGATGATTAACATAACATAATAAAATAAAAGAAATGCAAAAAAAAATATCAAAGGGGAATATGACTTAGAAGAACGAACATCACCTCAAGGTGAATAAAGTAAGATTTTGTGTATCCTCTTTTGGGGGAGTAGGTTAACATGTTTTGGGTTTAATGTGTGTCAGTTGCATTGTGTTAGTTAAAAGATTATTGTGTTTGGAAGTTGCATATGACTAAAATGAAGTGTATGAATACCAGGTGGACGAGGTATAGACTGTGGTGGACTATTCTCTGTGGGTTGGTAATGCTGGGAATCGAATTTTTGAAACTCCCCTTCCTCTATGTGTCTGAGTTAAAATTAACCAAAAGAGAAGCCATGAGTGGTTTGGAATGCATAATAGCAACAGTGACTATAATCCCTAAAAGATATTTGTCAAGTTCAGATGTGGTGACTAACAGATTCAGAGATGTGTGCTGACTTCCCATTTACCACCACTATGCTCTCCTCCGTGCCCACCCTTCCTCATGGATGCTGGCCCGCTGGTCAACAGTGACCCTAGGCAGTGACCATATACTTGGCTGTGGATCCCGCCAATAGCTTACACACCATTCAAATTAAAATTGTATAGTAGATACCTATATAAACCTATGAATTTCATGAACCACAAACTATTCTATTAAATGTATGAAACAACAGATGCACTTTAAATTCTACTGTTCGAATAGCCTAATCTCTCATTAAGATTTTTCATGAAAAGCCTATAATTCTAGCCAGTGGAATGTCTAGCTCAAGTTCTAAGCTGGGCCAACGCTCTCTGAGAGTTTTGAACCTCCGGTTTGTTCAACAACTCAAATCCTGGAAAATATTGCCTTATCTCAAATTTAATTCTGTTTCTTCTGCTCTTCCTTATCTCCTGACTTCTGACCTTGTTCACTGTTCCTCGTCACACATTGACTATAGTGCTACTGATCCTGGGGCTGTGCTTATATTAGAGCAGGTTGTGTTGAACTTCTCTCTTTAACCGGCTTCGAGTTCTCAGAGTGGTCCCAGATCAGCACCAACAGCAGCACCTGGGAATTTCTTAGAGAGGGAAATGCATGTGTCCCATCCCAGACTTGCTAAGTCAGAAGCTCTGGGGCTGGAGTCCAGCCATCTGAACTGCAACAATCTCTTCAGGCGACTCACATACAATTAAACTGTAGAACCACTGAAGTAGAGTGTGCCATTTCCTCTCTTTCTATGTCCATTAACCAGTCCTTCCACCTGGTTCCTAACTTCCTGTGTTCCTCTTAGCCTGCATTCCTGCTGTTTGCCCAGAAAGCAGTCACAGTATAAGTATTAATCTACTCACCTAATTAATATTCGTTCTATTAGGAAATAAATTAGGGAATTCTCTGCAGCCTATTTAATACCTAGAATAAATTCTGAGATTAGTTCTCGTTTACACCCTTAATTATATTGTTGCTATGAAAAAAGCTGTCCGCTTTGTTTTTCACATTATTCCCTGTGGTCTTTAGTATCTTGTTCTTTATTACTTGACTAAATACCTAATTGTTTCTCCTCTCAGAAACTTTTTTTGGATGCTTATGTAGAGTTTTCGCATTCTCTTGACTTGAACATTTCTTCAATTATATGTTGGTAAGCATAATATGATAATCAGTCATTTGTTTATAAAGTTATTTATTGTTTATGCCCAAATCCACTGGTATTAAAGGTAGTACAAATAAAAATTTGTAGTCTGGTGCTATTAAGTTCTTAAATTGCTCTTGTAATATGAAGTTTTTCACTAAAATGTATTTCTTAAAGTAAGTAAATACTGGGATCCCGGCACAATATTTGCCATGTAATGATTAAACACACTGCTCTAACATTTTCCTTGCATTTCTTAGATGGAAATTTAACAGTGTTGTGGAAGATGTATACTGATGCTTTTGCTGCTCCACCGTGGGGGATCCATTTTAAGCCAAAACCAAGCAGAAAATGGCTCATTTCATCAAAGAGATTTAAAACGCCTCTCCTATCACCCAGTAGCAGAGGCTGCTGATTACAGTGGGAAACACAACTCCCCCATTGCCCCCACATACACACACTTCTCAGGTTAGAGAAAACAAGAACTTCGGTATCACGCAGCTACTTTCTTTCAAATGTAACACACGTAGCTAGTTTTAAGCAGAAGATATTAAAAAGAAAAGAAGTCTTCCATAACAATCAGTTTATAAAAATTCAGTTCTTACAGGACTCAGACAATGATAAAAGACTTGCTGTTTTTTGTAATGAGTCCTCTGAAGCACGAAGTGGATACCCCAGCATAGATAACTTAGAATGGAACAATGGCAGATGATTATAGAAGAGAATCCTGGCTCTACCTGAAGACATCCAGCTCTGTTGCTTAGGGGTCTTTGCCAGTGCCTTTGAAAAGCATACCCCTACAATTTTATAGCAGGAAACTTGACACAGCCTTTAATTTCTTATATATTATGTGTGGAATCAAATCTAGTTAACTTTTTATTATCAGAAAATGTGAGGCACTCTTAGGACATGATTTTGTGATCTTTTTAAAGTCCCATGGTAAGTAACGTCTCCAAGTTTATTATTATAAATAGTAATGTGAATAGAGTGGACTCTATTTTGTTACTAACAGTTTAATATCTGGCCAGCACAAACTCTCAGGAATTGTGTTTTAGCAAGACTTTTATTTTCATTCAGGAAATACAAAGTAATTGTCTCTTTCCTTGAACCCACTGAGCTAGCTCAGGAGGTATACTTGTGAGCTGATGGATCTAGCCCCTTGACCTCATGTAGGTACCGTTCTAGTGGAGGAAATAGTAAAAAATACTATAGCAATACAAAATATAAAATAATTAGTTATGAAGGAAAAAACAAGAACCTGAGATAGATGATTGTAATGATGGAAGAAGAAGGGTCTAGGTTTGAAGGGATAATGATGGAAAGAATTTTTATAAAGAAAAAATTGAGCTAAAATCTAAAACAGATTAAGGATTCAGCTATATAAAGGTACAAGAAAGAATGTTCAAAAATAAAATTATTTTTACAAACACATGTTAAGAAATAATATATTTGAGATGTTAGGGGTTCAGAATGGTCCCATAAGAAGGCCCATGTGTATGGATCATAAATAAAGATAAAGTGGCAGAGGTGACCTTGAATAGAGGAGAACTAGATCATACAGATCCTTTTAAGTCAGGTGTTTGGACTTTATTTTTTTTATTTTTTTAAAGATTTTATTTATTTGACAGAGAAAGACACAGCGAGAGAGGGAACACAAGCAGGGGGAGTGGGAGAGGGAGAAGCAGGCTCCCCACGGAGCAGGGAGCCCGATGCAGGGCTCGATCCCAGGACCCTGGGATCATGACCTGAGCCGAAGTCAGATGCTTAATGACTGTGCCACCCAGGCGCCCCTGGATTTTATTTTAATAGGAATAAGAACCCAATAAGGGGTTTTAGACAAGGAAGCCACATGACTCTATTTACATTATCAACAGATAATTTGGAATCCTATGTGGGAAAAAAAAGGAATGAATTTGGATATGGATACCAGCTACGAGGCTGGAGCACTAATTCAGCAAATTTAGACGCTAAGTTGTACACTTTAAATATACAAAAATTTTATATGTCAAAAGTGTCTTAATAAAAAGAAGAACAGTTTTGGCAATTCTGAATAAAGCTGCTGTAAACATCCATGTGCAGGTTTTTGTGTTTATATAAGTTTTCAGTTTCTTTGGGTTAATACCAAGGAGTTCCTGAATCTTATGATAAAAGGACTTTTACTTTTGTAAGAATCTGCTAAACTGTTTTCCAAAGTGTCTGAAGCACTTTGCATTCCCACCAACAATGAAAGAGAGTTACGCCACATCCTTGCCAGCATTTGGTCATGTCAGTGTTCCAGATTTTGGACAATCTCATAGTTGTGCACTGGTATACTTTTCTGTCCCAGCTTAAAAATGTCAGAGGGCACAGTAGAAGGGTTTCTTGGGAAGGAGAAAAGTGAAGTTTACTGAGTAGTTCGGAGATACCTAACTGTTCTAGATATTGTATTAGTATATACACATTTTCCCACCATGTCTCATGGTTCAGTTTCATCCCTAAACAGAACCCATTTGATGACAAGTTTAGCAAATTTCTTATCTTATAATCAATGTACTAGTTAAAATATGCATTCTAAAATTTGGAATTCTTATTACTATAAAAAGAAAGAATGAATTTTGGGAGTCCTAGGGGAGGCAACTGGCAGTCTCTGCCTTAAAAAGCATTTATCTGCAAAATCCAGGAAATCAAAATAAAGTCAGCATATTAAAATTAAAGATTTTTTTTTAGCTGAGGAAAGTATGTGACCTCTCTCTATTAGAGAGAGGAAATAATATTCTCTACACATTCTCATAAAAAAGGATGCCTGTGCAATGTAATAGAACTGTTCTTAATCATTACTACATTGATTTTATACAACAATCTTGTGATATCCTTCAATAAAAACTAATGAAATAATTCAGTAAAAAAAATTATTCTGGGGTTAAAACAATGAAGGAAATAAGGTTTTAAAATATTTTAAAGGAATGAGTAAAAAAGCTTTATTGTCCTTAATACGAAGGTAGAATTATCCTCAAGCACATGTAATGATTGTTTTTCAGTAATTTAACCATGAAAGTTTGCAAGACATAATCTATATTCCATTAGTTCACCTTGAGGTTTAATGGCACATATGTA
The DNA here is from genome assembly GCF_037043125.1 of Eumetopias jubatus. Taxonomy (NCBI): domain Eukaryota; kingdom Metazoa; phylum Chordata; class Mammalia; order Carnivora; family Otariidae; genus Eumetopias; species Eumetopias jubatus. The sequence continues at coordinate 166,711,057 of NW_028274808.1, forward strand.
GCTTCCCCTTATTGAAAATTCCTTTAAACTCTTTAATTTTGTAAGACATGTATATATTTATTTCTATTACAGTTTTATTGTACTATATAATTGCTACTTGTGATTATTAGTATACTTTCATTTAATGAAATTTATTAAACAGTTAAACAATATGTATTACATCTTTTCTTGATAAATAGTAATATCTTTAAAAATCATTTTAATATGTGTATTTCTATTCTTCCTCTCTTAAACCAAATTTAATTTAGGATGTAAATGTGTCTTATGAATATTTTGTTCCCAATTCCTATTTCAATAGCTGGCATATTACATGTACTTGTTGATTTTGCAAACAGTTACACAGTACTGTGGTTAAAGGATCTATTATTTGTTTTAATTTGGTTAATGCAAGTTGTGATAAAAAATACACATCAGTTTTCCAGTGCTTTAACAAACTAGGTATTTATTTTTCTTTTATGTAAATATCTAACACAGATGTCCTATTGGTTGTGAGTTTCTTTAATCTACAGGTGATTATATATGTGGTGATTCAGCAACCTATATCATTTCCATCCTGTGGCTCCACACAGGTCAGTTTTTCTCAGTGGGGGAGATGATTCTTCAGACAATTAAGCCCTAATGCCCTAAAGCATCCATTTTATATAAAGAATTAACTTTCTTCCTAGGCATCTAACATAGTAATACTTACGTGGATTCTTGGGAGAACTGAGGTTAGTCAATCAAATCATTTTCTGTGTTTGGTGGTGTAGCTAAGAGCCCTGGTTGAGAAAGCCTCAGAATCCTCTGCATCTAGTCTGCAAAGGAGCAAATACCGTAAGATTTCATTCATATGTGGAATTTAAGAAATAAAAGCAACCAACAACAACAAAGAGACAAATAGAAGACCAGACTCTTAATCATAGAGAGAAAGGTGGGTGGTTTTGAGAGGTTGCTAGAGAGGAGGTGGGTGGCGGATGGGGGAAACAGGTGATGGGGATTCAGGAGTGCGCTGGGTGATGTCTAGAACTGTTGAATCACTACATTGTACACCTGAAATGAATATAGCACTGTATGTCAATTATATTGAAATTTTAAAAATAAAAATAAATAGAGAGGAGAGGAGGCCCACCCACTTCCTTTAAGGCTCAGACTACAAGTGAAACACAAAACTTATACACATTTATGTTGGCAGTAACCTGGCACCAGGCCACATATAAGTGCTAGAGAAAATGGAGTCCCTGGTCTGGTAGCCCTTGTCCAGTGGTATCCTTACGCACTGAAAAAGCGGGAAGGAATTTGGGTGCAAAGCTCACTGCCTCTATTTCATTGTTTTGTGTACTATTTCAGAGTAAAAAATGATGCTAATATCTACTATGTTTTGAGCATCTTCTTTGACTAAAGCCATATACTAGCTAATGTTATGGAACTTCTTAACACATTTTATAGGACAATTAATATTTCAACCCAGATCCGCCTGCTTGCTAGTTCCATAGTTTCTTCCTCCCACAGATTTGCTGACATAATTAAAAGCCAACACAAAATTGAGAAAAGTGTATTTATTAACTTTTATTTTTCAATGAATTTTGGGGAAAATTCCAATATTCCATTTTATTGGAAGGACCATTTGGTGCAATTCACTAGACACTAATATCTTTGGGAATGTAGTTTAAGAAACAACAATCTGAAAGTTGATCAAGAGAGTCAGATGGCTTAAAGCCCTGATTTGTGTGAGAAAATTTCATAGTTGGTGTTCTCTTCATCACTCCTACATAGAAACAGAATGTTGCTTTAAAAAAAAAATTCAAGCAATACCAAAGAATATAAAATGAAAACATAAAACCCCTGTTTCCTGCTACCTCCCATTTCCTATTTGATGGTGGAACCACAATTAAAGGAGTGCATGTACACACGTGCACACATGGGTGGGTGTGGGTGCGTGTGTCTGATTGCACATGTAACAAAAATGGAGTTATCTCATGTTACTATTATGGAACTTTCTTATTTCACAAAATAGTGTATCTTAAATTTCACCATGTCATGGTGTAAATAATTTGGTAACACATATATAAAAATTAATGTAATAATTTTATTACTGATTGACATTTAAGAAGTTTCTAATATTCTGTTATGATGATGTATGAATTTATATCTAACAATATATCTTTAAATGTTTCCATTCTGTGCATATAATTCAGTATTATGCATATTTGAAGGTTTATGTAATAATTTCCTTATTGGTGTTTAGTTTTTATTTTTATGACAATGCTGTAATGAGTATACTTGTAAATATATTTGGTGAAATATGCATACATTTTTGTGTTTAATTGGTTATTACAAGTGGATTTTCTGAGTCAGGGTACAAGCACTATTTAAACTTATTTATAGATTTGGTCACATCACTCTCTAAAAAATACATTGTATCAGTCTCATTCCACCAACACTCATCCCATTTCTGCATTGCCTCTACTCTGAATAATTTTGGACTTCTTAATTTTCAATAATCTAGTTGGTAAAAAGTGATATCTTTTTGTTGTTTTGATTGTATTCATTCCATTTCTTGTGAGGTTAAACACATATGCATTTGCTATTTAAAATCTATTTTTGGTAATTAACTTCATACTCTGACATTTTTATTAGATTTCCACATCCTTATTTTCAGTGTTCATATAAAGGCACAAATAAATAATTACCCTTTTCAATATGTTAACATTTTTCTCAGTTATTCACACATTTCTTAGCTTCATTTCTTTTGTAAAATTTAGTTTTTTGTGTATTCATATCTGTCAATATTTTTCCCTCATGTGTTCTGGATTCTGTTGAGCTTAGGAAAGCTTTCCACACTCTAAGATTATAAAAATGGTCTTCCATATGTCTTCTAATACATTTTTGGTTTCAGTTGTTCAAACTAGTTCCTTAATTTATCTAGAAATTAATTTCTCTATAAGATGGAAAATAGGGATCTATCTTCATTTTTATTCAAATGGCCATTGCTTATCCTAAATCCATTTCTTCCCTCCTGATTTAAAATATACGTTCTTAACTGTATTTTGTTCATGTATCTATTTGTCTGTATTTCTGTCATGACCACACTTCTCTAAAAGATCTTAGATTATGTTGCCATTTGATAAGACATGTCTACCATTATTGTTATTCTTTTTAAAAAATGACTTAGTCATATTCATGCAAACACTCATTCACATACGTTTTCAATCAATTTGTAAATTTGTAAAGTGGAATTGTGGTTGCAATTGCAAAGAATTTTTAGACTATCTTGGTGAGAAGTATTAGGTGACTAACGTGGTATATCATTCTTTTTATTCCTGTTTATTCAGATTTTCCTTTACAGCCTGTGGAAAAGTTGCATAGTTTTGTTCATATGGGTTTCAAACTTTTCTTGATGTATAAGCATTTTATAACTTTCAACTATATTTTCTCATTTGGACTATTGATCACACATCTACCTTGTGAATACATGAATTTACATTGACTGAACTTCTTTTATCTGCCATATACCATGCCATATGATTTGCTTCCTGCATTCTTTCATTTAATTCTTACCCAAAAAAGGGGGGGTAATATTATTACCCCCATTTGATAGAATGGTAAACTGAGGCTAACGTGATTATTGCATGGCAACTAGTAGTGCAGGAAGACCCAAGTCAAATCCAAGTGCTTCTGTCTCCACAGTCGGAAACACTGGGCTGTTGTCTAAGCTCTAGTGCTTTTTCATTTGAAGTTCACAATTTGTAAGCAGACGATTATTTATTTTGCAAATATTTGTGATTTTTGGTTTCTCTTTGTAAGACTTTTTTTTTTTTCTCACTGCAAGGGCTGGAATTTATGGGTCTATTTTTTTTTAACAGAAGTTTTAATCAACTTTTTCCAATATTCCAATATTTCAGGAAGGGCAGATTTGTTTGTGAACACACTGAGTTCATTACAAATAAGAAAGAATCATTTCAAAATTTCAATTTTTGGGAAGAAAAATTAACATTATTAACATCAGATTTCAAAGTTTGCAATTTAATTTTGAACTAGAATTTTATCTCAAAGAACAAATTAACAACCCCCACTGAAATCATATTTTTTTGGCTGACTCCACAGGCTTTGGCCTACTCTACGAAGGTAGTACCTCTTTAGAATAATTTTGTGGTTTAGTGTTTGTTATCTAATTTGTATCATTCAGGTAGTAGAGAAAGACTTACTTATCCTCTAAACTGCCCCACCTTCTTTTTTCTAAAATCTATTTTGTTATCTTTCAGGCTACCACTAAAGGTCAATTTTGGCTTTGCCTACACTGAGAAGGCAGGCATGGATAGGAAGAAACTAATATTTGAGTGATCACACTGCATCAAGAATATTGATAAGCATTTTCTCTTATTTTATCTCAGTTACTCTCTACTCTCGTTTAATGCTCACAAGAAACTTATGAGGTTGGTATTATCTTTCATATTTCTAGACATCAGACAATTATTTTTATATTCTGTGGTGATTTAATTCCTCCCTTTTAAACATCAGAGCTGCTACCTTTTTGCTTTTCTGTTCCTTATCAGTTAGCAAATGTGATTTCATGTATATGTAACTAAATGCATGAAAAACTAATTTATTTGTTTGCAAGTATATTTAGATAATGTTGTGGAGAGAGCTTAGTCTGTAGATTAGACAAATTTTGTTTCAAATACTAACACTATAGTTTACTTACTTAGTAAATTGGTGCACATCACCCACTTCTCTATGCCAGAGTTCTTTCAATGGTAAAATAGGAATAATAACATTTATATGATAGCAGCATGGGAATGATTAAATAAGAGAACCAGTGATAAGTGCTGAGTTACAATATCTGGTACAGTATATATCAGTATGAACTATTGTTAATAATGCTTGCAATGCATCTAGTCAAAAAATGAATAGAAATATTTACTGGTGTCCTAGATTTCTTCTCTGAAATATGTCTCTTTAGAAACTGAAAAAATCTTGAAGACAATAGTATTTTGCTATGACTGTTTTTTACCATTTCAACATAAAACGATGGCAAAAATTATAATACATAAGAAGAAAGAGAACTTAAAAATCAAGAGTTTTCCAAAACGAGAGTTGTGGAGTAAAGCAATGGCAAATTCTGGGACTTAATGGAGATTTTTCATCAAGAGAATATGAGGGTTTTTTATTTTTTATTTTTTTACTGCCTAGATGTCTAATGCATTTAGTATTGCTTAGAAATATTCCAAACCACAAAACTCTCTAGCAAACGGAATAAACAAGTCATTCTTTTTTTTAAGGTTTAATGGCTCAGTGCTACTGAATGCATATATAATCCAAATTTCATTTAGTTTTAAATATTTGTCTCAAAAAAATCTCTTTGCCACAGCTATTCATTCATTTGTGCATTCTTTCTACACATATTTCATGTCATCTAACTATAAAATTAAGAGATACATTTTAATAAATTATTCAGATATAAATTGCTGTTGCATTTGAAGCATACAAATGTGATTGATCAGATGTTGCCAGAATGTTATATGGGGTATAAAAATTAAATAAATAGAATTTGTAATTGGTGAATCTCATAAAAATTAATTATCTAGATAAATTGAGTATATTAGATTCTAAAAAATGACCCTCTGAAATCCATGTCATTAAATAATTTATTGTCTTCTATGTTTGTCAAACTTGCAAAATTTTCTAGCCAGTATTTTAGAAGTGGATTGTATTAGAAAATTTCTTGGTGTCTTTGTTTTAAAGCTTCAAGATTAATATTTATCAAACTTTCTTATGTATTCGATGCATTCTAAAATAAAGTAGCCGGGGAAACACAAATCAAAAAAAAAAAAAATTCACATTAGGAATTGTGGCATATAGAAATACGAAACGCTCAGATTCCCCCCAAAAAACAGACTTGCTGTCCAACTGCAAACATGTGGGTCATCTGTAAGCCTCCAGCTGTCAGTTCTTTGGAGTCTTCCTCAGCCTTCAAGGTCATGCTATTCTTGGGCAATCCCCAGACACGGATTGATCAAAGTGGTGGCTTAAAAGCCTAACGGTGTTCATACATGCGGGCAGTCTTCACTCTAGAGCTTTCTCATGCCATAATACCCTTGGTAGTTCTGCATCTTGGCCTGATGCCTCCTCTACCCATTCACACTTGATCTCCTTTGCCTTCACAGATGGCACTCTCCCGTAAATCTGCACTGCTAACTTTTTCTCAGCTTCTGCCTCCTAGAGAATCCAATCAGCTCAGGAATTGAACTCAAATGTTTTGCCAACTACGTTATCGCCTTTGAGGAGTGAAATAGTATTTTCCTAAAACAATATGCTTACCATAGCACTTAACCTAAAAACCACTTAAGTACAATTTCAATTTCTCCCCCAACACTCTAGGAACTACACCAGCTTTAGTCATTTGCATGCTTAGTTTATATCATCACATATTATTGCTGACCAGCCACTTCTCATTAGTGATCTTGCATTATTTACAAGCTTGAAGGCAGTAATGCAGGAGCCTCCAGAACACACATCTTGTCCAACCTGAACAATCGGACTGATGTGTCAAATTTTCACATTAACATTTCAGTGCAGTAAAAATCACTGCTCATTCCTCAGTAGTTCATCACTCCTCCTACCAATCTTTGTGTTTTACTGAAGAAACCAAAAACACAAAGATTGGTAGGAAGTTTCTTCAGTTACTTCAATAGGGTGTTCGCTTGGGGAAAGAGAGTCAACTTTTTTTAGCTGGTAGCTTTGATATTCCCAATAGAGAGTGCATCCTTATTCTAAAGGTAGCTACTTCCCTCCCTTTGCAAGAGATAATAGGAAAATCTTGATGTTTGCATCTGGAGTAGTTGGGACATAAATCTTTGCAATAGTCACAAAGACAAAGAAAGTTTCCAGCACCAGGATGTGGTCAAGAGGGCACGAATTTCATTCATTCCATATCCCTAGAGATAGAGGGAACCTCTAGTTACCATTTAAGTTATAGTAAGACTAAACACTCCAAAGTTGGTTTGGTTCAGTAATAACAACACTGGTGAAATCAGTCCTGACAAAGAAGTGGGTTGCTTCGAAAATGAAATTGATATGAATAAACTGAAAGGTCTTGTTTTTCCTACATAGATGCATTTATTTATTTATTTATTTATTTATTTATTTATTTATAGAGTATTTTTGGGTATTATGATATGCCAATATGGAGCAGTTAATGTTGACCCTGAACCGTTCCAGAAGGGTTTAGAAATACTGCTATAGGTCAAGTTGGAGTCGGGTATTATCTTGTATAATAATCAAAGAAGCACTATCCCTTCCTTCTTGGCATGGTGGCGATGACAAGCAGGTAGAAGGATAGGACGTGGGGTGAGGTCAGTGCTATGACCAGAAAGTACAGAATGCCACAGGGGCACATATGGCATGCCCTAATGCCGATGGGGGGAACTCGAGCCACCGATGGATGATTTTACGAAAAGATGATCAGATTGAGAACTGAAGAGTGTGAACATAAGAGGTGGGGCTGGTGTTTTGTGTAGGGAGAGGAGGAAACTGTTGCAAGCAGAGGGAGTAGCATGTGCAAAGAACCATAAGCCAGGGAGAACTTGTTCTTCTGCCCCCTTTTCCTGCATTGGCGATTTCTTTGAAAGTCCTGTGGGACAAAGGGAAAGAAATATCATGCACAGTTAGCTAAGAAAGAGCCCAGTCCTTCATTGAATCAACCTTTATTGTGCACTGTGTCTGTAGAATGATCATGTAGTCAGTTTTCTGCACCTCCTGTGCTGGAAAGTGCCTCCTCTGCCTTGAAGCACTGACTCATGTCTCCTCTATGAAGACTTGCCTGACATCCAGCACAAGTTTAATCATTTCTTCTGCTGTATTTGGAAGGATAACATGACTTCAGTAGGAAGGGACGGAAGAGTTATGTCCATGAACTCTCGCTAGAGCAGAGTCTTTAACGTTGGTATAAAGGAAATAGCAGAGTGGACACAGTGGGTAGACCCACTGTCATCTCAGACTTTAAGCAGAAAGTGATTCTGTCATCAGGGGGGATTTAAAACCATGATGATAGTGAGTGAAAGGCCACAGGCCCTTCAGAACAAGGCAAAAAATACTCAAGTGGGAGAGGCAGAAGCTGTACCAGCAGCTAGCTGCCATTTGTATGAACCACGTGAAACACCTAGCTCTATCAAGCAGCACTTACTGGAAGAACATCTATCCTTACCCAAAGATTATTACGTGAAGACTATTATTTGCATAAACAAGGGCAAATGTATTTTGTGATTTATCAAATGAAAAGAAACAGAAACTAGAAGCCGGTATCAGTGCATGCATTTTGATATCCGCAAACAAAAGCATGTTGGTACTACAGATGAAAATATATTTTGTATGAGGGCATTTTTGTGTCCACACTTGTTAAGGATTCTCAGCTGCTTCTGGAAACAAACAACTGCTGATTTCACAGTATATTATTTACTATTTGTTCCATGACAAATTGTAAAATAATTATATGCATATATTTTTTCTAATTACAGAGTTTCCATCTCGTACAAGTGCATTCAGAACAAGTGTTCTTTTCTTTTTCCCTTTCCTCACAAGTTTCTAGTCAAAGAATACAAGCTAGTATTGTTCATGTCATCCTACAATTTCCTTCTCTATCCAAGACTTACTCAACTTTGTAAAGTCCGATAAGTACCCCCAATAGAAAATGCTAAGTTAAGGAGGCCTACTGCTGCTGTCTCAGTCTCCTCAGTATATATACAAATAATATAGTACTTTGTTCATATCGTTACCTTAGCCTTTTTTGTCATGTGTATGTATACACATTTATGTACCCATAAACATACACACATGTGTGTATATATGTATATGTAATGTGTATATGTACAAACTATTTTATCCATCACTGAAATATGAGATTCTCATTAGAAGGGACTTCATAGGTCTCATGTTGGTATCTCTCATACCATTTTGATAGATGAATTAATAAAGAAATGAATGGATTCATGGCCAAAAATTATTTGGCATAATAACGCAGTTGGATTTTAAAGTACAGTCTTAAAATAGTATCATGAAATTATGTTTTGAGATATTTAAGTTGGATTAGAGGAAGCTAAATTTTCAGAGGTAATCAGGGAGAAATCAAGCTTTGCAGATGAACCTGGGGGAATTTCTGACAGATATGCAGAATGGCAAGTGACAGAGCATATCATGTTAGCTCCCTCACAGGACACAGTGTAAAATGTTTCTTTGTCTTGCCATATTTCTATCCCTGAGGTGTGTAGTATGATGTTTTTTTGGTAGGAAAGACCAGAAGAAGAAATTAAAGAAGTTCTATAAAGAAGACTGTATTGAAAGTGCCAGAGTAACTCATGAATACAATTCTTTATACTATATATATATATATATAAAATATATATATATAGCTGAAATATCCATAAATAAGTTTTTCAATGGAATATTTTCATAACTGGATCATTTCATAGATGCACTAAGGATTTACAAGATGAGTAAGTTCCTTTTGTGAATTCTCTTGGAAAGTGAATAATCAATTCTTAATATACTACGTATGTATTGTGTTTTCTCAACAGAAGAAAATCATGTATATTCAAACGTCTTCTGTGGGCAAATTTTTCACGTATCTAGAGAAAAACAATATACACCAAAAGTAAAATATTGGGTAAGAGCCAATCTCACATTGTCTGGCAATAAGGAAATAATTCTGCTGGTAAAAAAGAAAATACTTACAAAAGCATGTTAAATGGCGTGGTTATATGCATAAACCACATAAAATGTAGAACAAGAGAAATACAACAATTTACATAATAACTTTCCTCTAAAGAGATCAAAGGGCTCTCTAGTGCATTATCTCATTTAACCTTAACTTCTACCCTGCTAGGAAAGCAACGGAATTTATTGCCTACAAAATATAATTCCCAGTTCTCCCTATACATCCTGAAATAGAATAGCTTAAATCAGACAAAAACTTTATAAGCTTGCTTAAAAGCTGAATCTGGGCTGTGGGTATTGTTATCAAGACAATGTTTAAAATTACTTATTTTGTTTTATTTTATTTTAAGATTTTATTTATTTGACAGAGAGAGAGAGAGCACAAGCAGGGGGAGAAGCAGGCAGAGGGAGAGGGTGAAGCAGACTCCTGGCTGAGCAGGGAGCCCGATGCAGGGCTTGATCCCAGAACCCTGGGACCATGATCTGAGCCAAAGGCAGACGCTTGGCTGACTGAGCCACCCAGGCGCCCCTAAAATTACTTATTTTAAAACAGGAACTCCTACAATCTAAATCTAACCTAGAAAAGATTACAAATTGTTGCAGGAAAACCATGAATTTCTTGATTAAGACAACACTGCTTTTAACCAGAACACAAGCCAGAAGTAAAAGCCACTGGGGATTTGACAGAGGTTTGACAATGGCCCCTTTGTCACTAATAATCTCTAGTCTAAGACATTAGTCTTATTTTCCTAAAGTTTCATTTCCTCTTTCCTGGCCTGCTGATATCTATTCTTACTTCCATAGGCTCCATCCAATAGCCAGTCATCCTTTCAAAATGAAAGCTACAGGATGTCTATTTGGAATTTGTCATAGGCACTAAGATATTATAAATATGGTGAAGTTAAGAACCAGACCTCTCTTTCTTTGTGATCGTATCATATTCATCTCCTTACTTTTCTCAAACATGCTCATCATATATCTGATGCAGGACTTCTGGACTTACTCTTCCCTCTGCCTGGCTCGCTCTTCCCTTGGAATTTACAGAGCTTGTCCTTACCCTCACTTCATTCAGATCTCTGCTCAAAAACCATGTCTTCACAAACCCTTTCCCGAACACCCTAATCAAACAAGAATCCACCGCTCCTCTACAAAACCAGCCTCTAAGACCCACGCTTCCTTTTCTTTTCCTTTATACCATTCAGCATTCTCTGACAAAACAGTTTATATTTTAGCTGTATTTATTTATCAGTGGTCTCTCTCACCGAAATTCAAGTGCCGTAAAGGCAGGTAATTTTATTTACTGCTCTGATTAGAACATTGCTCAGTCTATAGGAGGGGCTCAATGTATATTTGATGAATGAATGAATGAATGAGCACATCTAAACAAACTCTGTCATTGTCTCCCTTGGAAATATTTCACCTAATCAGTAATGGAGGTATTACTACTTAGACATTACTGTTCTTTTGTTCAGATAAGCTGGCTTATCAATATAGAATTTTTAGAAGGAAACAGAATATGTTTTAAGTAAATAGTAATATGAATGAATGAAAAAATTGTGCACTCTAAGATATTTTACATTTTCACTGAAAATGGTATTACTCTTCAGAATTCAACCCTGAAAGAAAAGGTTGATTCTGTCTCAAAAATATTCCCCTACACCAGTGGAATTTAATTTGGGGGGGTGATAATAAAATACTTGAAAGTGCTAATTAAAAACATGGAAATTCTTTTTCCCAAAATGTGTTTCAGCCAATACTTTAAAATATGATGCATTCAAGTTCAGTGAACACAGATGTAAGATTAAGACCTGCAGCCATAGACTCAGAATAATTAATGTTATCAAGAATCTTTAAGAGCCCCTAGTCCAAACCCTTCATTTTAAAAAGTGAATCAATAGCATGGCTTGTGGAAGGTTATACAACTGTTAAGTGATAGGTTAATATTTTAACAGAGCATGAAAAACCAGTGCTTTTTCAATAACATTTATATTGAAAGGATTTTTCAAATCTAAAATTTCTGACATAACACTTTGTACATGTCCTGAAATCAGGTAGAAAGTCCCTGATATATTAAAATGTAAATTCCACAGGAAAGGAAGTTCTACTAGGTCCTCCATTATAATACTTGTTTTTCCAAACTATTCCGTAAATAGCTTTTCATCAATCTTTGACAATCTGCCTATTTACTTTCTATCAAGTCCTTTTAAAATTTTATTAATAAAGTATACTATCATATATGCCAAATAAATATCCCCCCTAAGTATTGCATCCATTCTGTAATACTGCATTCAGTTTTTTGACAAATACATGATGCAACATTATTTTCCTCAGCTTAGTTTACCAGAGAAAATTTCTAGCATGTCTTCTAATTTAAAAAAAAAAAAATCTTTATATGGTGGTTTTTAAAAATTTCAGGTACTATATTTTCATTTCTAGAATTTCCAATGATTTATTTATATTTTTTGATTTATGTCCATTATCCTTCACTAAAGCCTAAAGAAAGAAGACTTTTCTTGTCTATGCTTTTTGTTGTCATCAACACACTTAACAAAGGCCTTTCACGTGCCAAGGTCCCAACTTACTGTGGTTTGATTTAGGATCTTTTGACTTTATGATGGTGCAAAAGCGATACATACTCAGTAAAAACCATACTTCAAAGTTTGAATTTTGGCCTTTTCCTGGGCTATTGATGGGGAAGCTGTGCAGTGGCAGCAACTAGAAGACCCCAGTCAGGCTACGATCACGAGGGTAGGTAACAGATACCCAGACAACCATTTTGTTTTTCACTTGCAGTACAGTATTCAACAATTACATGAGATATCCAACACTGTATTATAAAATAGATTTTAGTTAGATGATTTTGCCCAACTGTAGGCTAGTGTGAGTATTCTGAGCCCATTAAGGTGGGTGAAGGTAAGCTAAGATGTTTGTTAGATTCTGTGTATTTAAACGCGTTTTGATTTATGATACTTTTCAACCTGTGATGTGTTTACTGGGATGCAACCCCATTATAAGCTGGGGAAGATCTGTACTTCTGTGTCTTAGCCAGAAAGGTTAGTGTGCACCTTAGTATGCTTGAGAAGATATACCGAGGAATAACTGCTTCTGGAAAACCCCAAAGAAATATATTAGCTAAATAAATAAAAATTAGAAATTTTGTTGATGGTATAATAAAGATGAAAATAATTTAACTTGAACAAAATCTATATTTTGAAGTTTTCCTAAATTTTAGTCTTAGTATAGGTCAGGTTTTCTGACTAGATTTTTAAAGCTTCATGAGTAAGCTCTTAAATGATTATACATTTATGTGTATATTTGACAAATATATTTCATTTACTTTCTTTTTTTAGGGGGGAGGGGCAGAGGGAGAGGGAGAAAGAGAATCTCAAGCAGACTACCCCTTGAGCATGGGGCTTGACGAGGGTTTTGATCTCACGACCCTGAGATCATGACCTGAGCCAAAATCAAGAGTCAGACACTTAACTGAGTGAGCCACCCAGGTGCCCCTAATTCATTTACTTTTTAATGCTCGTTCCATTATTATTCAAAAATAATTGTCTCAGTGCTTGCCCATGTCAAAATCAAACTAGTTTTCATAAAATTTTAAAAAATATATTAAGCAAATTATTTTAAATATTAACAAATGTCAATGATTTACTTCACATGACTCAGGTGTTCCAGGATGTTCAGTGCTTTTGACAGGGAAACATAATATTATCTCTAAGTTGGCTCCACCAGAAAGAAAGTCTCCTGTTAGGTTGATACCTTGGTATCTGTTTTACAGTGTCCACAGGTCTGTGCTAACCTTCCTTCTTCTGATAAAAAGTCCTACTCCCCTGGTCATACAAATGGTAAATGCCCCAAACCATGCCCAGTGTAATGTGTAGTATGACTTAGTGACTGATCCAAGTAAGTGCTCAAAGCCTTGAAGGGCTGATCAGGTTCTCTTTTCATCCCTGATTGATAAGCTAGAAGTATTTGATCAAAGAGCTATGTGTTGTCTTACCCACTGCCATGAGACTGCCCATTTGTATTAATAGAAAATAAAGCCAACAGAGAGAGGCAGAAACAGGCAATCCCGATAATATTTAATTTCTTTTATCTTATCTTTCCAGAAACCAACTATACACATCTGCACTGATCAAGGTTTGTAAATATAAGCAATAACTATCCCATTCGATTGTACCAGGATAAAGTACTGAAGCTTTTCTGGCAAACACAAGGATAAAGTCTTGTTCTGATTCTCCAGCCCATTCCTAAAACTGCTCCCCAGCTCCTGGCCCCGCGTCTCAGCCTCTTCCTCCTAGTGGACAGAATGACAACTTCAAATCCTTGTTGATTCTAGATGAGATCTCTTTCGGTGATGATTTGTAACCATTCACCTACCTCTCTCCTTCAATGACAAATCCCTTTATCCAATTATCATTAAAATGGAGAGGTGCAAGAGATCTATAAAAGCATATTAATAGAATTCTGTGTGGTTAAAAAAAAGCCACAATTCTTTCTTATATTCTTTTTTAAAAAAAGCCTGCAAGGTAAATTTTTGGATATGTGTCAGCGCTAGGCTTCAGTCATTGATAGATAGAATGAGACTCTCTGGGTTTGTTTATTTCTTTTTCTTCATACCCAAATTTGGATCATTTTTGCTAAACAAACTTCCATGAGCTTGTATAAATAAACACTTTTGTTTCTTTTCTAAAAGAAAATGTCAAAAATTATCCCCCTAACTTTTATTAACTGAAAAAGAGAGACATAAATAATGACAAAAAAGTTTGTTGTAAAAAAGAGAAGAGAAAGAGCATTTTTACAGATGGTATTTTAAGAGAATGATCCACTATTATCTTTTAAGTAAACTGGATTTTAGAAATTATTTTTGTTTTCATACATGATTTTCATTTTTGCTTGTTCATAAAATAAAGATAATGCTCCTAACCATATATATGGATAGTTGATGCCTTTAAAATTTGTCAGATGGTTCACAACAGCCCAAGTATCTCTCTCTTCTAACTTTTCAAGATTAAAGCAATTAGGCTTTCTCCACAGTATTGTTGCAACCTACTGGTGTATTAGGATTAGTTAAAACTAGCTTGTTACACATCAAAACATAGGCATTTTCATGATAATTAATTTATTTTGCATGAATTAGAGGGAATTCACTATCATCCCTGTAATAACTATCTATCATTTGCTTTGCAGTGTCTTTTTTCCTGTGTAGGTAAAAAGAACATGAAGTAATGAACAGTGTCCTTGGAATTAAGCACACTGTAATCTGCTTTTTTTTTTTTTTCAGCCTCAGTCCACAGAGAGGAACTCTTTTCAGGACTTAATGGTTGTGCTGCATATAAATTATTGAAGAGCTTTACTTCCTTCAAGAAATTTTGGTTTCATCAAAATATGAATGCTTCCAGAGTACTGTCATGCATATAAATGGCATCCCTTATGGGTGAGTTTTCCTTAAGGGAAAAAGAAGTTTGAGAGTCAACCAACTAAATTGTCACCTTTATTTACGCAGGAAATCTTTGCTAGGTTCCTGATATGTGAATGTCACTAAAAGTCTGTTAACTTTATTTCTCATTTCTTCTAATTAGTAGAAAAATATTAATCCTAAATGATACATTTTTCAATATCAGAGCAGGAATTATTGCTGAGTTCATTTCCTAGTACTTACACCTACTTCATTACTAGACAAATATTTTTAGAAGACTACCAATCTCTTGTCTCCAAAGATATGTCTCCACAGGATTGTGTTAAGGAAGAAAAACTCATCTTACAAAAGTAATACTATAATGCCATTTTGAAATGTACCACATGATTTGGGGGTATGCCATCAAATTGAGGCATTTAGATTAAACAAAGTTTATTTTAGCTTCATTTATTTAGGCTCCTAAAGCCAGTCAGTTGTAAAATTCAGTCTGATTAATGTTAAGCACACAGATGCCCAACAGCAAAGAGAAGTGAGGATGGAGCTTCCATTAGGGATTTTAAAGCACAAAGACTCAGAAATAATCATATTTTTAATTTCAAAATCTATGCTTCTACTACATATGTATGTGTATGTGTATATATATATACATATATATGTATATATGTATTCTTTTATATATATATATTTATTTTTTTTCCCTTGTATTAAAGACACATTCTTTATTGGACAAATGCTCTGTAGTGGATATTTAAAATAACACAAATATTCAGGACTGTAGATTTGTAATTTAGTTCATCATCATATTAGATACAATAGTTAACATGTTTAGGAGAGACAATATTCTGTATGTTCCTTAATAAGCTTTATCAAGCACATTTGTAAAAATTAAACTTTCACTTCTAGTTATTATGATTTCCCCCATACACCAAATGAACAAACATAACAACACAAGTCAGTTTTAAATAATGGATACTGTATTTGGCTATACTGTACTCTAAAACTACTTGTTTTTAAAGAGCAAATTTGCATGTTTTTTTCTCTTCATGTTAATACATTTCAATTCTATTGTTTTAAAAGGTTTTATTTATTTGACAGAGAGAGACACAGCGAGAGAAGGAACACAAGCAGGGGGAATGGGAGAGGGAGAAGCAGGCTCCCGTGGAGCAGGGAGCCCGATGTGGGGCTCGATGTGGGGCTCGATCCCAGGACCCTGGGATCATGACCTGAGCCGAAGATAGGCGCTTAACAACTGAGCCACCCAGGCGCCCCTGTTAATACATTTCAAAAGCAAACTGGAGAAGACTTTTTGGTTAAAAAAATCTTTAGGTTAAAATGGTTATCAGTTTGTTTATCTAACAGGCAAGATCTTTTAAAAATTAAACCTCTGATTTTTCATAGTAAAACTTCTCATCTTGTTACGGGAAAAAAATCAGACCGGTGAGAAACCAAGCGACACTCAGAGAAGGAGGAGAACTCGGGTTTATTTTATGCAGGTGGACCCAGAGAAGCTCGCACTCAAAATTCTGGGCCCCGGGTAGCAGGGTTACAGAGCTTTTATAGGAGAGTACAGGGGGTCAGGTTCCAAGGGCTGTGCTGACTGCTGGTAGGTAGGTTTAATTGGTGGGGGGGGGGGTTGCTTTAGGTGGGAACAGTGGTTAGGGCAGCAGTTAGGGCAGTGCAGGAAGTTCCTGGCAGGAAGCCTGTCTACAGAAGCATAAATGGCTGGTTATCTCTTTCTTAAGGGGGGCTTCTGGTTATCTCTTAGTATTGCTCGTAACTTTCCATCTTCTGGGGCCTGCCAGCCTGGGCCTGCTCTGGGTGATTCTCCTCTTCAGTCTGGGAAAATAGAACAACCTCAGATAACTTTTTTTAAATGAAATATTTTAATGAAAATCCATCCTAATTCTTAAAGACACCTTCTCAACTACCAAAACTGAAATATAGATGTCCTATGAATTAGAAAAAAATTAAAAACAAATTCTCTGATATCCAATAACTCAAAAAAAAAAAATACAATTCCAGGAAATAAGATATACAGAGAATTATTACAGAATACCAGACAAGATTACTAGTTTTACTAGTTATTACTAGTTTCACTATTCTAATAAAAGGAAAATGAAAAAAAACAAAACTAAAACAGCCTTTATTTCCTCAGAATTTTCCTTTCATGGTAGAACCTGTTTTCCCTGGAGAAACACCCCAGATTATAAATAAGGGAAGGAAGGAGGAGAATTGATAGTTAAATACACATACACTGTGGGGTGCCTGGGTGGCTCAGTTGGTTAAACGTCTGCCTTTGACTCAAGTCATGATCCCAGGGTCCTGGGATTGAGCCCCATGTCCTGCTCCCTGCTCAGCGGAGAGTCTGTTGTCCCTCTGCCCCTCCCCGTGCTCGCACACATGCATGCACACTCTCCCTCTCTCTAACTCTCTCTCTCATATAAATAAAAGCTTTAAAATAAATAAATAAATACACATATACTGTGTTAGAAAGCTATTTCACTTCATAGTGTCTATACCACCTAACACTGAAGCTCTGCCTGTTTTTCTTGCAACTTCTTCAGCCCCAGCAAACAATTTAATGGTCCTCTCCTATGAAACTCTACCCACGGGAAGAGAAGCAACCTTTAAACTCTCAGATTACTAAGTAAAGTCCTCACCTTTCCACACCCCAGACCTACCTCAACACATTCCAAAGCAAGAGTGATTCCCTAATTTTAGTTTGAGGTCTTGACTGGTCTCAAACTCAGCAGTATTCTTAGTAATACTGCTCTCCCCAACCCTGACTTATCCCATATTGTTTTTTCCCTCAAATGGCCTGGCACGAACATGACAGGAAACATTGAAGACCTCAGATATAAGGGTAAGAGTTTACCCATGAGGTGAAGGGAAAGAATAATCTAAAACATACCCGTGAGCCTCAAAGAGATTGGAGGAATTGATGTTTGGCCCCACGGCAGTATGCCCGCACTTAGGTAGTTAGGTCAGGCTGCCTAGTTCACAGCCAGAGTAGTTGCTTAAGCCTCAGATTCATGTGAAATTCCCCTTCCTAAGAGGAAACAGAGAAGTGTCACATTGGGGCAGAAAGGCACTGACTCTCTTACCATCCAGCTGCAAGAATCCAAAAAGAGGAAGAAAAAGTGACAGATATGTCCTAGATCTTCTTACTACACAACTTCAGGTAGCACAAAAGAGGGCCCAGGACATGGCATCTTAACATTAAGATAAAGGACCCTCACCCCGTGTGGCCTCTTTAAACTTAGTGTGACTCACTGAATGTCAGGGTTCCAACAGACCCAGATTGCCTTGGATCAAGTTTTATAAGACAATTTTGAAACTAAAATGTATTCTCTTCCAAATCAATTTTAATTGAAAAGAAAATAAAAATTTTATTCATAGACTATTTAAAGAATAAGGGTAAGTAACGAGAACTTCACATTTTCAGGGCTCAGGTGACATGACCAATTTACAAGAAAATTAAATAATTGTCCACTTATCATTAAACAAAAGAGAATGAAATAAATGTGCTGTTTACAAAGTGTTTGGCATTGCAGAGACCATCTTAATAAATAATGTTATTGTCATTATTATAAAGCAGTCATAATGATTTTTAAATAGTAATAATGAATCCAGAAGAAAGAATTCAGAGAAGAAATCAGGAAGAAGGAATTTCTAAATATAAAGACAGAAATAAGAAAAGAAGAAAAATGTAGAAAAGATAAAAATATCAAAGAGGTTGTTCTTTGAAAACCCCAAGAAAATAAGGGATAAATTAATCAAGAAAAGATGCAAGGAAGCCACAGTAAGAACTAGAATAAAAAATTCAATGTAACTGTAAGAGTGAGTAAAGATGGTAAGATGTTATAAAGTACAGTTCTTTACCAATATCAAAAGACTAATGAAATATAAAACTTTCAATTGAAATACATCATCAGACATTCTCACTGTGAGTTTTGCAGAGCTCCATAGAGAAGACCCAGATCCATTCTCAGGCCCTTCCACTGTAGCAGCACAGGTACAAGAAAATTAAACTGATTTCAGTGGATGGGGAAAGCAAAAAATAAGTGGTCCAACTTCCAATTCCTGCTTCAGCCCCAGGTGTGCCTCAGTAACTGAGCTTTGCTTGCTTTCTGTCTTATTCTGCATTGTTGGAAGATGACCCTCAAACACTGAGAAGGAATCATAAATTAAAAAAAAAATTAGCTTTTTTTTTGTTAAAAATATTAGAAAATACCCTGATCCTTCAATTTTATTGATTTTTTACTCATTTTGCATACATTTGTTTTAAGAGTGAAAATTGTTACAGTTTAGGATTTTATTACATTAAGAATTAATCAAACAAAATGTACAGATATCAGTATAGAGCTATAAGACTTAGTTAGCAGTAGCACTTTTTATTTTTCAAACTATTTTCCAAAATGTTGTCTTATTCTCATGGTAATTGATTGAGGTGGGAAAATCATTGTCACTATTTAGTCATGTATTGTTGTAGACACTCTGAACTTGCCATGGTATCCTTTTAAGGAAGGACTTGTGTCTTCAGCAGCTAGGCCCGCTGTTGGCAGATACCTTTTAGATCTCAGTCCCTTGAGATGTTACCTCAACTGCAGAGAACACCCTGACCAAGGCCAAGGCCCTTTCTGGTGCAGCCCACATCCAGTTCTGGCCCAGTGCCAGACAACTCTGCAGGCCATGTTAGCTCCAGAGCTCCCTGTAGGGTTGGCTGAGTCTTGTCAGGCCTCCATGGCAGCTCAACCCACTCCTGCTTCCTTCTTCTGCTTTCCACAGATGTTTATCTCAAGGACTTTTCCCGACACAAATCTGCACACTAAACACAGTATCCGAATCCACTTATGAAAGAATGTCACCCGCAACAGACAGTAAAAGAGACTAGGATTTATAGGAATTGAATAAATTTGCCAGCATTAAAATGTGAATTCATGGTCAAGCCAGACATCAAATTAGGTCTTCCGACTATTTCTCATATAAGGATGCCTGAATGAAATCAGAAATTTAAAAAAATTGAACATTCTCTACAACATCACTCATAGTAAATCCTCATGAAAATCCATTTCTAGAAACAGAATACTTACACATTTTAGATAAATAAAAATGAGAAGCAGTATATTTATGTATCAGTTTCTCATTTAGCAAAACAGCAGTGAGTTTATTAACATGTTTTCACTTTTTGTGGTTAATTTGTAATCACTTTATAAAACTTCCAACTGATCCTAATACATCTATCTTTTCAGTTCCTGCTACAAGACACAAAAGCACGAGATTCTTCATCCCTTGCATCACCATCCCATACCTAGAAAACACACACATACACACATACACTCTTTCTCACACACACACACCCTCACACATACGCTTTCAAGAAGAGTTGAGTGACTTTTTAAAATCCCTTCAGCTAAGGAGAAATGTTGAAGGAAGAGGAATCATACGATGTTGAAACAAATGATAGGATAAGAAGTTTGATAAGGAAAAGAAGGAACTAGCAATAATTAGCCTGCCAGCATAGACTAATTATTTTGGTTACTTTATTTTGAGTTTTGTGGCTCTGAGGCTAGGTATCCGTTAAAGTTTTAGCTCACAAACAATAAAATCCCCTCTAGTCAATTTCAGCATCACAGAACCTCCTGGTGAATCAAATAGTCAAGCTTGTACATAAAACACTCAAAAACAGAGGTGCCTGGGTGGTTCAGTTGGTTAAGAGTCTGCCTTCGGCTCAGATTATGATCCCAGGGTTCTGGGATCGAGATCCACATCAGGCTCCCTGCTCAGCGGGGAGTCTGCTTCTCCTCCCTTTGTGATCTCTCTCTCTTTCGCTCTCTCCCAAATATCTAAATAAAATCTTCTTTAAAAAAAAAAAAGCCCCAAACAGAACCCTGGCCCACACCTCCAGGTTGCTCCCATAAGACCTCACCCCCCTGCCACTGGGCATAGATACTGCAGCTTGCAACACTGAGTCAGGGCACAGGATGCCAAAACCTCTGCTTCTCCCTCCCGGGAAAGGCAGAACTTCTGTGAAAGGTACGGCCAGGCTGGTCTTGAACCTTCAGTTTGATGGGAAAAGCACAGAAGGACTGAAAAGGTGAGATTCTGGCTTCTAGCTTGAGGTGTCAAAGTTCCCATTATGGAAAATTCCACAGGTATTGGGAGTTTATTCTAAAGCTGGCCACTAATCCTGACAAATATCTACATGGACCAGCCCAAATTTTCCTGCTAGTTGATGTCTGGGGAGGAAAAAAAAAAAAAAACACAACAGCATTGCTTGAATAAGATTAATCTATTTGCTTAGGTTTAGTAATCCTGTAACATGCACTTAGTGTGCAAACATGTGGGAGGATTGACTTTTCCCACCAGAGATGGTGTGCTAGAGATGGTGACTTTGTTGGATTTGGGACTGTCAGCCGTGTTTCACAAAGGAGATGCAATATGGACTGAGTTGGAAGAGGGGTCAGTTTCCGGGAAACGGAAAAGTAGCATGGTGTGTGTGTGTATGTGTGTGTGTGGGTGGGGGTACATCTGTGTGTATGCTATGAGGTTGTTGAGGAATGGGAAAAAAAAGAAACGGGATTTGTTGAGACAAAGGATAGCACTTGGTAGTGTGGAGTGTGTTTGGTAACAGGAAATGGGATCCAGTCAGATTCAGAAGAGACAGGCTACTGAACAAAAAGTGAGAGCAGTTATGGTATCAGATAGTTTCTCCAGGGTGCATCTCTTTCCATCTTCGGCTTTGAGGATGAATCAAAATTATACTGCCCTTTACATCAACTTGATATACTATAATAAAGGTTTTGATTTTCCTCTGCAGAAAGTCATGGACAGAGCGCTTAGCTTCATAACCACTTGACCACTTTGCTAAGCCCCAGAAGCAGCTTTACTCTCAAGGATGGCTACAGGGTCTCCGGAAGAGTCCAAAGGCGGCAGAACATGCCAGTGGGTAAGGACGATTCCCATCTGCTGAGTAAAGCGGTCAGGGAGCAGGCATGGAAGCTTAGAAGAATGAAAAGATTGTGGCTGAGGGGGAGCAGTAAATAAGAAATTGTTGCTTGAAGAAAAGGACTAGATAGAAACATTGAGGGAGATGATGAGGTCATGACACAATCAGCGGTGAGCAATTTAGACTTTAAATTGAGTGAAACTACCAGGTTAATAACACCTGCACACTCTGGGTGTTTACAGTTCACTTTCAGAGGCTTCCAGCAAAATGGATTTCTTTTTCTCTCAGAGTTGGAATCAAAGTCCCTACTTCTGAAAAGGAAGACACTGTCCTGAGATTAGACACAAGTAAATGACCAAAATCATTAAGTTCCATTAGAAATAGTGACTATCAAAAAAAATAGTTTAACCTTTCAGACAAAATGGACATCTTTGGAAGTGAACAAAAAAAATCCCTGTAAGAAAGGAGAGCTATATTAGGGATTTGAGGGGCTCACATATGAAATGGGAAAACAGGATAAAATCAGCAGCAAGAAAAAGCATGGGAACCACACCCCAGTTAAACAGACCACTCAAGATGACAATATTACAGACGCAGTGCTGATCATAAAAATAAAACTGTTTTAAGTATACAAGAAACACTGGACATATGGGGATACTAGACCAAAATTCCAAATTCCATTTATAAGCTTCCAAATGCAAATATACTTTTGTACTTGTTATCTAGTATTTGGAATAGAAAATACTATCATTGAAATTGCATTATAATTATAGGATCTTGACCATTATTGTGTCCTTGTAGAACCATGTTACTAAAGCGTGCAGTAACCAAGTCAGTTTTACCTGATCTACATGAAACTATTGATTATAAAAACCTTAGAAGAGATTCTAGGACAAACTCTCCTCATATGGACTATTAGAGGATGGTGAGTCTTGATATTTAACAACATAGTTTGTTTGGAGCTTTGTTCCAAACTGTCCTAAGGAAATTATTTTAAATCTCTAGGAAAATAAGTTAAATTTCCTATTGTAAGATATATGTGTGTGTATATATATATATTTACAGATTTTATTTATTTATTTGAGAGAGAGACAGAGAGAGAGGGGAGGTACAGAGGGGGAAGGAGAGAGACAAGTAGACTCCTTGCAGAGCACAGAGCCCGACGCAGGGCTCAATCTCACAACCCTGAGATCGTGACCTGAGCCGAAACCAAGAGTCAGTCGCTTAACCGACTGAGCCACCCAGGCGTCCCGCCAGATATTTATTTAATAATAAAACATCTATTCTTTTGTACAGCAATAATTTATGGGGCAGGATGAGGTAGTCTGTGCCCTGCCATCACTTTGTCCGTCTCTGCAGTCCACAGGACCAGGTAAGATTGCCAGCCATCATCCAACATGTGTGCATGAACTATTTATTGAACACTTTTTATGTGTGAGCTGCTGTGTTATCTGCTGGGCAATACCACCTTAAAGTTGTGCTGTGAAACGGGATCAGTGTTAACAAGAGAGACATTGGTTGGCTTATATAATCTATCATGGGAGGGTAAAAGAATGTGAAATACAAGACAAATAGGATTGAGAGAGGAGAAAAGAGAAGAAGTGGAAGCATAGCAAACCAGGCCTCGGGGAAAGGATAAGAAAGGATAAGCAGGGAAGTCAAGAAAGAAATGAAACTCCCAAGTAATTATGAAAGGAGATTTAGCGCAAACTGAAAAGGTAGAATATTTAGATGTGTACCTGAGCTTGTGCCTACGTTTGCCCTTCCTGCTGGATTCCCATTGACTAGCCCACAGGTGTGATGTTTTCTGGTAATGGCTTGAGCTTCTGCCCGTTCACAGCAAATGATAACAAAGAGGAACACACAAAAAGAGACTACTCATTGAGAAACAGAAACTGGAAAAGTATGGAAAGGAAAATTTTAAATCCTTAGCACCTAAAAACTTCATGATTCCTGTCTCTCAGCACTTAAATATGTCCTAAGCCAATCTCCGCTCTTCTTCTTAAACGTATTTCATTCAGAGAGTACCCAGCAAACTCAGTCCTTAGGAATATGAGGGCATAGCAAATATCCATGCCTCATGTTTGAGAAGGTGATGACAGGCCCATCTGCAGTCGACAAGAGACAAACTCTTCCCTGTGGAACAGGCATGCAGCTTCCTCGGCTACCCTCTTCTGGGGATTTCAGACACCGGGATTGTGTTTTCTCTTCCCAGGGCACCTGCAAGATAGAGGTTTGTTGGGTTCTTCTATCACCTAGATGGAACCTGGGGGATTAGAGTCGGGTCATTTCTTTTTTATAGTATTTCTCTCATACTTAATAGCACGTACATTTGGGCAAGTTTCTGACTCTCACTTTGTGTGAGCTTGTTCCTATAAAAATAGGGTTAGCCTCTGATCACAGAGGGTTTTAGAGAAGTAAGGAGATAATACACATGAAGTATTTGAAACTGTGCCTGACACTGTTAAGCACCGGTAAGTGTTAGATATCATCATCACCATCATCATCATCACCATCATCATCATCACCATCATCATCGTCACCATCAACATCATCCTCCTCATCATCATCCCCATGCTGTTTATTGCCCCACAGTTTTTTTCCCCACAGACTTGTGTGTCTATTCTTTTTTTTCTTTTTAAAGAAAAATTTTTAAAGATTTATTTATTTATCTTAGAGAGGGAGAGAGAGCAGGGGGAGGGGCAGAAGGAGAGGGGAGAGAATTTCAAGCAGACTCCTCGCTGATCGTGGAGCCCCATGCAGGGCTCGATCCCAAGACCCTGAGATCATGACCTGAGCCTAAACCGAGTCTGACACCTAACTGACTCACCACACAGGTACCCCTGTGTCTACTTTTTAGAGCTGCTTTTAGAGCAGTAATTTCACCTTATATCCTTACAGACTCTAACTGTATCCCCCAATGCACAGAGTGACCTGAATATGTTGCCACCCTTTGTGATCTTGCGTTTACAGTCTTTATTTATTCATTCTTTCTTTCATTTGTCCATTCAACAACACCTATAAACAGCATGTTGTGTGTTCAACACTAAGTTTAAAGTTGATTTTGGAAGGCAGAAAGAAGACAAACGCTCACTTTCTTAAATAGCTACTAACTTCCTATCAACTCCCTCTTTATGCTTTAACTTTACTTCCCAAAGACTATTTTTTACACAGAATGATTACTCTATCCAAATTAGTTTCCTGTGTGCTATTTTTTCTAAATCAATTATAATAGGTTCCTACAATTAAATATAAATTTTAAAATGCAAATGTTTTTAGTACTTAATAAAGTAATTACAACCTTATTGAACACTTACTGTGTCCCAATTGCTTTTTTTTCTAAATTCTTCATGTATTTTATTTCATTAAATCCACACATTGTGAAGTAGATATTGTTGTCTCCCTTTTATAAATAAAGATGCTGAAGTTTAGGGGAGTCAGTCTGCCCAGGGCTACACAAATGCTACATAGCAAAGGTTTGACTAAAACCTGTCTGACTCTAAATCCCACATTTGCCATCATAAGAGGACTCCCCACCTTTTCTTGCTCTGTCTCAATAATACGCATGAATCAAATTCACTTTACCTAAATAACATAGTCATGAATCATGTTGTATTTGTAACACCCTCATCTAGACTTTCTAATTGTCCCCAACAAAAAAAAATCTCTAAAAAGTATAGGGGTGCCTGGGTGGCTCAGTACGTTAAGCATCTGCCTTGGGCTCAGGTCATGATTCTGGAGTTCTGGGATAGAGTCCCACAGTGGGCTCCCTGCTCAGCGGGAAGCCTGCTTCTCCCTCTGACCATCTCTCTCTCCCTCTGACCATCGCTGTCTCTCTCACTCTCTCTCAAATAAATGAATAAAATCTTTAAAAAGAAATCTCTAAAGCATAATAAATAAAATATCACTTTACCAAAAAAAAAAAAAGAAATTCAGTCTATGGGGATTAGAGTAGACAAGTCAACAAGCTAGCAAGGGGCCGAGCCAAGACACAAACTTCTGACCCTGAATGTCATATGAGAAGTAAAAGTCTGGTAATATAGGCTTTAAACAGTGGTAAAACATGGTCTACCAGAAATTATCTGGACTGGCAGAAGCTGGGAAAAGATTGTTAAAAAATACAAAAAAGCAAGTTTCCTAACAGAAGCAGAAGTTGAGGCTAAAACATGACCTCAAACCAGGTTGAATGTAAGAATAAACCAAAGAGGAAAAATGTAAATCTGATCACATGACTTTCTGGTTTTATCTCTGTCAAGAGTTCCAATAACCTGTATGGGAAATATCAGAATCTTTATGATGGTTTGCAAACTTTCTGACATATGAGCCATGACTCCATCTCCAGTCTCATTTCTAGGCATTTCTGCTGCCTAAGTATATTTCAATTCTTTAAAGGGGCCATATTCTCTTGTCTCTAAGCCTTCAAAACATGTTGCATGTTTTGAATTCAAAGACAAAATGGGGGGGCACCCTGACTTGGTCTAGCAGTCACCACCCAGTACTATGCAAAAGCTCTGCTCATAGGCAATAGGAAAGCAGGTTGATAGTGGTCATTAATCCAGATGCCAATCTTTTCCACCTTAACCCCAGGTGATCTGCGGTTACAAAATTGCCTGCGGTCACTGGCGTTTATGGAAGTAGAAAGTCTAGATAAAGACTGAAAGTTGCAGCAAAAGATCCAGCCAAAATGCAGAGTGGATAAGCAGAATCATAATTAGTAGCACCTCAAGGATACAGTCCCACATCACCACATAGTGCCTTAAGACTGAGTCAGTGAATTAATTATTTCATATACATTAGTAGGTATGAAGAGGCTAAACAATGGACTTGGATTAATACCCTAAGCAAGCAGCAGCCATTAACAAAGTCATTAATTAGGGTTATGTTTACCCTTTTATCATCAACTCTAATTATTTGTTTGAACTGAGATCCTTTTATTACCAATCAACATTGCAGGCAGTAGAGGAAAATATGCTTGTATTTCTTGAGTATGAATTGCAGAGTTTTGCCAAGCTGAGCTCCGGTCTGGCTTACTGTTTTAATAACAAGGTTGCTAAGGAAAGGTTTTTCTTTACAACAGATATAGGAACCTCATTAGCGAATTTGCTAATTAGTCTGACTTTAATAGATAAACACATTGAAGTAAGAGGACAGACTAATCAGTTTTGCTAAAGGAGCGTGGTTACCTTCCATTTTAAAAACCCTTGGGCTCATAATGAGATATATTATTTCTAGTGAATTATCTTTGGAAAATGAATTACAACATGACTGCTACACTTTAAAATTTCACATCATTGTAACCATATTAAAACCTGACCGCTGGATTAATGGCCATAACAGCTATTACAATGGTCCCTATCAAAATAATAATTAAATATATTGAAAGTTACATTTGCATATAGTACTATTTTAATTGTCCTAAATAAACTAACAACTATCATTAAATCAGTTTGTTTCATGGCTTGGGACATTCCAAATAGACCATATATTTTGGAGTTCGGTGTGAAAAATTCTGACTTGTCAATTAATCAACTAAATTAAAATAGTTTTATACACTTTTTAATTTTTTCACATTGCATGAATTAAATGGCAAATTTCAATAGATTTTGCCACTTACTATACTGTATTATACTTATTATACTGTATTATTTTTGCTTTTCTCATTTCACCAGTGCATTAACCAGGAAATACAAATATTTCAATGAGCAGACTTACAAAGGAACCCCACTTACGAAAAAGTGGGCAGGGATGAGGAGATAAATTAGCAATGGTGAGATACTCGTAACAGCAATGCAAAACCATTACCACTGTTAGGGCTGAAAAGACAAGAAGAGCAAGGCCAGAGCTCACAGAGAACTGGAATTTTGGAGGAGCAGTCACCTGACATACAGATACTGCCAGAGACCTTGTAAAGAAGAAAGGAGCAGGAGGAAATATTATAGTCTTTCGCGTTACTCCCCTACAACCTGACAGCGGCGCCCCCATTGGCTTGACCCAACCAGAAGACTGGCAGCTAGGGAAATCTGAAGATGCAGTCAGCCCATAAGGCCCAGCCTCCTAGGACAGTGCTTGGTAGAGAAGAGCCGAGAGTGGATGAGGATGAGGCAAATACAAAATTTAGCACAATTTGTAATATAAAGAGATATAAATAGCACTGTGTGAACATAAGTTTTTCTAAGAAAGCTCTTAAGACGAAAATTTTATTTTGGATCATAAAATAATTCAAGTGCACAAAAAAGTATAAAGAAGATTTTTCTAATCTTAAAAATTGCCCATGTTTTTAAAGATACTGTATATATATATATATATCTCATATACATAGCTGAATCCTCCCATATAATTCTGAACCTTTTCCCCTTTCATTTCTAGGGAATTTCATAACTGATTATTTCAGAAGTGTATTTAGAATTTTACTTCATATATATATACACACACACACATATATGGTAATATAAAATATATACATTTATAATAATATGTACAATATTGTTTAGTATCTCAGTCTTCAAATGAATTGTATTAGACTGCATATATATAATTTACAGGCTCACTTTTCTCATAACCTTTTAATTTAAAACATTCAGGTAGATACAAGAAATTCTAGGTCATGCATTTTAGCTTTATCATATTCTATTATATTTGATATGAAATTTCCTTATGAATTTTCATGTTGAAAAGTATATAAAAGGTTGTCAATTTTTAACAACTGGAAATAATGTTATAATGGACATAATTATGGTTCTCTCTTTGTGCCCTCAGGATCTGCTCAGCATGGTCAGGTAGTTACTATTTCGCCTGATGTAAATGTGCTGGTAGGCCTCCTTGATCTATGACTCAGTGGCTCATGTCATACAATCGCCAAGTTTCCCACAACCCAGCATTCAGTTTCTATCAAGGTGCCGGCTGTGTAAGAACTATTTCTTAGGAGAAGAGCTGTTACTTTCTAAAAAAGCACATGATCTTAAAACAAAATCCTGGGGCACCTGGGTGGCTCTGTCAGTTAAGCATCTGCCTTTGGCTCAGGTCATGAGGCTTAGGTCATGATCCCAGGGTCCTGGGATCGAGTCCCATGTGGGCTCTCTGCTCAGCGGGGAGCCTGCTTCTCCCTCTGCCTTTGCCTGCCTCTCTCTCTGTCAAATAAATAAATAAAATCTTTAAAAAAAGTCCAGTTGTTCAACTTGACTGTTGGTAATGGCTGACTAAAACAAGGAGAATAGCTGGAGAAAATACAATGGGTATTCATCAGAAAGCATCAGAAAAGTCTCAAAGTAGTAAAGAATTGTAAGACAGAGATTCAGAAGAAAATTAGGAAAGGTGAGGCTGTATCCATGGTTTTTGCACCTTGAAAATTTTGGAGAAGACAAAGGCTGGGTAACTGAGCAGTGCTTTCCACAGACAGAAGGGAAGGACAAAGATGGGCATTTAGACTCACAGGTAAAGCCCCTTGGAAAATCGCCTCAGTATCTTCATGAGATCTGAGGCCCAGATTACAAGTGTCTCACTTCCTATTAGATTAAATGAATTCAGGATGGCTAGTGGTTTTAGACCAGCCACCAGCAGGTGGCAAACACACATCTATGGAGGAATATCTAGCTCTCTATAGACTTTATGTGCACTGTGTGGTACGCAATGAAAAAGAACCAGGCATGCTAGTAGAAAATGACCACAAAGCCAAAACAACTAAGCAATGAAAGAGTCAGATCATGCAGTTCTTTATTTTATTCATCAAGCATTGTTATAGCACTTAATATGTGCTAGCCACAGTTTAGGTACTTAAAAAAATGCTAACCTGATTTAATCCTCATAACAACCCTAGAAAGTAGGCATTATTACTCCCCCATTTTGCAGATGGGGGCTGTGGGAGGCATAGTAATGTCCCCTGAAGATGTTCCCATTTTGACACCTGAGATCTGTAAATATATTGCTTCACAGGGCAAAAAGGGACTTTAAAATTGTGATTAAGGATCTTGAGATGGGCGATTATCCTGGATTATGCAGGTGAGCTCCCTGTGATCAACCACAAAGATCCTTAAGAGGAGGGCAAGGAGGTAAGAGTCAGAAAGGAAGACGTGATGAGCAAAGCAGAGGTCGGAGTAATGAGAAGGGGTCACGAGGAAGGAAAGACGGTGGTCTCTGGAAGCTGGGAAAAGCAGGGTAATGGGCTATACTCTAGGCCCGAGAAGGAACACAGCCCAGCCAACACCTGATTTTAGTGCTTTTGACCTCCAGAACTGTACAACAATAAATTTGCGTTGCTTTTTGCCCCTATATTTGTGGCATAGATATTTAATTAATAGCATCCCGTATTGGCTTTTAAAATATACTA